>NC_133647.1:20698665-21032896 GCF_009905375.1 Apium graveolens
GTTGATATTTAATTTGTATGTATTTGCGGAGTAGTATCATATATCCGTGATTTGTATTCGGGTAATCATAATTAATGGTTTAGAAAGAATAAGGTTTACGGTTCAAAGATCAATAACTGGAATCAAGGTTTAGGGTTCAGTGCTTCAAAGCACTGGCAATATAAAACAGGACTATTAATTATCTACAATATGTCTCGAGATAGTTTAGAACACTTGCCTAGTACTAGCTTGCTATACTTCACCAACTTCCAATCACAATCTCCTACTCCTCGACTATTTGTTTCCCTTTCCTACGCCTTGCCTCTTCTGCTCACATACCATAAGTATCTATCAATACTCAACTCATATAATTCTATTCGGTATACACTTCTATCTATCCTTCGTTTTACCCAAATTCGACTAACGGATTGAAAGTCATGCTAAAAACAAGTAAATACTGAACATATAGACCGACAGTCAAACAAACAAGTCACATATAGCACATAGCACGTCAAACAATCAATGAAATTTCATTTATAAGGAAATCTCGGGTCTTGAACAGTCTTTCGGGTATTTAATATGATTTTTAAAATATTTTTCGGAGTCAGAACGGGTCGTTGGGTCAATTTTAAAGCAATAGACAGGGTTCGGTTGGCCAAATCTGGCTTCAAAATAATTTTATAATAATTATCGAGCCTTGAAAACAATTTAAAATAATATTTTAAAGCTCAAAACTATTTTTTAGAATTTTTAAATCATTAATAAATAATTAAATGTAATTAAATAATTAATTAAAATCAATTAATAATTAGTTAAATCAATTAATCAATTAATTTTCGAATTAATTGACCAATTAACTAATTAGCTATTAACTAAAATTAATTAACTAATTAATTCAGATTTATTTTTGAATTAAAAATAATTTTTGAAATTAAAATAATTTTTGAAATTAAAATAATAATTTTTAGAATTTTCACTAATTAAAAATGAATTTTTATAATTAAAATAAATAGGAAATATGATTTTTAAATATTTTATAAACAGGAATCCTATTTCTGCAACTTCTGGAAACTACATGGACTAAACTTCATCGTCCCCAAAAGTTCAGGGACTAAACTGCAATTTTGCAGTTTAGTCGCCGAAAAATACCCTGTCTCGCCGGAGAAGGCGATCCTGGTACAGTCACACCACCACAAGCTCCAAAATTGTAGCACAGACCACCAGGAACTTATACCAGCAATCAAATCATCCTAAGAATCCTTGAGTTGGCCGGAAATTGGCCGAGAAGTTCACCAATTTCCGGCGAGCTCGACGTAAACTTCAAATGACAACTCCCTCCTCTACTATAATGCCCTCCAGACCCGGGGTATAAGTCAGGGGGTTACTAGCTAATCACCAAACCTGTACAATCTGATTAACAAATAATAAAGAAATAAAACTAAACCCCTTTATAACTAACCAGGATCTTTTTAGGTTGAAGTATAAAAACAAGAACCACTAACTACTTTATTACAATCCAAATTTAAAATCTCACAAACTCTCTTTATTACAAACCATTGTCTAATTCATTTTAAACTAAGTTCAGCTTCTATTTAAACACACACACACTATCTATCAACACTCCACCTGCTCAGGCAACTCAAAGCTTTCTTCCTGGATTGGGATCAACACCTTGGGTATGAGAGGATCCCGAGGCTTGACCCGCTTCTTTACCACTCGAGTCCTGATGGGTTTCATATTCCTTCTTAACTGAAAATAATAAGGTGAATAACAACAAAAAGGGTGAGCCAAAAATTGCTCAACAAGTCCACAAAATATAAACAGTATTAAGGCAATATAAATGAATCTGTAACCCGGGTATATCTGTAAAGATATAACCCCACGAGAATAGAAAGAAGGCCATTTCTGGCGAATACAAACGAACTAAACTGGACTCAAGTTCGCAGCTATACCCTGCTGATCAGTCAGGATACAGTGTAGATCTATATATCACTATATAGATCCCGTCGGGCACCCAGGCACTACGCCCATCTCAAGGATCCGGTTATGTCTCGGTCCTTAGGATTAAGTAAACTTAATCCCCAAAGTAGTATTATCCAGTCCCTGGAATATCAACCGCAACAATCGGTATGCTTTGATATATTCTAATCACCAGAATATATCAATAATTGTGAATAACAATTGGAATATGAACAACGAATTCAAATGAAAAGAATAAATCAAAAGTCGAAATGAAATATAAAAAAGGGAATCAAAAGAGTGCAAACGTGACAAGAATATCACTATTCTGAAAATAGAATAGGGGAGAAACTTGCCTTCTGCGCGACTCTCTGCAATTAAATCTTTTTTCGTATATCACCTACTCGACTTGCCTTGCTGGTTTAACTTCTGTTAGCAAAAGAGACCGGTTAAGCCATTTTGTATTTCAATTGTATCTTGAATGGACTTCATTTTGTTCCTATTATCTACCCATACGCTTATGACTGACTTGTATATTACATATATAAGCAAGTAAAACTCGATTAACCACATAATACACATAGGCACATAAGCACATAATCATTTTTACAGTTACAATAATTTTTAGAATCAAAATCGACTCGCTGATTGCTCCACTGATCACCTTCTGCCTCATTTCCCATTTTTCCAGAATTTTTTGGACTCGTCTCGGCACGCATTTTGACTGATAATCAAGCAATTAATAAAGTCAACAAATTTCTAGAAGAAATTAGGTCTTCATATTATTTTTAATGAAAAGGATTTATTTTTCTGAGTCAAATGACTTTCGTTTCACTCAAATCGAACTAACGGTCTAATTAATATCAATTAAACACTGATAATTCAATTTATTATTCAATATAAATAATTATTACAAATTTTTAAATCCTAAAATAATTATTTAAGAAAATTCAAAGTCAAAAATAATTTTTCTATAATTTTTTTGGAGTTAAACTGAATATGTTATGATTTATTGAAAGTTATTTGATTAATTAAAGAAATAATTAATCATTTTTAAATAATGAATAAATAAATAACTAATAAATAATTAATAAGTAATTATTTAGTAATTTAAAATAATTAATTCCTAATTATTAGGATTAATCACAATTTATTACGAATATTTACAACTTATTATAATTTACTCGATTAGATCGATTATTTATAAATAAATAATCGATACAATCAACTGTTGCGATAACTATCGAATAAATAAACTATTATTCGATTCATATTTCAACTCAACGATCCACTACTCGTATTTCTACGTGTTATTCGCATTTCTCGCATAATTATTGAAATATTACGGTTATTATTACAATTCATACGATTTAAATTAACTATCGGCCTTTAATTATTCGTTACGAATAATTATTACGATACTCTACGAATAATTAACTATCGCTCGATTCATAATAATAATTGAACTTATCGTTCAATTATCCGTATAATTACGAGTCAATCGTTTTATTCTCTAATTATCGAATCTTTTCTCGTAATATTTGGTAAATGTTAATCTGTAATTATCAATTATTACCTAACTCTTAAATAATAAATAAATAGATAAACGATTAACTAAATAATTAAATACTTAATTAAATCACTAAATTTGAATTTATAACTTAAGAAAATAATTTAGGAATTATTAATACTATTTTACAGAATTTAAAACTAATTTTTAATTGATTTTCAGAATTAATAAAAACTAATTTTGATTTTATAAAATATAAATAATTAATTAAAATTCAGAAACATAAACAGAATAACAGATTAGGGAACTTCAGGATCAAAACCGGGTCATCCTTCCGGGTTAACGGGTCGGTAATCGGGTTAGTATGAACACGGGTCAACCCGCTGGTTTCTACAACCACTCCGGCCACCGGCCATGTTTTCCGACGAGCGTGTTCTGAGCTTCTAGATGATCGTTTGCCCGAGTTCTTGGTCCCATTCGATTCCTTCGTGCTGCAGTCATCTCACCACGGTGTCGAAATCCCCTGACCACCGCCTCACCGCCATCTCCGGCCAAAAACGAAGCTTCTCCGGTGGTTTAAATCGGAAAAAACGGGTCTTGCTTAAACGGAAACCAAATTCGATGATTCGGGTGTAAAATCAAAGCTTAAATTATTTACAATCAATCCCCAACCATCACAACAATCACAGATCAATCGAAAATTCAGAAAATTAAAAACAAAATCGTCAAAATTTCAAGACTTTGTTCTTAGTCTCCCAGGGGTTATATAATCAAAATAAGTATAAGAAATGATTCCTAAACTCGAGATAAAGCTATCTGGATCAACCAAAACATCAAACGATTCTTAAATTAAAAACCCCTAAATCGAATATGAAACCTAAAAATCGAACTACAATATCTAGCTATCGTCAGTACAATTAACTATCAGAAATCAAACATACATCATCAAATAAAGCTATTTACGACATCAATTTCAACAAATAACCCTAGAAATCAAAACGCCTAATTCGACTATTAACCCTAAAAATACGAATTGAAAATCAAAGCAATAAAACACAAAATTTATGACAGAAATAGAAAGTAGAGATCAAGAGCTTTCGATTGAGTACTCACATATCTGATTTGGAAGTCGGAATCACAATCAAATCGCTGCTTGAATCTTAAGAACACCAAACCCTAATTTCTGAATTTGGGAATAATTTGCAGAATTTCAGATATTTAAAGAATTAATTAATATTAATTAGGGTATTTATAGTGTGAAAAATAATACTCCTAAATAAAATTAAGGGGCTAATTATACATCTAATAAAAATATTTGGCCCTAATTTTTATAATTTTTGAGTATTAAAATTTAATTTATGAATATTTTATATACAATATATATGCCAAAATTTCCCAAAAATTGTGAATAATGCAAAAATACAAAGAAATGGTATAAATAAAAGTCCTATAATTTTATAAAAATAAAAATGTGATTTTTGTGGGGTTTTTAACACCCAATGGGGCCCGGAAAAGTCATTTTTCGCAAAACGAGAAAATTTATAAAATATCTAGATGTTCAGAATAATGTGATGGTAAAAGCCTGTTATTTCTAGAGAACTAACAATGAGATTTACAGAAGGGGGGTTGAATGTAAATCTCAAAACTTTTTCAAGTTTTGAGTAGTTTATAAAGACTGTGTGTTCAAGATGAACAAGTGTGTGAATTGCTTTAAGCTGATACAGACAGATATATATTCAAACACAAATGTAAAGAACACAATAAACCTTTAAAAACTTTTCTGGTGGATTTGTTGTTCCACCAGAGATGGTATTTCAGAAATTCTGTGATCTAAGAATTTGATCACAGTTGCATCCTAGTACAAACTAGATAATTTTTCTCTCAAGATTTTTCTAAACAGCTCTGGAAAAATTCTTATCTAATTACTAGCTACTACTTGGTTTATATATTACCAAGTTTACAAGTGAAGACAAGGATATAATAAAATAATAAAGTAAGATCTCCACTTGTTTCTTCTCCAGTTCACTCCAGTACTTTGTTGACTTAATGTCTCTTTATACTAGAGTAGAACGGCTGCTTTTTCTGATGTTCCTGAAATTAGGCTGCCACATTTCAGTTATCTCTGTTCACCCACGTGCCTCTGTTTGTAGGTACAACTACCACTTATCAACGGTTAATCAACAGAACATCCGTTGAAGCTTTCATCCGTTGATGCACTCATCCGTTGAAGGATGTTATCCGTTGAAGCTTTAGAGACATCCGTTGAAGCTTAGCTTCTCATCCGTTGAAGGTCTTTAAGTCATCCGTTGATACCACTTCATTTATACAAAATTACAAGGCATGAAATATTTACAATTGGCCTTCCTATCTGCATATCTTCTAGTAGCAACATGACTCATAGTTTCTCTCAACTTCTAAGAATTACATCTTAAATACAGAGACTGAAATATGCTACAACACTAGACTTATTTCTAAGTAAAGCTACACCATCAACGGATAGCCAAAGTGGTCTTATCCGTTGAGGCTACAGACACTGAATTTCTACTTAAGTGTTTTGTTAAACATATCATCAAACTAATGCACATATATTCCTAACAATCTCCCCCTATTTATGTCTATAAGAATTGTAGGCATAAATTCAGGGTTAACTTGATGATAACAAAACACTTAACAGATATATGAATTGAAACTAAGTAGAAATTTGAAAATGCTGCAAAAATGTATGTACTAGGAGGAAATTGAAGATTTACAGTATTTCCAAGGATACTCCTTTAGCCTGAGCAAATCATCTTTTTCTTCTTTGTTCCCTGGTTTTCTTTCCTAGCCCTTTGTCATTTTCCTCAATTTGGAGTTGGAGTTGTCTGAAGAATTCAGCTTCATCTTCAACACTGATATCCAACTTAGATTGCATTTCCTTGAGAGTTTCATTGCTGGCAATCTTGAGTTGGTCTTCAAGTCTGAAAAATCTTCTGACTCCTTTATCATCTCTGAATTCCATCAACCAATGAGGTGATTTGTGAATTGTAATTCCCCTTTCTTGAATGAGTAAAGTCCTGGGTAAAGCATTGGGCTCCCTCCAAGTTTTCCTTATATTGGCAATCTTGTTGAGAATTTCAGTCTTGGCAGTTCTGGTAAAGCCAGAATCCTTTTGTATAGCTGAAAAGACTCTAATCAAGGTAGAGTAGCCTTCATTCAGAATCCTGTGGAGAGGCCATGTTCTTTCCCCAGCTCCTTTGTATCTGAACACTAATCTCTCTGGTAGCTGTCTGTAAGCAGCTATTCCTCTTACATCCTCCAGCTCATCCAGATAGAGTTCAATGTCTGAAATTTCTTTTATGTCACAGATGTGAACATAATCATCTTTAGAAATGGATGGCTTAGGCTTAGGCTTTTGTTTTTGAGTGAATTTCTTAGAGGTTATGGGAGGTGTAGATTTGGGTTTTCTTTTCTGTTTCTTTGGTAGTGGAAGAGTGGTTAGAAAGGTAGGTAATTTGATGGTGTCCCAATCAATAGGTTCCTCTTTTGGAATGATTGGTTCACCATGGATGTTTATAGTGGGATTAGCAACAAGAGGTTCAGGTATGGAAGGTAGTGGTTTAGATATAGATTTGGTTACTTCAGTATTATCTTCACTCCTTCTATGTGCCTTGGCCTTTCTTCTGTTTCCCTTCTGCCATTCCTCTCTTTCTTCCATACTCTCACCAAATATACTCCCAAAAACCTCATCTAGGTTTGCAATCTTGTCTTCACCCCTGACTTCAATTCCTTTCTCTTCTTCAACTTGACTTGACTTTAGCTGTTGTTCAAGCTTTGCTTGTGCTCTTTTGTCAGCGTTTAGTTGCTTGACTTCTTCCTTCTTGGCTATTGAGAATTTGGGATGTCCTTGCATCACACATATGCTCTTTCCCTCTCTAGAGATAATAGCCCTATTTCTCCTTACAGCCTCATCCATGGTCTCTTTGAGATAAGCAATACTCCTACCTAAAAGCTTGTTCTCATCAGCTTTTGGAGGAGGAAAGTCCACTTCTTTTAAAGGATTCTTTGTAGAGTCCTTATTGGATCTTTTATTGGGCTTGAGAATTATAGCTTGTAGTTCTTTGGAAGAAGCTTCTCCATCCTTATGTCTCCCTACTGGCTTGAGCTCCATGTTGATTGGTTCAATCTTTGTGCTATATTTCACAGATGTTGATTTATCTTGTGTAGAGCCAAACAACAGTTACAACCTTTCATTAATTCTCCTCCTTTGCTCTTTCACTTGAATTTCAGCTGCTGCTAGCTGAATCAAATCAATTCCATCAGGCTTTCCTTTGATTTGAATGATTGGAGAAGTAGTGATGGCAGGAACTAGCACTTTAGATATTTTGATTTTTGTAGATGGCTCTCCTTCCCCTTCCCTTTTACTCTCCCCCTTTTTGTTATCATCAAGGAGAGGGGTCAAGCCTTGTGCTTTTGCCAGCTGCATTAGGAGACTGGTTTGAGATTGTTGGTTGTGAAGAATGGTGGCCACAGAATCTTCAATAACTTGAACTCTGTCTTCCAACTTGGCCAGCCTTTTCTCAGTAACTGATTCCTTTTTCAATCTCAAAACCAAGTCCTGCAATGTACCATAGGGCATGACTGAATCCATTTTTTCAGAACTGTAGGATTTCAAGTCAGCAATATCCTTCCTGAGATCATCCATACTCAGATTCTGCTTTACTTGCTGCAACTTCATGAGATGCAGTGAGTCCAGGTGAGCTTGAAGGATAGCCTTGATACTTGCATGTGAAGTGTTCTGAATGGCCTGTTGAATAGTGTTGATTTGTTTGACTAAGGAGACATTGAATTCCCCTGATCTATACTCCTTTGTCAAAGCCCATTCAGGTAGATTTGGAATTGAACTAGGGCCTTCATCTCCCCCTAAGTTCATGCTTCCATCAAAAGAAACAGAGTCATCATCATCAGAATTTACTCCAAATTCCTCAGATGGCTCACCAGCTGTAGAAGGCATCTTGTTAATAGCAGCTTTATCCCTTTGAAGAGATTCTGTTGTGTGTACTAGATGTAGTGTCTTTTCTGCCTCCTCATTGCCCTGAGCAGCCAACATTTGATAGGCTGACACAGGATGAGTAAAAGTGTCAGCATCCAAGGAAATGTTATCAATTACAGCTTTGTAATGTTGCTGAAATTGTCTTTCCTTTTCAGCATCATCCACAATCATTGACTCACTAGCAATGGCTGGTTCCACCCTTATATCTACTGTACCTGCCTTTCTCTCTTTTTCTCTATTTTCTTGCATCAGGGGCTCCCCCTGGCTCACACAACTCACTCCCTCACCTTCACCTACTAAGGTGGTACTCCTCTCACTTACTTTTGCCATGCTGGAAGAAATAGCATGCATTTTTGAGCTCTCAATCTCTCCTTTTGCCTGGGAGCAACCCAGCCTCTCACTCAAATTTTCACTCCCTTCCCTCAATCCTAAGAGTGATTGCACAGTATTCATGTCTTCTACACTTGGAATTGATTCAGTTATGTGTTGAGAGACTATCAACGGATGTGGAATATCCGTTGAAGGTGAAACTGATGTTATCAACGGATAACTGCTGTTAAGCTTATCCGTTGAAGAGCAACCACTTGTCAACGGATGAGTGATATCCGTTGAAGAAGGAAAAGAAGTTGAAATTGAAAGTGATATAACTGTTGAATCTGTGTAGATTGATTTGAGATGTGGTGACACAGATCCTTCAATTATATCTGAAAGAATTTGCGGGTGATCCAACAAATCATCTAAGAGATGATGATCACCTGTATTTGAGTGGGGCTCCTCCCTGAGTTGTAAAGAGGGAGAATCAGGAATTGATGGGAATAACATATCCACATCCAGAGATGGTGATGAAGTGTTTGGTGATTGATGTGTGATTATTGTGAGAGAATGGGGCTGTGACTCCACATTTATTGGAGCCACATCAAACTGAGTTTGAGAAGGCATAGATACAGATGGATGTATCTGTGCAGTGTGTGCACCCTGTGTAGAAGATTGGGTTCTAGCCTTCTTTTTTCTAATAAAAGCTTTTGTTGGTGAGTGTTTGGCTTCAGTGTCCCTCCCTCGTTTGTTCTGTGTTCCTGGTTGGGAACTATTTTCAATAGTAACATCCTTTTGGGAGGATGCAACTAGGGATGTGCTAGATACCTTTTCAACCACCACAGCTTTTTGAGAAACTGTGGCTTGGCTAGCTTGGGAAGCACTTAACTCTCCTTCCTTATCCTGGGGGTTTCTTTGATGTTCACCCCTCCCCTCACCACTCACACCCTGTTCACTCCCCTCAGGGTTAATGGTTGGTGTTACAACTGTTGTCTTTTGAGAAACAACAGAGGTGGTTTTCTTTGTCTTTGATTTTGAAAGTTTAGTTTTGGTGACCTTGGTAGAAATCTGTTGGGGCATTGTCACAGATTTCATGGCCACACTAGAAGATAAAGAAATAGAGGGGTTGGAAGAAGTAGGAGTTGTAGAAGCAATTACCTCACCTATCTGAGGTGCATTCATGATTGGTAAATATACCAATGGCACACTGCTGTTGAGATCCATTCTCAATAAATCTGCAAGAACTCTTTTCTCTTGTGCCCAGCACTTGAGTTTATTATTCTCATTGATTATGACCAAACCTTCAGCAACATGGTTAGCCAATAACATAAAGAATCTAGCATAATAGATTTATTAGGTCTATTAGCTTTGTTACCTAATCTAGTACCCAATTCTAGCATCACATAGTTGCTAAGGTTAAAATACCTATCAGAAACAAGCATATAGAGCATATTAACAAGAGATGAAGTTATGGCATCAAAATTACTAATTTTCCCAGAGAAAACCTTTATAAAGGCATCCCCAAGAAAACTCCATTCTTTCCTAAGGCCTTTTCTTCTAATACTCCCTAAACTAGCAGAGTTAAGAGAATAACCTATGGAATCTAACATGCTGGATACATCATTATCAGTGTGTGGTGTCATGGCATTGTTCTCAGGTAATTTAAAACATGCTTGTAAATCATCACAGTTAATACAGTGATTTTTACCTTTGAGAGTGAAGGAGATAGTCATATCTATGGAGTTGAACTCAGCAGTTGTCCAAATCTCCTCAACTACTTCACAGTAAATCGTTGGGGCTTCCAGCATTGCATAGCTAAGTTTACAGTTTTTGATGAAGTCCATCATTTTGTGATAGTCTGAATGGGCTTCATTCTTTTCTACCAAAGCTATGAAATTGTTCTTCTCATAGATGAACCCAGATTGAGACATAATTTTCATGACTGGTGCCATTGTTGTGAGTAGAAATTGCAGAGAATAACTTGAAGGTTTTGCAGAGAGAAAATGGTAAATGCTTGAAATTTTAAGAAAGCGTAAAGTAAAAATGAAAAATCAGAAGGGCTTATATGCTTTCAAAAATAAAATTAGTAAAAGATTAATCAATAAGTATATGTTAGTGAATTTCAGCCGTTTAAGAATAAACTGTAAGTATTCTAACAACTACCTTTAAAGCCAATACATACAGATGTATGTATGAGTATCAACGGTTAAGAAAATAGAATCAACGGCTGTGAAACACCTGAATCGACTGATGTGACATTTCAACGGATAAGGCAAATTGTCATCCGTTGAAAGGTACTTCAGTTTTATCCGTTGACGGATAAAAATTCCAGAAATGTATTTATCTTTCAACGGATAATGAATATCCGTTGATAGAGCAATTTTGACTTTCAACGGATAGGAAACATCCGTTGATGGTATAAACTTTGTTAAAAGTCAAATTTGTTCTAGCAACTAATATATTTCAGGCTTCAATTCAAATTGCAATAAGGACATGAATTTTAAGAGTAATTAAGCATACCTAGCTCACTTACTAATCTTGTGAATGTTGATTCATCAAGTGGCTTGGTAAATATGTCTGCAATTTGTTGTTCACTTGGAACAAAATGTAGTTCCACTGTACCATTCATGACATGCTCCCTAATGAAGTGGTACTTGATATCAATGTGCTTGGTTCTTGAGTGCTGTACAGGATTCTCTGTTATGGCTATGGCACTTGTGTTGTCACAAAAGATAGGAATTCTATCAACATGAAGTCCATAGTCAAGGAGTTGATTTCTCATCCATAACACTTGAGAGCAGCAACTTCCAGCAGCAATGTATTCAGCCTCAGCTGTAGAAGTAGAGACTGAATTTTGCTTTTTGCTAAACCATGATACAAGCTTGTTTCCCAGGAATTGGCAGGAGCCTGTTGTACTTTTCCTGTCTATTTTGCAACCTGCATAGTCTGCATCTGAATAACCAATTAGATCAAAGCCAGATTCTCTAGGATACCAAATACCTAAATTTGGTGTACCCTTGAGATATCTGAAAATCCTTTTGATAGCTATTAAGTGAGACTCCCTAGGATCAGCTTGAAATCTAGCACACAGACATGTAGCAAACATTATATCTGGTCTGCTAGCAGTTAAATATAAAAGTGAACCAACCATGCCTCTATAACTTGTAATGTCCACAGACCTTTCAGTCTTATTTAATTCAAGTTTGGTGGCAGTGGCCATGGGAGTTTTTGCAGATGAACATTCCATTAAGTCAAACTTCTTTAAAAGATCATGAATATATTTAGTTTGACTAATGAAAATTCCATTACTAACTTGTTTAATTTGTAAACCAAGAAAATAGGTTAGTTCTCCCATAAGGCTCATTTCATAATTACTTTGCATTAGCTTAGCAAACTTTTTACAAAGTTTATCATCTTTAGAACCAAATATTATGTCGTCTACATAAATTTGAACAAGTATACTAGAGCCATTAACATTCCTAAAGAAGAGAGTTTTATCAACAGTACCTCTAGTGAAGTGATTCTCCAAAAGAAATTTTGATAAGGTTTCATACCAGGCTCTAGGTGCTTGCTTCAGTCCATAGAGTGCTTTCAACAGATAATATACATAGTCTGGAAAATTTGGATCTTCAAATCCTGGAGGTTGACTTACATAGACTTCTTCCTCTAATTTCCCATTTAGAAATGCACTCTTGACATCCATTTGATAGACTTTGAAATTGGCATGAGCTGCATAGGCTAGAAAAATTCTGATGGCTTCAAGTCTTGCAACAGGAGCATATGTCTCATCAAAATCTATTCCCTCTTGCTGAGAATAGCCTTTAGCAACCAATCTGGCTTTATTCCTTATGATAATGCCATTTTCATCCATCTTGTTTCTGAATACCCATTTTGTGTCAATAGGACTCTTGTTCTTTGGTTTGGGTACCAGCTTCCAAACTTGGTTTCTCTCAAATTGGTTTAGCTCTTCCTGCATAGCTAATATCCAATCTGGATCCAATAAGGCTTCTTCCACTTTCTTAGGTTCCTCCTGAGATAGAAAACTACTATACAAACATTCATCTTGAGTAGCTCTTCTTGTTTGCACTTTAGATGATGTATCACCAATGATCAGTTCAAAGGGATGATTCTTGGTCCATTTCCTTTGAAGTGGAAGATGTGCTCTAGATGAGGTGGCCTCAGTATTGTCATGATGTGAGATAGAGTGTTGACTAGTTGAAACTCCCCCTGAGTTGTTGGTCCTTTGCAGGGAACTTGGAGTTCTATCAACTGATGATGTAAATCGATTATCCGTTGATAAACTATGATCAACGGATGCTTCATTTAGTACTTCAACGGATGATACACCATGTCTTTCAACGGATACTGCATTGCCTCTATCAACGGATGCAGAATTCTGACTTTCAACGGATGCAGTATTTTGTGCATTATCCAAGGGCATGTTTTGAATCCCTTTTGAAGTGTTATCTCCATCAGTCTCCTCTTCACTATCATCACAATATATCTCAATGTTGTCAAATTTGAGTCTCTCATATTGTCCCTCATCTGTTAGTCCATCAATCTTTTTATCATCAAACACAACATGCACAGATTCCATAACAATGTTGGTTCTTAGATTGTAGACCCTATAAGATTTTCCAGCTGAATAACCAACAAATATCCCTTCATCAGCCTTTGTATCAAACTTCCCTTTATGGTCAGATTGATTCCTTAGTATAAAGCATTTACATCCAAAGACATGAAGAAAGTTTAGAGTTGGTTTTCTTCTCTTGAACAACTGATAAGGAGTCATGCCTTTAGCTTGATTGATCAAAGAGATATTTTGAGTGAAACAGGCACAATTAACAGCTTCAGCCCAGAAATATGTTGGTAACTTTGATTCTTCAAGCATTGTTCTGGCAGCCTCAATTAAAGATCTGTTATTTCTTTCAACTACCCCATTTTGCTGAGGTGTTCTTGGAGCTGAGAACTCATGCATGATTCCATTTTCTTCACAGAACAGCCTCATTGATAAATTCTTGAACTCAGTTCCATTGTCACTCCTGATATTCCTAACCTTCAGGTCAGGATGATTATTGACTTGCCTGATGTGATTGATAATGATTTCACTTGCTTCATTCTTTGATCCAAGAAAATAGACCCATGAAAACTTTGAGAAATCATCTACAATCACTAAGCAATATCTTTTTCTTGCAATTGACAATACATTGACTGGTCCAAACAAATCCATATGTAGCAGCTGTAATGGTTCATCAATTGTTGTTTCAAGCTTCTTTTTGAATGATGCTTTCCTTTGTTTGCCTTTCTGACAAGCATCACACAAACCATCCCTTGAGAATTCAACAAGAGGAATTCCTCTTACTAGGTCCTTTTTGACTAGATCATTCATTGTCTTGAAATTCAAATGGGATAGCTTCTTGTGCCATAGCCAACTCTCAACTGAACTTGCTTTGCTGAAGAGACAAGTAATAGATTCTGCATTTGCAGAGTTGAAGTCAGCTATGTACACATTTCCTTTTCTAACTCCAGTTAGAACCACTTTGTTGTCTTTCTTACTAGTGACAACACAGGCTTCAAAATTGAAGGAAACTGTATTCCCTTTATCACATAGTTGACTGATGCTCAGTAAGTTATGTTTGAGACCATCAACTAATGCAACTTCATCAATGATGACATTCCTTGTTGAAATCAAGCCATATCCCATAGTAAACCCTTTGCTGTCATCTCCAAAGGTTATGCTAGGGCCATCTCTTTCCTTAAACTCTGTGAGCAGGGAGAAATCTCCTGTCATGTGTCTTGAACAGCCACTGTCCAAGTACCATAGATTTCTTCTATTTCCCTGCACACCATAAAATCAATCAATTTGATTTTGGTACCCAAGTTTCCTTGGGTCCATTCTTGTTAGCCTTTCTCCTAGACTTCATTCCTCCTGCATCTCTAGACTTAGGTAACTTTGAGTCAACCTTGGTCTTAGATGTAGTTGGTTGAGGTGTAGGGTTAGTCACAGAATCATTTAGCACATTTGGAATATGATAAGGCATGGATTGTGCATACATGTTATTCCACATAGGCATATTGTATGGCATTTGAGGCATACTAAATGCAGCAAGATAAGGATTGTTAAAATATGGCATGTTTGCAAAATGTGCATAAGGATTCTGTTGAGACATAGTAGGCATAGCATGTAGAGATGATGCAGACATGTTAGGCATGGAAGAGGGTACAGTTATGGGGGTTTTCTTAATAGATTTGCAATTAGCAGATAGATGATTAACACTACTACAATGCACACAGCTTTTTCTAGGAGCATACCTATCAGGTGTGTAATTGTTATGTTTGTTAACACCTACCTTCCCATTTCTGTTAGATTTTCTTTTAGTTTCCTTTTTATCCTCAACCATCTTGAGCCTATTATTTAACTGTTCTAAGGTCATGTGCCCTATATTCACCTTACTGACATCTTTGGATGTGCTTGCTTCTTCTTTAACAAAGTTCTTGGAAGTTGAACCAAACTTTTTGTTGAGTTTCTTTAGATTTTCACTAATAGAAACATCTGCCTGTTTTAATTGAGGAACCTTCAACGGATGCTCATTTTCTTCCTTCAACGGATAACCTTCATCATCCGTTGATTCCACATCCGTTGACAGCCCATCAATTAATTCCAGTTTCTTTTTGTTTTTATCCTAGGCAGTTTTACAGAATGATTCAATTCCTTGGACCTTGGCAATTTGAGCACTAACATCCCTAGATGTTTTCCAGGCTTTAATCACCTCTTGCTCTCTCTTTAATTGATTAGAAAGTATTTCTACTTTCTTAATAGATTCAGCTAGTTCATTCTCAACAGATATACAATGCAGCTTGGTTCTCTCTAGGTCAATCAACTTATCTTCTAACATAGCATTTCTATTACTTAAAACCAGATTGTTCTCTTTAATCCTACTATTTTCTTTAGCAAGAGATTTAAGAGACACACGCAAATGATACAATTCAGTAGACATGTCATTAAAAGCATCATTGCACTCTTCTTTAGTAAGTTGTGTTACATCAGTAGTGATTACCTGAGTTGTTACCTGAATGCTTGATGAACTAACTTCATTTTCCTCAGAATCAGCCATGAGAGCTAAGTTGACATACTCCACATCTTCATTCTCTTCCTCTCCATCAGCTGTCCAATCTTTTTCTTGAGTAATGAAAGCCCTTTCCTTTTGCTTGAGCAGATCAAAATATTTCTTCTTGTAATCTACTTGGTCAAATTTCTTCTTTTCAGAGGTTGGCTTTCTGCACTCACTTGCAAAGTGTCCACTTATACCACAATTGAAACACTTGAACTTTGATTTGTCCACCATGTTCTTATGAGGTTTAGTGGCTCTAGTGTTTTTCTTAAACTTCATCTTTGCAAATCTCCTGGACAGAAATGCAAGATGCTCATCAACACTATCAGAGTCATCTTGACTGGAGTTGTCTTCATTCTCAGCAACTTGCTCTTTTCCTTTGCTTGATTCCTGATATCTTGTACCATCTTTGGAGTTTGATGTAGATCTCACAGTTTCTTGTCTGCATTCCCTCTCATTTTCAGCTACCAATGCAACTGAACTTCCTTTCTTTCTCCCCTTCTCCAATACCTCATCCTGTTCCAACTCTAGTTCATAAGTCTTCAAGATTCCATATAATCTTTCAAGAGTGAAGTCCTTATAATCCTGAGAGTTTCTTAAGGAGACAGTCATGGGTTTCCATTCCTTTGGCAAGGATCTTAAGAATTTAAGATTTGAATCCTTCACCTGGTACACTCTACCATACAGCTTCAATCCATTCAACAGCTTTTGGAATCTGTTAAATGTGTCATTTAAAGATTCATTTTCTTCAAAATGAAAATACTCATACTGTTGAATGAGAAGCTGCATCTTGTTCTCTTTTACTTGTTCTGTACCTTCACACAGCAGCTGAACTGTGTCCCAAACCTCTTTGGCAGTTGAGCAATTTATCACATTATCAAACATATCCTTGTCAAGACCATTAAACAAAATGTTCATAGCCTTCTTATCCTTGTGGACTTCTTCTGTGTCTTCCATTGTCCATTCTGCTCTAGGTTTTGGAATGGATTGACCAACAGCAATTGTGGCCGTAGCAACTGTGGCTACTTTGTGGGGAATGTGAGGACCATTCTCAATACAGTTTACATAACCTTCATCTTGGGAAAGTAGATGAAGGTGCATTTTCACCTTCCAGTGGTGATAACTGTCTCTTTCAAGAACTGGGATTTTTACTCCAATATCCTTCTTACTCATCTTTGTTAGATTCCAAGATCTTTAAACTCTTTGTTTGTCAAGAGCCTGCTCTGATACCAATTGTTATTTCTAGAGAACTAATAATGAGATTTACAGAAGGGGGGTTGAATGTAAATCTCAAAACTTTTTCAAGTTTTGAGCAGTTTATAAAGACTGTGTGTTCAAGATGAACAAGTGTGTGAATTGCTTTAAGCTGATACAGACAGATATATATTTAAACACAAATGTAAAGAACACAATAAACCTTTAAAAACTTTTTTGGTGGATTTGTTGTTCCACCAGAGATGGTATTTCAGAAATTCTGTGATCTAAGAATTTGATCACAGCTGCATCCTAGTACAAACTAGATAATTTTTCTCTCAAGATTTTTCTAAACAGCTCTGGAAAAATTCTTATCTAATTACTAGCTACTACTTGGTTTATATATTACCAAGTTTACAAGTGAAGACAAGGATATAATAAAATAATAAAGTAAGATCTCCACTTGTTTCTTCTCCAGTTCACTCCAGTACTTTGTTGACTTAATGTCTCTTTATACTAGAGTAGAACGGCTGCTTTTTCTGATGTTCCTGAAATTAGGCTGCCACATTTCAGTTATCTCTGTTCACCCACGTGCCTCTGTTTGTAGGTACAACTACCACTTATCAACGGTTAATCAACAGAACATCCGTTGAAGCTTTCATCCGTTGATGCACTCATCCGTTGAAGGATGTTATCCGTTGAAGCTTTAGAGACATCCGTTGAAGCTTAGCTTCTCATCCGTTGAAGGTCTTTAAGTCATCCGTTGATACCACTTCATTTATACAAAATTACAAGGCATGAAATATTTACAATTGGCCTTCCTATCTGCATATCTTCTAGTAGTCAACATGACTCATAGTTTCTCTCAACTTCTAAGAATTACATCTTAAATACAGAGACTGAAATATGCTACAACACTAGACTTATTTCTAAGTAAAGCTACACCATCAACGGATAGCCAAAGTGGTCTTATCCGTTGAGGCTACAGACACTGAATTTCTACCTAAGTGTTTTGTTAAACATATCATCAAACTAATGCACATATATTCCTAACAAAGCCATTTGATGAAAAATAAGGCCCATTATTTTATTTGAAATACTGGCTTTAAAATCATGGTTTGGGTCGTAAAATGTTTGAAATGAAAATGATGAATGTAAAATAAAATATCCGAGGAATATCTTAAAAATACAGAAATGACACGGAATACACGTAACACGTAATAATTTAGGGTTTAACAGATAATCACAAATAAATGACATATTAATACACATAATTTATTATAAATATGATATAATACAACGTAAATTTCCCAGTCGTTACATACTTTCCCCCTTAATAGGATTCTGTCCTCAGAATCTTCTACGAAAACAAATGAGGGTATTTCTCTAACATTTCACTTTCAAATTCCCAGGTTGATTCTTCAACCATAGGATTTCTCCACAACACTCGCACTAAATACACAGATTTATTTCTCAACACTTTCTCTCGCCGATCTAAAATTCTTACCGGCTGTTCTACAAAAGACAAATCAGGTTGGATATCTATCGGTTCATACTCTATTACATGCCTAGAATCAGGATTATATCGCTTAAGCATCGACACATGAAATACATTGTAAATATGTTGCATATGAGGCGGTAAAGCTAATTCGTACGCAAATTTTCCCACTTTCTTCAAAATTTTAAACGGTTCGACGTATCGTGGTTTCAATTTACCCTTATTGTCAAATCTGGTCAATCCTTTCCATGGCGATATATTGAGTAATACGTTTTCTCCTTCTTGATAGTCCATATCCTTCCTTGCTTGGTCTGCATATTTGCGTTGCCTGTTTTGTGCTGCATCGAGTCGTTTCCGAATGAGTTCAATCTTTTCTTTAGTTTGTTGAATTAATTCTGGACCCAAAATCTTCCATTCTCCAACTTCATCCCAATATACTGGTGATCTGCATTTTCTCCCGTATAATGCTTCGTACAGTGGCATTGCAATGCTTGCGTGATAGCTGTTATTATAAGAAAATTCCACCAAAGGTAAATGCTCATCCCAACTGCCTTCGAAATCAATCGCACAAACTCGTAGCATGTCTTCAATTGTTTGAATAGTTCTTTCACTTTGCCCATCGGTTTACGGATGATAAGCGGTACTCATATTTAGTTTAGTTCCAAGACATTCTTGAAATTATCTCCAAAATCTTGAGTTGAAACGAGGATCTCGATCAGACACGATAGATATCGGAACTCCATGTCGCATCACAATTTCCTTGAGATACATGTGCACTAGCTTGTTGAGCAAAAATCTTTCGTTAATCGGTAGAAAATATGCCGACTTCGTGAGTCTATCGATGATTACCCATATCGCATCATGATTTGCCCTAGTCCTCGGTAGTCCTACTACAAAATCCATCGCTAGATGTTCCCATTTCCATTCTGGAATGTCTAACATTTGTAATAATCCGCTTGGACGTTGATGTTCCGTTTTAACTCTCTGGCATGTATAGCATTTACTGACCCATTCTGCTATTTCCTTCTTCATATTCGGCCACCAAAAGTTTTCCTTCAGATCACGATACATTTTTGTGCTTCCTGGATGAATGGAATACTTCGAACTGTGCGCATCTCGCAATATTTCTTCTTTTAATTCTGTCACGTTAGGAATCCAGATTCTCGATGCGAAACGTAAAATTCCTTCATTATCCTTCTGAGTTGTGATCTCTTCTCCCGTTAAGTCGTCATCTTGACCCATCACTTCTTCTTGACAGCGGCGAATCTTTTCTAGCAACTCCGGTTGGAAAGTCATAGCGTAGATAACTTCTATCGATTCATTAGGAATACGAATCTCGATTTCCAATCTTTCGAATTCCTTGGCTAATTCTTCGCATGAAGCTAACAAATTCAATCTTTCTTTTCTGCTTAGCGCATCTTCTACAATATTGGCTTTCTCTGGATGATAACTGATTGTGACATCATAATCTTTAATCAATTCCAGCCATCGACGTTGACGCATGTTCAGTTCCTTTTGCGTAAAGATATACTTCAGACTTTTATTATCTGTATAGATTTCACACTTTTCACCGTAGAGATAATGTCTCCAAAGCTTCAACGCAAATACGATCGCTGCCAATTCCAGGTTATGCGTAGGATACTTCTGCTCATGAGGTTTAAGTTGTCTCGAGGCATATGCGATGACGTTACCGTGCTGCATCAATACACATCCTAGTCCGCGATACGAAGCGTCGATGTAAATGACGAAATTCCCATGTTGGTCTGGTAATACGAGTACCGGTGCGGTTACTAACCGATTCTTGAACTTTTGAAAACTTTCTTCGCATTTGTCATCCCATACGAACTTTTCACTTTTTCGAGTTAACTTGGTCAACGGCGTTGCTATTTTCGCAAAATCTTTAACAAATCTTCTATAATATCCTGCCAATCCCAAGAAACTTCGAAGTTCTGTCGGTGTCTTTGGTCTTTCCCAATTTAATACAGCTTCAATCTTCGCTGGATCGACTTGGATGCCTTCTTTACTGATGATATGCCCTAGAAATTGTACTTCCTTCAACCAGAATTCACATTTCGAAAATTTCACGTGCAGTTGCTCTTTCCTCAGAATTTCCAAAGCTATCCTCAAGTGTTCTGCATGCTCTTTTTCTGTCCTTGAGTAAATCAAGATGTCATCAATAAATACAATCACGAATTTGTCCAGATATTTCTTGAATACCCGATCCATCAGATCCATGAAGGCTACTGGCGCGTTTATCAAACCGAATGCCATTACCAAAAACTCGTAATGCCCATATCTCGTATGAAACGCAGTCTTTGGAATATCTTCAGCTTTAATCTTCAATTGATGATCGCCTGATCGCAAATCTATTTTTGAAAACCATGCAGATCCTTTTAGCTGATCGAACAAATCTTTAATTCTCGGTAAAGGATACTTATTCTTGATGGTGAGTTTATTCAATTCCTGATAGTCGATGCATAATCGCATGCTGCCGTCCTTCTTCTTCACGAATAACACCGGTGCACCCCATTGGGATACACTAGGTCGTATGATGCCTCGGTCTAGCAGATCTTGCAGTTGCGTTGATAATTATTTCATCTTGACTGGAGTCATTTGATATGGAGCTTTCGATACTGGTTCTGTACCTGGTGCTAGATCAATCGTGAACTCAATTTCCCGATCTGGCGGTAATCCTGGAAGCTGTTCTGGAAAAACGTCCGGAAACTCACACATAACTGGAATGTCTTCTATTCTAGAACTTCCTTTTTCAGTATCTAACACGTAAGCTATGTACACTTCACATCCTTGTTGAAGCAATCGTTTAGTCTGCATCACGGTGAGAAATTTCTTCCGCTGTTTTTCGCCCTTGAATATTACCGTTGCATTTTCCGTAGTTCGCAATTTGACTTTCTTATTCGCGCAATCTATCTGAGCATTATGACATGCTAACCAATCCATTCCCAAAATGATATCAAACTCTCCTAGCTTAAAAGGAATTAAGTCTACAGAAAAATGATGTCCAGCTATCTCTATATCACACGCAGGACACACTCGATCCACTGGAACTTGGTCATCATTCACTAATTTTATAATTAACGTGTCGCCCAACCATTCGATTTCGCAATGTAATTTATCAAGAAATTATTCAGAAATAAATGAACGGGTAGCTACAGTATCAATTAATACTTTTGAACTTACTGAATTCACCAAAAGTATACCTGTGATAACACTTGGACTCTGCACTGCTTCCTTTATTGTCATGTTGAAAGTTCTTACTCTGGGTTGATTCGGTGGCGGGGGCGGAGATAATGCCAATACTTTCGAAATACTGGCTGCCATTGTTGGTCCTTTACAATTTCTAGCGATATGCCCTTTTTTTCCGAATTGGTAGTAAAGTGATTTCTACTGTCTTCGTTAGAATAGTGCCCTTTCTGCTTGCATTTAAAACATGTCTCATCTGATTTAATACATACACCGGTATGCTTGCGTCCACAAGTTTTGCAATACGACACTGGAACCTTGACAATTCCCTGCTGTTTGGAGGCTTGGAAATGATTACCTGCTTTTTGTGTACCTTGTCCTATCCTTTTAAAATTAAAATTTGTCCGGGCTTGAAATCCCAGCTTCCTACTGGAGCGTTCTTGGAAACTTCCCTGTCCTCTATCTCTTTGAGACCTTTCACTTTCTCCTTCGATGATCAAGGCTTTTTGGACTACGGCGGTATATGTTGTTAATTCAAAAACTACAACTTGTCCATGTATCCACGGTCGTAATCCCTCTTGAAACCTCTGAACTCATTTCTCTTCAGTGTACACCTGTTCTGGGACGAACCTAGCCAACTCATTAAATTTGGCTTCGTACTCTGTTACAGACATACTTCCCTGCTTCAGTTCTAAAAACTTTATCTGCATCTGATTTCTTATGTAGCGAGGAAAATGTTTCTCTAAGAATAATTCTTTAAATCTATCCCACGCGATAACCTCTTCACCCTCTAAAGCCTTTTTAGATTCCCACCAATAATTTGCCTCTCCTTTTAACAAGTAACTAGCAAAATCAGTCTTCTGGTCCTCACCTATCTTTACTAGTACAAACGCTTTCTCTATCTCTTTTTCCCAGGTGGTGGCTTTAATAGGATCAGTAGACCCGTCAAATTCTGGAGGTTTAACTGACTGAAACTGCTTAAAAGTAACAACAGGTAATGCTGGTTGTAATTGAGGCTCAGGACGAGGTGGCTGCTGTAACATTTGTTGTTGGATTTGCTGTTGTTGATGCTACATCTGCTCCTGCATCATTACCATCTGTTGTTGCATCAGATGGAACATTTGGTTCATGGTCTGATTAGTCTGACCTTTGGAATTGCTGTTAGAGGTCTCAGCCCTAGTCTTTCTTTTTGGTGCCATCTTCTTCTGATAATAAAACAGGTGAAATTTCTTTAACAGTTTAATAAATAATTGACAGTAGGTAAGAAAACAATTTATCCCGTATTAACAACATGCTTTAAATAAAGAAAACGGTTGCTGAATATAAAAACTGGAAATGTAAGCAGTCCAATAAAATAGTTGTTCTTTTCTTTTCTGTTTCTTTTTCTCCCTTTTTTTTTCTTTTTTTTTTTCTTTTTTAACAGGAATTATAATATGAAAAATGGTAGAACAATAAAGTAAAAGTAAATGCTGTAAAACTGTAAAGACTGAAATTTAAATAAAAGAAATTTGAAAAAGTTCAGTTTATATATATATATGTGTGTGACACCAGCCTCAGGTGTAAATGTTTGATACAAAAAGTCTCGTGCTACTGGAAATCACTACGACTACAAGTCATACTACCACTACAAGTCAAACTACTACTACAGGTTAAACTACTAGTACACACGTACACACTACTCACTAGGTTATACTATGCTGCCTCTATATACATCTGTATTCTGAAGTCATTGTCTCAAAACCGTCACTGTCTCAAAACCCAGGCGGAATACGCCTAAGCTCCTCTCTAAGTGCCTGGACCAAAGTCTATGCCAAGCGGAATATCGTATCGAACTCCACGAAAGAAGGTGGTCCTTCATGGGTCAAATCATCAAGCTCCCAAGTGGCACTCATCAAAACTGACTGCAATCGCTGTCTCATATAGTAATCTGGCTGTAGGGCTGCTAACGGTCCTCTGTCCCTCTGGTCAAACAGATGCATGATCTCTCGACACTGTGCCCGCCAATACTCCACATCATCCCTCATAACCCTGTACTCATGGTATGGTACCATATATGGCTGAGCAACCTAACCTACTAACTCCTATGAAGGAACCCTCGGTATGCCTGCACCCTGCTGTGGTAATCCTAGCTGTAGATCCACATCATGCTCTCCCATCCCCTCGACTGGAATCATCTGAAATACATCCGGCTCTGGGGCATGCACTGGTATAGGAGGTAACAATGGTGGTGGTGGTAACTCCTGCTCAATCCCCGGTATAAACTGATGCTCAACTGGTAAAGGAACCATCGGCTCAAAGAACTCAAATGGATCAAACATCTCTATGGGGTCATGAACTATCCCCTGTAATGATGGTACCGGCTCCTGTGGCAATGGTGGTAGAGGTGGTAGAAGAGGAAACATATACTCAGATACTGGAGGTATAACTGGTGCTGCTGGCCCGGTGACTGTCCTCTTAGAAGATGCAGAATAACCAGAAGATGCCATCTGATAATATACCAAAGAAAAGAAAAGGTCACTAAATAGTCCTAAGATTTATACTTCCTAATCTAATTCAGATTTATTTTTGAATTAAAAATAATTTTTGAATTTAAAATAATAATTTTTAGAATTTTCAGTAATTAAAAACGAATTTTTATAATTAAAATAAATAGGAAATATGATTTTTAAAAATTTTATAAACAGGAATCCTATTTCTGCAACTTCTGGAAACTACATGGACTAAACTTCATCGTCCCCAAAAGTTGAGGGACTAAACTGCAATTTTGCAGTTCAGTCGCCGAAAAATACCCTGTCTCGCCGGAGAAGGCGATCCTGGTATAGTCACACCACCACAAGCTCCAGAATTGTAGCACAGATCATGAGGAACTTATACCAGCAATCAAATCATCCTAAGAATCCTTGAGTTGGCCGGAAATTGGCCGAGAAGTTCGCCAATTTCCGGCAAGCTCGACGTAAACTTCAAATGACAACTCCCTCCTCTACTGTAACGCCCTCTAGACCCAGGGTATAAGTCTGGGGGTTACTAGCTAATCACCAAACCTGTACAATCTGATTAACAAATAATAAAGAAATGAAACTAAACTACTTTATAACTAACCAGGATCTTTTTAGGTTGAAGTATGAAAACAAGAACCACTAACTACTTTATTACAATCCAAATTTAAAATCTCAAAAACTCTCTTTATTACAAACCATTGTCTAATTCATTTTAAACTAAGTTCAGCTTCTATTTAAACACACACACTATATATCAACACTCCACCTGCTCAGGCAACTCAAAGCTTTCTTCCTGGATTGGGATCAACACCCTGGGTATGAGAGGATCCCGAGGCTTGACCCGCTTCTTTACCACTCGAGTCCTGATGGGTTTCATATTCCTTCTTAACTGAAAACAATAAGGTGAATAATAACAAAAAGGGTGAGCCAAAAATTGCTCAACAAGTCCACAAAATATAAACAGTGTTAAGGCAATATAAATGAATCTGTAATCCGGGTATATCTGTAAAGATATAACCCCACGAGAATAAAAAGAAGGCCATTTCTGGCGAATACAAACGAACTAAACTGGACTCAAGTTCGCAGCTATACCCTGCTGATCAGCCAGGATACAGTGCAGATCTATATCTCACTATATAGATCCCGTCGGGCACCCAGGAACTACGGCCCATCTCAAGGATACAGTTATGTCCCGGTCCTTAGGATTAAGTAAACTTAATCCCCAAAGTAGTATTATCCAGTCCCTGGAATATCAACCGGAATAATCGGTCTGCTTTGATATATTCTAATCACCAGAATATATCAATAATTGTGAATAACAATTGGAATATGAACAACGAATTCAAATGAAAAGAATAAATCAAAGTCGAAATGAAATATAAACAAAGGAATCAAAAGAGTGCAAACGTGATAAGAATATCACTATTCTGAAAATAGAATAGGGGAGAAACTTGCCTTCTGCGTGACTCACTGCAATTAAATCTCTTTTCATCTATCACCTACTCGACTTGCCTTGCTGGTTTAGCTTCTGTTAACAAAATAGACCGGTTAAGCCATTTTGTACTTCAATTGTATCTTGAATGGACTTCATTTCGTTCCTATTATCTACCCATACGCTTATGACTGACTCGTATATTACATATATAAGCAAGTAAAACTCGATTAACCACATAATACACATAGGCACATAAGCACATAATCATTTTTATAGTTACAATAATTTTTAGAATCAAAATCGACTCGCTGATTGCTCCACTGATCACCTTCTGCCATTTCCCATTTTTCCGGAATTTTTCGGACTCGTCTCGGCACGCATTTCGACTGATAATCAAGCAATTAATAAAGTCAACTAATTTCTAGAAGAAATTAGGTCTTTATATTATTTTTAATGAAAATGATTTATTTTTCTGAGTCAATTGGTTTTCGTTTCATTCAAATCGGACTAACGGTCTAATTAATATCAATTAAACACTGATAATTCAATTTATTATTCAATATAAATAATTATTACAAATTTTTAAATCCTAAAATAATTATTTAAGAAAATTCAAAGTCAAAAATAATTTTTCTATAATTTGTTTGGAGTTAAACTGAATATGTTATGATTTATTGAAAGTTATTTAATTAATTATCAAAATAATTAATTATTTTTAAATAATTAATAAATAAATAACTAATAAATAATTAATAAGTAATTATTTAGTAATTTAAAATAATTAATTCCTAATTATTAGGATTAATCACAATTTATTACAAATATTTACAACTTATTATAATTTACTCGATTAGATCGATTATTTATAAATAAATAATCGATACAATCAACTGTTGCGATAAATATCGAATAAATAAACTATTATTCGAATCATATTTCAACTCAACGATCCACTACTCGTATTTCTACGAGTTATTCACATTTCTCGCATAATTATTGAAATATTACGGTTATTATTACAATTCATATGATTTAAATTAACTATCGGCCTTTAATTATTCGTTACGAATAATTATTACGATACTCTACGAATAATTAACTATCGCTCGATTAATAATAATAATTGAACTTATCGTTCAATTATCCGTATAATTACGAGTCAATCGTTTTATTCTCTAATTATCGAATCTTTTCTCGTAATATTTGGTAAATGTTAATTTGTAATTATCAATTATTACCTAACTATTAAAGAATAAATAAATAGATAAATGATTAAATAAATAATTAAATACTTAATTAAATCACTAAATTCGAATTTATAACTTAAGAAAATAATTTAAGAATTATTAATACTATTTTACAGAATTTAAAACTAATTTTTAATTGATTTTCAGAATTAATAAAAACTAATTTTGATTTTATAAAATAAAAAAATTTAATTAAAATTCAGAAACATAAACAGAAAAACAGATTAGGGAACTTCAAGATGAAAACCGGGTCATCCTTCCGGGTTAACGGGTCGGTAATCGGGTTAGTCTAAACACGGGTCAACCCGCCGGTTTCTACAACCACTCCGGCCACCGGCCATGTTTTCCGACGAGCGTGTTCTGAGCTTCTAGATGATCGTTTGCCCGAGTTCTTGGTCCCATTCGATTCCTCCGTGCTGCAGCCATCTCACCACCGTGTCGAAATCCCCTGACCACCGCCTCACCGCCATCTCCGACCAAAAACGAAGCTTCTCCGGTGGTTTAAATCGGAAAAACGGGTCTTGCTTAAACGGAAACCAAATTCGATGATTCGGGTGTCAAATCAAAGCTTAAACTATTTACAATCAATCCCCAACCATCACAACAATCACAGATCAATCGAAAATTCAGAAAATTAAAAACAAAATCGTTAAAATTTCAAGACTTCGTTCTTAGTCTCCCAGGTAGAGGTGGCCAACCGTGCGGGTCGTGCGGTCCGGGCCGGGTTGGAAGCGGGTTGGAACCGGAAAAATTGAACACTTAACCGACACTGGGAGGCGAGCGAATCGGGCCGGGCTGTGTTGAGCTGACAGACGGTAACCCGGATTCGGCTCGGTTCGCGGGCGGTTCGCGGGCTGGCGGGTTGAACACGCGGGCTGGCGGGTTGAACAGCCTGTCCTTTTCCATGTGTTGTGTTTGTCGATTTGTGGATAGAATTGTCACATCTGTCAAGAACTAGTTATTTTATTATTTTTATGCATCACAGCTATATTCATTTGAAAAAACTACCAAGTTCTTTGTAAATCAATTAATTTTATTATTTTAAATTTTTGGTTAAAAAGAGGACAGTACCTCTTATAAATTTTATTAATTTAAAAAAATTATAAATGATGTGAGAGGACTCCTCTCTAAAAAAACGGAACAAACCGCATCAAATATTAAAAAATTACAAATCAAATAATATTAAAACTTTTTAAAAAATTACATTAAACATTTGTTCTAAAGTTGTTCGCTAGTTGAGGTTCCCGATTCGGATGAAGTATCCATTGTCATCCATGGCTCGTCGTCATCGTCGGAGTCTTCTTTTCTTCCTTGTTGTCTTTTATCGGCTTGATCCCAATCTTTTTTGCAAACTAAAATCTTTACAACGTCTGGCGCAAGACTGGATCGCTTCTCACCTAACACTCTTCTGCCTGCACTAAAAGCGGACTCGGACGCAATTGTAGAAGCTGGTACAACTAAAATGTCCTTTGCAATTTTTGCTAAAACCGGAAATTGTAACTCATGATTCTTCCATCATGTTAGTATATCAAAATCATCATTTAACTCATAACTATATGAAAAAAATTCGTGAACCATACTAGTGGCAGAAGAAGGTACGGTAGATGACTCTGAAATTCTACATTTTTGTTTTTTGGTTAGTATAGATGAAATGGTACTACTAAACCTACTAGAAGTATTACTACTCTTCGGTGGTATAGTACTTTGAGTTTTTGGAGCATACATATCTATAAGACGAAACAACAAATTTAAACAATTAGTTACATATAAAACATGATTATATGAAACTCCTAACACTGCATAATAATGTTCTAACATATTTTCTAAACCTTCCTTCCTAACACCGGGATCAAGAAGACATGCAATACCATAAATATACGGAAATTCGGTAAAGTATTCGATCCATTTAATTTTCATATCCTTAATAATATCACTAAAATTATCATTTTCTTCGTATTCCTTTAAAGTAGTAACAATACTAACACATTCAATGATGCAATGGTGTACATTTGGTTCATAAACATAAGAAAAAACTTTAGTAGCATGCGCAAAACAATAAAGTATGTCACGTACAGTAGATGCTAATTCCCAATCTTCCTCGGTAATAATTCCTCCTTCGTATTGGTGAATTGGATCGTCGTTATATAAGATGGTAATAATGGGTTTATATTTAATTGCTTCAACAAGTAATTTATATGTCGAACTCCATCTTGTAGGACAATCGATACCCCATTTTTTTGGCCTTAGTCCATTTTCTTTACACAATTTCTTGTACCTAGACCTATATTTACCCGCCAAACGTAGATACTTAATTACCTTCCTAATAGGTTCTAATAAATTAGTTATTTGTTGAATTCCTACTTGAGCCGTTAAGTTAACTATGTGAGCACAACATCTAATGTGTAAAAATACTCCATCCAAAACTAAAGGAATTTCAGTCCTAATATAATTAATACATTTGTTGTTATTAGCAGCATTATCTAAGGAAATTGTGAATACCTTGTTAAACAAATTAAATTCTTTAATTGTATCTAAAATTCTAGACATAATATTATAACCGGTGTGTGATTCGTCCATAACATCAACTGTAATAATTCATTTTTGTAACATGTAATCGACACCAATCCAATGAACGGTAACACATATATAAGGCTCACCTTGACTCGAACTCCAACAATCACTAGTTAACGAAACCATACCATCAAATTCTCGAAAAAATTCAATTAATTGTGCTCTAGCGCAATGATATTGTGTTATTGTGTGCCGTTTTAGTGTGTTTCTAGGAATTTTTCTAAATGCCGAATTTATCGTAGTTTTCATTATATATTCTAAATTATCACTCTCACCGTGAGAAAATGGTAACTCGTCTAGTGTAACAAAAGTAGCAAAACTTTCTATCATTCTATCTCTACTATAGGAAAAAGGCATACCTCCACCTCCCGTTGATGTCATAAAACCACCGAGTTGTGATTGTTGTGGACCTCTTCGTGCTTCTCCGCTTTCGTGACTCGCCTTCGTAATAGAGTGAATATTCTCCAAATGTCGGCTTAGTGTTCCCGTGCCGGTCCCTCGAGCATAACTAAATGGTGGTTGTGGTCTACCATTTTGTACACAAATCAAACAATGTACTTTAAATCTATTCGGATTATCCGGCATAGCTTCTTTCGAAAAATATGTCCACACGTGCGATGATTGTCTCGAACTCGTAGCACCTACAGAAATTTAAAAACGGATAAAATTAGTAAAGGAATTTAAAATCATCAATTAAAAAACGAATTTACACGAATATAAGCACACAAAATCAAAAAGCACACAAAATCAAAAACACACAAAATCATCAATTAATACCTTCTTCGGTATTAAACTTGGATCCGGGTCGAGGTGGGAGCATCGAAGCGGACGGGGTTGAACCTTGAGAAGAAATGCTCCCTCTTCCCTGTTCCATTTTCTGTTATAAACGTGAATAGAATTATAAGAAGTATCCCTTTTAATCTGTTATAAATGCTCCCTCTTTGTTGTTGAATTGAAAATTGTGAATGGGGATTGAATTATAAACGTGAATTGTTGAGAGTTGGGTTATAAGAAGTCGGAGAAAGAAGTCGGAAAAACAGAAGTTGGAGGTCGGAGAAAGAAGTTGGAGGTCGGAGAAATTGAGATTGAGAGAACCAGAAATTGAGTTTGAAGAAATTGTGAATAAATTGCTATTTATATGTATATATTTATAAGGAGATCAAAGTGCCGTTGGAGGTGGACTGGAGTCTGGAGGAGTGTAACGTTAACTTGCAGGTTAACGTTGCAATTACAGGCAGTCACAGAATCACAGGCATGGCAGAAACAGACGAGAAAGACGTTGGCGCGTGAACACAATCGCGTGAGGGCTGTGCGGGCTCGTGCGGGCTGTGCGGGTTGCCTGGTCCGTGCGGCTCGTGCGGGCTTGGCTCGTGCGGGCTCGTGCGGGCTCATGCGGTTCCTGGTTCTGAAATTAGAATTCGTATTCGGTTCATCTAATTTAGCGAGTTGTGCGAGTTTGAACCGGCCCGGTTCAGTCTGAATTTTTTACGGCTTCCGTACGAACCGGTCCCGAATGTTCGGTTCAAACCTGCACATTTTGCCGGCTCTACTCCCAGGGGTTATATAATCAAAATAAGTATACGAAATCATTCCTAAACTCGAGATAAAGCTATCTGGATCAACCAAAACATCAAACGATTCTTAAATTAAAAACCCCTAAATCGAACATGAACCCTAAAAATCGAATTACAATATCTAACTATCGTCAGTACAATTAACTATCAGAAAGCAAACATACATCATCAAATAAAGCTATTTATGACATCAATTTCAACAAATAACCCCAGAAATCAAAACGCCTAATTCGACTATAAACCCTAAAAATACGAATTGAAAATCAAAGCAATAAAACACAAAATTGATGACAGAAATAGAAAGTAGAGATCAAGAGCTTTCGATTGAGTGCTCACATGTCTGATTTGGAAGTCGGAATCAAAATCAAATTGATGCTTGAATCTTAAGAACACCAAACCCTAATTTCTGAATTTGGAAATAATTTGCAGAATTTCAGATTTTTAATGAATTAATTAATAATAATTAGGGTATTTATAGTGTGAAAAATAATACTCCTAAATAAAATTAAGGGGCTAATTATACATCCAATAAAAATATTTGGCCCTAATTTTTATAATTTTTGAGTATTAAAATTTAATTTATGAATATTTTATATATACAATATATATGCCAAAATTTCCCAAAAATTGTGAATAATGCAAAAATACAAAGAAATGGTATAAATAAAAGTCGTATAATTTTATAAAAATAAAAATGTGATTTTTGTGGGGTTTTTAACACCCAATGGGGGCCGGAAAAGTCATGTTTCGCAAAATGAGAAAATTTATAAAATATCTAGATGTTCAGAATAATGCGATGGTAAAAGCCGTTTGATGAAAAATAAGGCCCATTATTTTATTTGAAATACTGGCTTTAAAATCATGGTTTGGGTCGTAAAACGCTTGAAATGAAAACGATGAATGTTAAATAAAATATCCGAGGAATATCTTAAAAATACAGAAATGACACGGAATACACGTATCAATTTAGGGTTTAACAGATAATCACACATAAATGACATATTAATACACATAATGTTTTATAAATATGATATAATACAACATAAATTTCCCAGTCGTTACATCTATAGACCTCGTCGATTTGCAATACTTACACGAATCGATTGCAAATTTCATAAGTTACACAACCCACCCCTCTAGAACATCTATCTATCCCGAAATAAGAAACCCCCAAATTCAATCAAGAATATTCAAACGAATTATAAACCCTAATTTCAAAATTCGAAAATCAAACTCAATTTTGAACATGTTATTGGGCTCCAAATCAGTCATATGACATATCAAAATCATCAGGAAAACAAGCTCTACAACATGCAAGCATCAAATCATTCAAACAATCATCCGAACATAAATTCATATTTTTAATCAAAATAATTTGAAAATAAATAAAAATATATAAAATCAACCTTTGATTCGGCAGTAAAACGAGGAATCTGATTGAACACTTCAAAACCTTCGTTTTGGTTATTAGAGCTTCCCGAGCAGATTTCAATAACACCTTGATTTTGCAGTTTGATTCTCGGAAAGGTTTATGAATATATGTATTTTTTCTGAAAAATTATATAATTACTGTTTGCAAATGATTTTCGGTACGAAATAAAATACGTAAAAGCTATTTATAATTACGAAAAATTAGTATCCCGTTGGATCATTCCGGATATAAAATAGTACGTTTATTTATAAAAAATGGATCCAAACGGTATCAGTTTTCGAGATAATTATCCAAATTAGTACAATTTGTACTGCGGTCTTGGTCTCAGCGCCTGGTTACACGTATTACGAGGTGATAATTTTAATAGTTTAATAAAAATATTCCGTTTATCAAAAATACGAGTTTTATTGATTTACCGAAATAAATTTTGTATCGAAAATATTACGCCGGGACCAGCACAGGACAAACCGTACGCCGGATCGAAAAAGTCGGAACATGAAAAATGCTCGGAATATTGCAATTAGATTATGAAGGAGTTCTCGGAAGAGTTTCGGTTTATAAACACGTAAGAACGGGCGAAGTCGGTTGGTTCCCGATTAAATTAAATAGTTTATAAATACTCGGAAAAAGAATTAAAATAGGTATGGGTGAAGAGGTGCTCGGAATATTTTATTTGGGACATATAAAAATTAAAATATTCAATTTATATTATTTTTAAACATCCAAACACATATACCACTTAACAAATAATTCACAGAATAAATACTGAACATGCATAATATTTATTTATTAGCAAAAATAATTACACGATATATCCTAGATATTACAACCTTCCCCCCTTAAAAGGATTCTGTCCTCGGAATCTCCTAAGAAAACAAATGAGGGTAATTTTCTCTCATATCACTTTCTAACTTCCAGGTTGACTCTTCAACCTTTAGGTTTCTCCACAGTACTCTGACTAACTTTACCACTTTATTTCTTAACACTTTCTCTCTTTCTTCTAGAATCTCTATCAGAATCTTTACATACGACAAATCTGCTTGAAGCTCTATTGGCTTGAATTCGATTACATTCCTGGAGTCTGGATTATACTTCTTAAGCATCGGTACGTGAAAACATTGTGAATGTGCTCCATGTATGGGGGTAACGCCAACTCGTAAGCTACTTTGTCAACACGCTTTAGAATTTCAAAAGGTCCAACATATCTAGGGCTCGGTTTTCCTTTCTTCCCAAATCTTGTCAATCCTTTCCACGACGATACTTTCAGTAATACCAGATTTCCTTCTTCGAATTCCATATCTTTCCTTGATTGATATGTATACTTCCTTTGACGGTCTTGCGCTGTCATCAATCTCTTTTGAACAACTTCAATAACTTCCTTTGTCTGTTGCACCAATTTAGGTCCAAGTATTTTGCGTTCTCCTACTTCGTCCCAATATACGGGAGATCGATATTTGCGTCCATAGAGAGCTTCATTAGGTGGCATCCCAATAATGGCATGATAACTGTTGTTGTAAGCAAATTCTACCAAGGATAAATGCTCATCCCAACTTCCTTTGAAATTAATAGCACAAACACGCAACATATCTTCGATTGTATGGATTGTTCTTTCACTCTAGCCATCCGTCTATAGATGGTAAGCTGTACTCATGTTTAATCTCGTTCCCAAACATTCTTGAAAACTCTTCCAAAATCTTGAATTAAATCTCGGATCTCGATCGGATATGATAGACACAGGAACTCCATGACGAACTATAATTTCTTTCAGGTACATATGGACTAATTTATCTAGTGAAGATCTTTCATTTATAGGCAGAAAATGAGCTAATTTAGTAAGTCTGTCCACTATAACCCAAATGGCAACATGATTAGCTTTCTTCCTTGGTAATCCAAATATGAAATCCATGGAAATATGCTCCCACTTCCACTCTAGAATCTCTAATGGCTGCAACAATCCACTTGGTCTCTGGTGCTCTACTTTAACTCTTTGACATGTATAACATCTGTTAACCCATTCTGCAATCTCCCTTTTCTTTATTACACCATCACTTCGTACTCATATTTAGCCGCGAGCAATCCCCATTATCTTCTTGGGTAGATAATCGATCGTCTTTCACTTGGACCGCTTTGGATAAAACTTTATTATAAGGTAATAGAACTCAGAGTCGTGTCTTTTGTTCAGATTGACCATAGGTCCTCTGCCTTAGCGGTTGAGGGGCTTACTGATGGCAACCGAATTATTAGGAAAACACCTCTCCAACAAAGTCCAGCCTGAATAGGACTCAGTGTTCAAGGCTAGGATCCCAAAACATTAGGAGCATAAAAAATGAAAATGGAACCGTTATGCTTGTTATAGAAATTGTACTAATTAGAAAATCATGAATATTTTAGTTCTAATTTCAATATATAAAAGTTTTCAAATTAAATTTTAAGATATTGTATTTTAGGATGTCCTAATAGACAATATACATTATATGTAATTGTTGAACCTTTGATAAGAATCACATGAAAAAGAAAAATAAGTGATTAATTCATTTCAATGAAGGGTTTAATTTTATTAAGAACACTTTTGCGCATTGCCTTCGGCGATACCTTAACTTTGAATAAAATCATTTAAATGAAATATTTATTTTGTTTAATAATTATCATTATCGAAAATAAATAAAAGATATTATATTAACTTTTAATATTTAAATATTTTAAATCTATTATTTAAAACGGTAAGTATTTAATGGTTTAATTGTTTATAATGTTTAGTGATAGGGAGTAAATAAATTCTGATTACGTAATTAATATTGCATTAATTATACGTGAATTGGGCTATAAGGCCCAATAAGAAGATGTATGACATTCAGATCAAAAAGGTTAACGCATTGATCAGGCATGATGGCCCAGATCAGGCCTGATGGAACAAAGAAGGCCCAAAACCCTGAATATCAATTAATTTCATAATTAATTAATAAGAGAGAAAAACAACTATTAAGATGAGTCCTAGTGGGGATATAAATCCTTGTAGATTGGCCTCCAAGGAACTTCTTGGGATAAGGAATCAGCTTCCTACTTCCTAGGACTCCAAAGCCCATTCTAATTCCAAGACTTGTCCACCAAGTCTCCTAACCCAAGTCCAATTTAAGGACTCCCAACATCTATATAAGGGGTCTCACCCCCACCAAACAGAACTACATTTTTTGGCTTGATTCTCTAATTCACAGAGATACGTAGGTATCTCGTAAAGGCAGAGTTAAGCTACGAAATACGAGAGCAGCCATTAAAGGCCTTGAGCTCCTGAACCTTAGCAATAAACACAACAATTAGTATACTCTAGTTTTTTATCCATAATATTTGGCGCCGTCTGTGGGAATCACAACAACAACCATAGCAAAAACACGGAGAACAAGCAGCGCCCTTGAAGGAGGAACACCCGCAGGGACAACCCAAACGATTTCGTCAACCGTGGAGGTACCTTCGCATTCAACCTATGTCGCTACCCAAGGAGGAGCCCAGGTAGGGGCAACTGAACCTCAGCCACAAGGGACGATTCCCTCGGCTACACAAGGGATGAATTCCCAACTTCAGCAGTTGCACGCAACTGTGAATTCTCGACCCATTGGGTATGTGTATTCAACTATTGTGACTACTAACTCCCCTTATGGGATGCCCCTTTACCCCAAGGTTGGAGGAAGTGGGCATGCTAGACGGAGTGAAGCACGGAGGCAAACACCCCCTTACATTCAAGGTTTGGCTCCTATCCCGGAGGATCAGGAATTTTCTGGTCCTTATACTGAGAGAGATTTCGAATCTTCGGATGATGAAGTGGCCCCAAGAAGGAGACGTGCTGGCAAAGAACTAATGGCTGATAGCAACCAACGCCCTAGGAGTACCCGAGGGGTGAATCCCCAAGAGGTGCATGAGAGAATTAAGGCGCACGAGGCAGAGATTCAAAGGTTGAAGCGCGACTTGGAGGCGCACCAGGCTCCCAGACTCCCATTACCACCTAGTGGGAGAAATCCTCCTCCAATCATAGACCTGGATGGTCCGTCACAAAGAAGGGTTGTAGTCCCAAGAGCTGATCTAAACAATCTTCTTCCCCTTGGAGATCCTGATGATCCCACTCCACCATTCACTGAAGAGATAATGAATGCCCACATCTCAAGGAAGTTTAAGATGCCCACTATCAAAGCTTATGATGGAGCGGGAGATCCCGCTAATCACGTTAGAACCTTCTCCAATGCACTGTTGTTGTAGCCCGTGAATGATGCTATTAAGTGTCGGGACTTTCCTCAAACCCTGTCGGGTATGGCTCAAAGATGGTATAGTCATTTGCCCCCAAACTCTATTGGGTCCTTCAGAGAATTAAGTCAGGCTTTTATTAAGCAGTTCATCAGTGGGAGAGTGCATGAGAAAAGTTCAGCATCCCTCATGAGCATTGTGCAGGGAGCGAAGGAATCCTTGAGAGACTACCTGAATCGTTTTACAAAGGAAGCTTTAAAAGTCCCGGACCTTGATGACAAGGTAGCCATGATAGCACCGCAATAGGAAAATATGGATGAGTTTTTCAAGATGTCCTTGGCCAAGCGCCCCCTTGAAAGCATGTTACAGCTCCAAGATAGAGCCGGGAAGTACATCAAGGTGGAAGATAGCATGAGGAAGACCGTAGTAAGTAACGAGCCCGCTGGAGGCAAGAAGCGGAAAACCGATCTGGAATATATTACAAATGACAAGTATCCTAGAACTGAGCAAAACAATGACTCAACCCCGAAGAAGGGAGGACCTGGACAAAAGTTCACTGAGTATGCCAAGCTGAATGCTCCAAGAAGCCATATTTTGATGGAAATCGAGAAAGATCGAGATATTCGTTGGCCTAAGCCCTTGAAGGCTGATCCTACCAAGCTAGATAAGAGCAAGTATTGAAGATTTCACAAGGATGTTGGTCATGACACCGATGAGTGTAGACAACTAAAAGATGAAATTGAATTCTTCATTAGAAAAGGAAGATTGAACAATTACACTGGAGATGGAGGAGATAGGAGTAATAACGTGAGAAAGAACTTTGATGATCAAAGAAGAGATCAAGATGATCAAGGGCGAAATCCCCAAACTAGGGGACCGGTGATAAATGCAATCTTCGGAGGACCGCGACCCCGAGGGCCTGTAATAAACACATTTTTTGGAGGACCAACCGCTGCTGGATTATCCAAGAACTCCAGGAAAGCGTATACCCGAGAAGTTATGCAAATTGTTGGAGAAGCCCCGAAGAGGGCCAGGACAGGAATAACAATGGCTTTCGATGATTCTGATCTGGAGGGTGTGAAATTTCCCCATGACGACCCGTTGGTCATAACCCCAATAATAGGGAACAACCCGGTAAAGAGGGTCCTCATAGATAATGGTGCCTCAGTCGACATCTTACTCCATGATACCTTTTTAAGGATGGGTTACAATGATTCATAATTGACACCAACCGATATGTCGATATATGGATTTGCGGGAGTAGAGTGCACCGTGGAAGGAATAATCAAATTGCCAACAACCATAGGTTAGGAACCAAGGCAAGAAACACAGATGTTGGACTTCGTGGTGGTGAAGGCTAGTTCAACTTATAACGCTATCATGGGAAGAACATGGATACATGCCTTCAAGGCCGTCCCTTCTTCCTACCATTCAGTCATGAAGTTTCCCACCCGGAATGGGATTGGAGAAGAGAGAGAAGATTAAAAAATGGCAAGGAGTTGTTACGTAGCCTCTTTAAGGGAAGATGAAGTTGGGGGGCAAGTTCTGCCTATTGAAGATCTGGATATCCGAGAGAATGATGAGAAATGAGGGAAGACAGCAGAAGACTTGGTTACGATTCCTTTGGCTCCCGAGGATCCTGAGGAAGTGACTTTCATTGAAGCAACACTAGAAGAGCCCCTTAGAGGAAAGTTGGTAAAAGTTTTGTAAAAAAATAGTGATGCGTTTGCATGGTCGGTAGCTGATATGCCCGGTATAGACCTGAAACTGATCACTCACAAGCTGAATGTGGATCCAAGTCGGAAGACGGTGAAGCAAAAGAAAAGAAGTTTTTCCCCAGAAAGACAAGAAGCTATAAAACAAGAAGTAGAGAAGCTCTTAGAGGTCGGTTTCATTATGGAGATATAATTTCTAGAATGGTTAGCAAACCCTGTGATGGTAAAGAAGGCCAATGGAAAATGGAGGATGTGTGTGAACTTCACTGATCTGGATGATGCATACCCTAAGGACTGTTTCCCGTTACCAAGGATAGACACTTTGATAGATGCCACCGCTAGACATGAGATGCTGAGTTTCATGGATAGATTTAGTGGATACAATCAGATCAAGATGCAGAAGGACGACATCCCAAAGGTATCATTCATCACTGACTTTGGTGTTTATTGTTATCATGTTATGGCATTTGGTCTCAAGAATGCAGGAGCCGCCTATCAAAGGTTGGTAAATAAAATTTTTAAGGATCTTATTGGCAAGACCATGCAAGTTTATGTTGATGACATGTTAGTCAAGAGTCTAGTAAAGAATGACCATATAACCCATTTGAGGGAAGCTTTTGAGGTCCTGAGATACCATAAGATGATGTTAAATCCTAAGAAGTGTGCTTTCGGAGTAGGGTCTAGAAAGTTTTTGGGATTAATGGTCTCCAAGAGAGGAATCGAGGCCAATCTCGATAAAATAAAGGCAATCTTGGACATGGAGCCACCAAAAAATATCAAAGATATTCAAAAGCACACAGGAAGGGTTGCTGCGTTGGGACGATTCATCTCCAAGTCTAGGGATAAGTGCTTGTCATTCTTCAAGTCTTTAAAGAAGGTTAAAGATTTTGTATGGAGTGAGGAAAGCCAGAAGGCATTCGAGGAATTAAAGTAATATATGGCTCAGGCCCCATTGTTGGCCAAGCCATCTTTGAATGAAGTCTTATACTTGTACTTGGCCGTTTTAGAGAGTGCCTTGAGCGCTGTGTTGGTTAAGGAGGAACTGAAAATCCAGAAACCCGTATATTATGTCAGCAAAATTCTGCATGGAGCTGAGTTGAATTATTCAACTATTGAGAAATTTGCACTGGCCTTGGTAACGGCTTCAAGAAAGTTGCGTCCCTACTTTCAGGCTCATAGGATTGAAGTACTAACAAATCAGCCCTTATGAAATATTATCCATAGTCCCAAGGCTAGTGGGAGGCTGATCAAGTGGGCAATAGAGTTGGGAGAATTCGACATTAAGTATAAGCCATGAATGACAATAAAAGCCCAGGCATTAGCTGACTTCGTTGTGGAATGTACTATACCTAACCAAGAAGTCGGGGGCAGGAAGATACTATATCTCAAGACAAGGAACTTCATAAGGGGGACAAAGAGAAGGAATATTGGGTTTTTTATTTTGATGGAGCATCAAAAACAAATTCAAGTGGAGTAGGCTTGGTTTTACAAAGCCCCGATGGGTTCTTGATTGAATATGCTATGAAGTTAGACTTCCCAACCATAAATAACGAGGCAGAATACGAGGCTCTGATTACTGGTCTTGGCTTAGCAGGGACACTTTGAGTCAAGAACTTAAAAGTCTGTGTAGACTCGAAGCTCGTCATATCCTAGGTAAAGGGAGAATTTGAGGCAAGGGATGAAACGATGGCTAAGTATGTCCGCCTAGTAAGGGCTGTGATGACCCAATTTAATGAATGCCATGTTGAGTACATTCCGAGGGAGGAAAATGCTAAGGCAGATGCATTATCAAAGTTTGCCTTTTCTGAGATAGAGGAAAGTTCAGGAAGTGTGTACTTCCGTGTTCTGAAGATACGGAGCATTGATGTTAAGCTTGTAGCTCCTATAGGTCTGGGGACGTCATGGATAGACCCCATTAAGACCCATATTCAAACCGGTTGGTTGCCAAAGGATGCAACTGAAGCACGGAAGTTGGCTGTTCGAGCACTGAGATACTCATTGATAGATAAGATTTTGTATAAAAGATCTTATGTAGTTCCTTACTTAAGATGTCTCAGGCCCGATGAGACACGTTTGGCTCTTGAAGAAGTACATGAAGGTATCTGTGGGCAACATTTGGGGGGCAGAGCACTAGCTCATAAGATACCCCGTTTAGGCTTCTATTGGCCAGAAATGATGGCTGATGCCAAAGAGTATGTCAAGAAGTGTGACCGCTGTCAGAAGCATGCACCTGTCGTTAGGCAACCCCCCGAGATGCTGACCTCCATTAACTCACCCATCCCCTTTGCTATGTGGGGAATGGATATACTTGGGCCTTTCCCCATGGCTACGACACAAAGGAAGTTCCTAATTGTAGCCATTTATTATTTTACTAAGTGGATTGAAGCCAAGCCCTTGGCCAAAATCACAACTAAGCAGGTAGCACAATTCCTGTGGGAAAATATCATGTGCCGGTATGGAATTCCCCGTGTCCTAGTCACTGACAATGGAACACAGTTCAATAATGAGGAATTCAAGAAGTATTGTGAGGAGAATGAAACTGAATTATGATTCACCTCTGTGGCTCATCCGCAAGCCAATGGGCAAGCGGAAGTGGCGAATCGAATAATCCTGGATGGACTAAAGAAGAGGATCGAGAAGTCGGGAAATAACTGGGTGGATGAGATACTCCCAATACTATAGGCCTATAGGACTACCTGTAGAGTCACGACTGGAGCAACTCCCTTTATGTTAGCATATGGGGAAAAAGCAGTTGTTCCTGTAGAAATATCGCACTAATCTCCCTGAATCCAGGCTTTTAATATTGAGGAAAATGAGGAGGGGAAAAGATTAGCCTTGGACTTAATCGATGAGGTACGGGATGAAGCACATGCGAATATAGTGAATTATCAGAAGAAAACTTCGTTCTATTACAACCTAAGGGTTAAGGAAAGGTTCTTCAAGCAAGGAGATTTAGTCCTTAGGAAAGTGGAAGCCTCTGGAGTAGGGCAGAAAGGAAAGCTTTCCCCAAACTGGGAAGGGCCCTATAAGGTTAAAAGCATTCAAGGAAGAGGAACCTACAAGTTAGACTATAGATGGTTTTGAAGTCCCGAGAACTTGGCATGCACAAAACCTGAAGATTTACTATGTGTAAAGTGGTTGAGCACGATTCTCACTTGTCAAGATGACAAGTAGGTTGAAAAGCACCTTGAAGCTTTGCTTGCATAGGATTTTATATTCTAATTCCAGTAATATCTACATTGTTGATTCATTATTGTTAAGGGTCGAACCTATGCTATGTAAGGTTTTGAAAAACCAGACTTCATATTATTGAGTTTGAAATTATTTCAACCTTTGGATATTTAAGTTGTGATAATACTTTGTGTGATTTTAACAAAGATCATGCTTTGATCATTGAAAGAAGAAGACTTTAAGAATTCTTCTATTATAAGGAGTGCTTGTTGCACAAAGGGCCAAGTAGTTCAGGTCATTTAACATTAAAAGCATAATAAGTGTTGGAAAGTTAAAGGAGAAAGATATGAAGAAGAAATCAACATAAATAAACCCCGAAGGGTAATAAGTTCCAGATACAAATAAAGTTCAACAATAAGTTATGAATCAAATTACAAACTAGAAACACTACTCCTCCATGCGGGAGCCTTCATTCCCTTTCTCCTTATCGGCACCTTCTTTCTCAGCGTCCTTCGCGGGAGAAGCAGGAGGAGAGGCAGTGCTGGGATCCAGAATACGATCATCAGACGGGGGAGAGTTGAAGAGAGCATCCAAGCTATCCTCAGTCTCTGGCTGCTCAAGACTTATAAAGTCCTTGGGATCTACTAGGCCAGGATGCTTCTCCGACACCGCCTTCACTGCTGCATCCCATTCCTGGGTAAACTGTAAAGAATAAAGACCCTCATCATGGATTTCCATGAGATTCTTGAATTTATCAGAATCCATGTAATCATCAATGAGTTTTTCCTTATCACTCCTAAGTTTCACCAACTCAGAATGAGCCTTAGACAGCTCCTCCTTCTTTGTGTCCAACTTCTTCTCCAGGACCTCATCTCTCTCCTTCCATTTCTTCATCTCCCTTTCAAACTCATCAGAGTTCCCCTTCCAAGACCTAGCCTGATGGAGGGCCGCCTGGAAGTAGGTGTTACTCCGCACAAAGAAATATGAGTTAACACAAGTTCATTGAAAAACAAGAAGGTTGGAACTTAAGGAGAAAAGAAAGGGACGTTACCGCATCTTGGGCCTGAGAACCCAGAAGCTCAATAGACTCGATGTCACTCCCCTTGACAATGTCAGTGAAGTCGTGGGGAGTGAGGGAATGGTATGACCAATCCTTGGCATGCTTGGTGGATCCAACCACCGTATCACTTCTCCTAAAGCCCCAGTTAGGCTTAAAGGAGTGCGCCTTAAGTGGAGGATCCACATCATCCCCCAGCTCCACAACATGGACGTGGGGCCTAAGGAATGTGGGAGCATCAGGCTTGCCCCTGGGGTCTCTGTTCAGCTTGGCCCTCTTCTGGCGACCAGATTCCCCCTCCTTAGGCCTGTTGATATTGTTAATGGCCTCACAAGCTGAAAGAAAGAGAAGAAAAGTATTAAAATTCTGGAAATAATAGAGTTGCAATAAAAGGAGTAAAATAGATGTGCAGGTAGAGTTACCCTTATCAGTGGCATGAGAAAGTCCAACTTTCTTCAATGAGAACTCCTCTAAAAGAGTCCAAGTATCTATTTTTCCGTCATCTGAAATGAGGGCTTGATAGGCCACCTCCTCCTCATCAGTTAACCTGATGCTACTAGGACTCCCATCTGACACCTTACAAAAGGGCCTACGGAAGAGTGTGGCCCAATCACCTCCAGCCCAGGTCAGCCTAACAAACTCAACCCTCCATTTAGGGTTGTTCTCGACAATAGAGTTTCTATCAAAAATATGGGGAATTTTGGGTCGTTGACGAATTAAAACCCAACCCGGTTGACCCATAGAATTGTTATAAAATTGAAAAACTTTCCTAAAGACAGCTACAGAAAGAGGAAAATTGTTTCTAAGACACAGAACCATAAAATGGATATTATTCCTCCATGAATTAGGAGGGAGTTGACAAGGGTTGATTTTTACGTCTGCAAGTAAACGAGGAATAAATTCGTGAAATGGGAACCTAAGATCCGCGGTCAGGGCTCCTCAATAAATAAACAAAGTGTCCCCCTCCAAGTTACATGTCCTATCCCCAGGGGCGGCTGGGGTAATTCTAAGGTGGGGTGGAAGTTTATACGTGGTGTTCATGGAATCAATCCTACCCTCAAACTCGTGGAAAGTGTTACCATGGTTGTATGAATCTAATTCAGATAAAGAGGGATATTCATCGCCTCTAGTATTTATCATATCTATTAAAGAAGTGTACGGAGATTGGATTTGAATGGCAGTACCTCTCTTGGAAGTGTTCATCTTCCCCAAACGAGCTAGATTATGATCCTCCATTGATATTTTTCGGATGAAGGCTTGAAACCCAGAAAAACTTGAAGGTGGTGGAGCTACGGTGGCTGAGGTCGCCGAAAATCGCCTTTCTAAGAGAGGAAACTTGAGAGAAATTTGAGAGAGTTTTTGAGAGAAAATTTGAGAAATGAGAAGTGAAGTGAGGATTCTCGCTTCTCGCTTCTCACTTCTTTTTTATAGGCGAAAAGCTCGGAATACGAGGCGTTTTTAGGCCCATACAACCAGGCCCAATATGAGGAAAGCCCACCGTAGGGAAGTTTCAAGGGTATTCTAGAAGCAGGAATGTAAACTGAAGAGTAAAAAATCGACCAGAATTTTGAAGAAATAGTTTGATCAGAGTCCTGATCGACAAAGGGAAGAACCCTGATCGATATTTCATTCGATCTAAAGGGTAAAAAACCACTTAGTTCGATCAGAGTCCTGATCGACAAAGGGAAGAACCCTGATCGATATTTCATTCGATCTAAAGGGTAAAAAGCCACTTAGTTCGATCAGAGTCCTGATCAACAAAGGAAAGAACCCTGATCGATATTTTATTCGATTATAAGGGTAAAAAGTTACTTAGTTCGATCAGAGACCTGATCGAAAAAGAATAAAATCCTGATCGATTTTGTACAAATCCTGATCGATTTTGTACAAATCATGATCGATTTTGCACAAATCCTGATCGAAGATTCCATCGATTAGACTGGTGTATTGTGAGCTAGTCCGATCAGGATCCTGATCGAAATCGATCAGGAATCCTGGTCGATTTTGCACAAATCCTGATCGAAGATTCCATCGATTAGAGTGGTGTATTGTGAGCTAGTCCGATCAGGATCCTGATCGATTTTGCATAAATCTTGATCGAAGATTCAATCGACCAGAGTGACAATATCACAGTAAGTTCGATCAAGATCCTGGTCGATTTCGACCAGGATTCCTAATCGATTTGGTATGTCCCTAGATCGATTTTAACCCATGAATTAAGGGAAAAATCCAGAAAATTGAGGACAAATCCCAGAATTAAGGGAAAAATCCAGAAAAATAAGGAAAAATCCCAGAATTAAAGGAAAAATCCCAGAATTCAGGGAAAATTCCGGGAAATTAAGATAATTCCTAAATAATAGGGATGAAAACAAATCGTTGTAAATGTGTAGGTCGCTCCACACTTTACGCAAAAACGATACCCTGTAAGGGAACAAGTAAACTTAACTTCTGCGAAACCGAGCCACTGTTTCCCAAAAGTTGGGGGGCAAATGATAGGGAGTAAATAGATCCTGATTACGTAATTAATATTGCATTAATTACATGTGAATTGGGCTATAAGGCCCAATAAGAAGATGTATGACATTCAGACCAAAAAGGTTAACACATTGATCAGGCCTGATGGCCCAGATCAGGCCTGATGGAACAAAGAAGGCCGAAAATCCTGAATATCAATTAATTTCATAATTAATTAATAAGGGAGAAAAATAGCTATTAAGATGAGTCCTAGTGGGGATATAAATCCTTGTAGATTGGCCTTCAAGTAATTTGATGGGATAAGGAATCAGATTCCTACTTCCTAGGACTCCAAAGTTCATTCTAATTCCAAGACTTGTCCACCAAGTCTCCTAACCCAAATCCAATTTAAGGACTCCCAACATCTATATAAGGGGTCTCACCCCACCAATCAGAATTACATTTTGGCTTGATTCTCTAATTCATAGAGATACGTAGGCATCTCGTAAAAGTAAAGTTAAGCTACGAAATACGAGAGCAGCCATTAAAGGCCTTGAGCTCCCGAATCTTAGCAATAAACAATTAGTATACTATAGTTTTTTATCCATAACATTTAGCATCCTACGTTGCATTAATAATTCGGTAAAAATTATATTATATATTATATTTTATAACTTAAATTTTTGGAGATTTTGTTTGCTGATTTCTTTTAACATGGCGGACTTTAATAGGGGCACAACATATAAACAATGAGATAAAACTAATAAAAGATGTGTAATATTATAGATAAAAAGAAAAATAACTTGCAATTAAAAATAGAAGTAACTTGTAATATTTTTACATACACATAAATATACTATTAAAAACAATAAATATAGAGCTACAGACTATCCAAAATTCACATATATACGTACATTACATACTTCCTCCATCTTTTTTTAGCTGTCACATTTCTTTTATAAAAGTCAAATAAACCAATTTTTGACCGCATATTAAATATTACACTTATATTACTTAAAAAAACTAAAAATTATATATTAACGTAGATTAAATCTACTTTCCGCTGATGTAATTTTTTTAACTTTATTCAATTATAAAATATTAATAAATTTCGGTTAAATTTTAGTCAATTTGACGGGTCAAAATCAAATTTGACAACTAAAAAAAACGGAGAGAGTACATAACATTAAGAAAATAAAATATTGAACATACAACTAACTGAAAATTAGAAGATGACGATAATCACCGGGATCAACCAGTAGCTTCTTGCTTTTACTCGATTTAATTGATATTGAATTCTTTTAACCCTTTTTAGATTTTACCTCTGCCGATTTAGATTTTAGTTATTGGACTTGTTTATGACTTCAAGCCATTTGTAGATTGGGCTCATATTTTAATAAATCGGGCTTATAAACTTGTGAGTCATTGTAGGCACAATAATTTAAGTAATGGGGGGAGGGGGCACTTAATTCTAATGTGAGTCCGCCACCTGCGTAAGTGTATAATTAATTCCTTATGTTGTGCTCAAATTGGTACGATAAATAATAACGTTTCAATAAAAATTTTATAAACCAATTAGATTTGTACATATTTTACTCGTCCGGGGAACTTTAATCTTCTGCAATGTCTACTACCGATTATTAAATATTATTCAACACATGATAATTAATAAATACCGAAAAATATGACTAAGAACATCTTCTACCACAACAAAACTATTAACTATATCTTAGGTTGAAAAAGTTTATTGCTATTAAGATACAAAATTATACATAAACTTCTGCTTACCTTTCCACCAAATCCTCCATGTCATTTACCTCTTTTCCCATTTACCTTTCCACCAAATCTTCCTCCAATATTAGTACCCCAAATTATATTTTTAGTATCTTCCTATATATTTATATATTTTCTGCTTCAGTTTTGTTTCTGAAGAGTGTTCTGCTGTTTGGTTTGTACTATCCTGGAGAGGGTAATAATATGCTCTAATAGAAATGTTCGAAAAAGTATGATGTTGTGTTATTATTCGAACTTAGCATGATAGCCCCTGCAAAGTACGCGCGCTCCATTTAAATCGTGTACTTCAATTCTTTAAATTTTTTAAATTAAAATATTATACATTATTACTGTGATATATTTAGAATAACATATACTTTTTTTCTAAAAACTAATACAAACTTGAATTTTTTATCTGAATTTCAAATGTGATCATGAAAATATATTATAATTTAAGAATATTAAAGAAAATATTTATATAATTAAAAAAATTTAACTTAAGAAAATAAAACGATACTATTTTTAAAAAACCTATCCAAGTAGATAGACATGTGTGGGTGTGTGTAAGTGTAATAACCCCAATTTTGGAAATTTTTGAAACCCTTATGAATAGTGTTTTTGCTGAACGAGAAAACTTTTCATGCCACGCTATGTAGGGGTTCTGTTATTGATCTTATGGGATATTATTAGTACTCTATGAAGTATATAAGTGTATGTAAAGATCGTCAGAATCCAATTCCGAACACTTTGGTTTTTCCCGGAAATCCACAATATACGGAGAGAATTGAGTATAAGGTAACAGGATAAAAAGGATTTAAATTAAAGGATTATAAAAGAGGATCATAGAAGGAATATAATATATTGAGAAAGGTTAAGGGAACCTAAGTAATAAGATCCCGGGTATGATCCTTCAAACGATAAAACGAGAACGAAAGTTAAGCGAACCGTATAGCAGATCAGCGGTCATTAGGCAAACGATTAGGAAGTTAATCAAAGGGATTAATGGGAATGATGTCATCCAACCAATAGAAAAAAAGACAAGGAAGGAAGGATGACATCATGTGGATGAGATAAGCATGACATGGGAAGGAGGAGGTGTGGTGGCTTTGTAACCACACAAATCCAAGGGCAAGAAGGTAATTCACTAAAGCAAAAACAAAACCAAATCAACCAACCAAGCAAATCATTTCATTTTCATCAAACAAAACACAAAATTCTCCATTCTTCATGAAGCTCTCGGGTGGGTTTCTTAATTTTTGAAAGTCCAAGCTCCTCCACTTGTTATTTTCCAAGGTAATTATCCTAGCTCCTCCTAGTTAAGTTACATACTTCCTATAAGTTTAAGCTTCTAATTCCAAGCCAATCTTTTTCTATAAATCATCAAAGAAGATGGTGAATAGTGTTTTCAAGAACTAAAATTTGTGTTCTTGAAGTTTTGTTTAGATTAAGCTTGGATAAAGACTTTAAAGGTGATTCCAAGCCATCCTCTTGATTCTCCACTCTCCAAGGAAGGTATAAACTACAAACCCTAGCTTTAGTTTTGAGTAATTAGGATTGAATGTGTTTGATTTAGCATATGTGAAGCATGATGCTTGAATGGTTGAAGTTTGGTTGAGTTGTAGAGATTAGTTGGTTTTGTTGTATTGTTGGAGTTGTAAATCTTGGTAATTAGTTAAAGAACCTAAGTAAAGCTTTTAGTTCATGTGAGGAATAAGTATAAATGGTTAATATGGATTTGTTGGGGTTGTTATGATGTGATAAGGATGGATGATTGTTGTATGATGGATTTGAGGTTAGATTTGGGGTTGATTTGGAATGGGTTTGAATGGTTTAAAAAAAAAATGGGAAATCGCGTAAACATAGCCGTCGTAACGTCCGATTTTCTTTGGACTGTTTTTGTGCATAGCATTAGGACCCGAGAACCCCCTGCTAGATTGTGACCACTGCCATGTTTAGATAGCTCATGTTACGAGCTTCGTTTTGATATGTAGTTCGTTCGATTCCGATTTACGGTTTAGGAGAAACGACCGTTTCAAGTAACGGCGTTTCACGAACGAAACTTTTTCCCTCGCCTTACTTTGAAATGTAGGTTAAAGACCAAAAAGGGTTAATTAATGCATGAAACATTTATGGTAAGTGTTTTAGGCAGTTGGTAAGTCACTCGCGAAGGAATCGCTTTAAAACTCGTAAAGGTTAAATTATTAAAAATGGTGGAGCCGAGGGTACCCGAGTGACTTAAGCAAATCAGTGAGCGCAAAATCAAGCGTTAGAGTCTAAGTTAGTTAAAGTATAGATTTACAAGTGATTTTGGTTTAATTCCAACTTACTTGTTGTTTATAGGTTACCAGACTCGTCCCGAGCCATTCGTAACCCCCAGTCGCTCAGGCAAGTTTTCTACCCGTTATACTGTTGTTGTGATGTAAATATATGTATATGCATTATCTTGTGATATTGCATGATTGTTATTAGCAAATTTTGCGATATATTGGAGCATGCTAATATGGTATATATGCATGTCTGTTTCGTAATCTGGTTATCTATCTGTTGATTTCAGTGCTTATAGTTGCATAATACCTATGCTAGAAATAAGCAAGTAGTTGCGTATACCCTTAGTATAGGGGATAAAAGGTGAACATATTTCTAAACCGGGAGTCGATGTTCCCGAGTATATTATATATATATATTTATATATATATATATGGATATAGTTTTTAAAACTATGGATCGAATAAGGTTTATTCGATACCTTTATTCTATTATTTGAATATTATTTGAATATTCATTTGAGGATCTATGACTCCGATTATGTACTGAATTATATTCTTTATTCTATTAAAGAATAAGGTGTTAATAATCAAACTTATTTTCGATTATTCAAATAAAGATAATACTTTCATATAAGTATATCTTTGGTTATTTAATGTTTATTTCAAGTATAAGTTAATACTTCTACTTCAATTATTTTTATAAAGATTATTCTTTATGGGAATATTATTTAAGATAATAATATTCAGTCATTTTCTAAAATATTCTGGGGACTGATTTACTTCATTAAATCAGCCTTACTCCAAACACTCTTTAAAGTGTTTTCGAGTCTTCAAAATGATTTTTAAAAGTCAGAGCGGATCCCAAAAACTCATTTTTATATTTAAGATCTTCCTTTTAAGGGGATTTAAATACTCGCTCAAAACCTGGGGAATCCGGCTCTGTGGTGTATTTTATATTCGCAACAAGGTTGCAGATTTGGTAAATGAATTGATTACTTGCCCAACGTTCGGGAAGTAAGCCCCTCTCATTGAGTCGGCATAAGCGACAGGCCGAGGTACGGTCTATTATTGTGTAAGTGGCTCAGTGGGAGTCCATCAAATGCATAGGTGGCTGAGTGGCAGTCCAGCATAGGTCTTAATTATGACCAGGGTGATGACCAGTGGGGAATTCGTCCATCTACTAGTAGAAAAGGTTACTTATTGGTATCTTTGCCTGATCAGCAGGATATCGGGTTTATGCCAAAATTCTTTTCCTTTCCAAAATTCATTGGATGTTTCGAACTCTGTTCATACTTCACATAACAGAGGTTCCAGGAAATGTTTAAAGGGATATATATATGTGGTTATATATATATCGGGACTAAATAAAGTATCTCATAACTTTTTCATTCAATAATCTTTCAAAGATTGAATCTATTCAAGTCTTATCTTGTGGTCTCATCAGTGGGATGAACTTTTGAAATTGATTATAACTTGAACGGTGGTAGTTCAAGTAGTATTGGGAATGATATAAATGTAGTGAAGTATTTGGTAACTTCATCTTTTAAACTTATATCTAATTAATAATTGTCTTATGAATGACAAAGATTTTCAGAAAAACGTTGAGACAAGGTTAGATATATGAGATCACCTTGCAACGATATTTTTTATATACAGTTATACACTGGGACTTTGTGTATATTATGCATGGAAGAGGACTTCCAATATTTTGAAAAGTATATATGTATATATACTGAATATTTTGCGACTTCATCGCATTAAGATATCAAACTTGGTTCATTTCTTTTGACCAAGACTTTCATGAGTACTATGAGAAGGCTCATATACTAGTAAGTATATACTAGTAATTATCTTACACACGATAAAAGATTCTAGTAAGTATCCATTTAGATACTTATATTATTGTTATCACTATATATTATCTTGCGAGCTGTAAGGCTCACTCTTGCTTTATTTCTTCATCACACAACAACAGTTAAGAAAGATGGCCAGACTCCAGCAGACCCAGCGCAAGCGCGTGGGAAGCGTCCCACGTCTTCCCGATGATGTTGTGGCTGCTATAGCTGCAGAGGTAGATCTATTGGTAGATCAGACATTCTATTTTTGAGAATCAATTATGTATAATTATAACTTGTGGCAGATAATGGCAATTAACTGTAAATTTATCAAGTAATCATTTTGGGTTGTAATAATTTTAAATTGTGGATTCAAAGACTTGTACTTATTTGAATTTCATCTCTGAGACTATAACGGGTTGTGGTGTATATTAGTGTGGGGTCACAGCATAAGGTTGGTTATTATTAATTAAGTGAAGTGATATTGTGGAAAGAAAGACCGTGACGACCCGGATCCCCGACCCCGGATCTGGGGGTGTTACAGAAATGGTATCAGAGCTAAGCGTTATAAACCTCAGAGATGATGGGACGTTAAGATAATAAGTTAACTAAGATAATAAGAACTCTTGCCAAGTTCATAGTCGGGCTAACTAACGTAGCACTGACAGTTAAAAACCCTTATGGGAACCCTTATAAATATCGTGATAGGAGCGTAGTTCGTTATCGTATATGGTAGCGGGACTCCGAACCCTGAGGTTGAGGAGCAACATCGCGATGATGTTTTATTACTCATTGGAGATCAAATTATGGATCCAATAGAGCGTCCTAACGCAGGACCGGATGATGTTGATATTGAGGAGGTAGCGGTTGAGGAGGTTGTCCTAGAAGGGATAGTTGTTGAGGAGGATCCCAAGGAGGATCCTGGCAAGATTGGATAAAGGACCACTGATGAATTGATGACCATGGTTAGGGCAACTCCCAGAGGTAGGATTGGCCGGTCACTACCGGAGGTTCGTTCAAGTTTGTAAAGATAGTAACCCCTTTAACGCGGCTTACTCGTAAGACTGAGAAGTTCGAATGGACAGAGGAATGCGAGAACAGCTTTCAAGAACTGAAGCAGAGGTTGGTGATGGCCCCTATGCTGGCATTGCCGGATGGAAAAGGTGATTTTGTGAAGTGTAGTGACGCTTCGCACAAGGAATTAGGGTGCTTCTTATATAGCACAGCAAGATAATCGCGTCTGCGTCAAGATAATTAAGGGAATTTAAAATTCGATATCCCCACCCATGAGCTTGGGCTCGTGGCAATAGTTTTACCCTAAAGATTGGAGGCACTACTTGTATGGAGAGAAGTGCGAGAATTACCTAAGCCATAAGTGCTCTAGTACATTCTTACGTAGAAAGAGCTCAACATACGCCAGAGGAGGCGGTTAGAGCTAATCAAGAATTATGATTGGGAGATTCTTTATCATTCGGGGAAAGCCAATATGGTGGCTGATGCCCCTAGTAAAAAGGAGAGACTCAAGATGATAATGTCTTTTGGAGAGTTTATAAGAGATTTTGAGAAAATGGAAATAGAAGTGAAGGTAACCGGAGCCGGTACCGAAAAGCTGTTTAAGATTGCAATACAGCCCGAATTATTGGAAAAGATCATATTGTGCCAGAAAAAGTTATGAATGAAGGCAGGGAGCCAACAATTAGATAAAAGATTAATATCGAGAAAGATGATAAGGGAATAATGAGGTATTCCTATAGAATTTGGGTTCCAAAAGTTCAAGAGCGTAAGGATGAGAACTTAGATGAGAGCCATAGTTTGAGGAATAAGATTTAGAGCAAACCCTGAACGTGATAGTCAGGGAGGTCGCCATCAAGATAGAAGGAACCCATGACATAATGGAGTGGAAAATGAGGATTTTAAATTAAAAGATGACCCCAATTATGGGGAGTAGGATGAAACATTTCATACTAAGGAAACAGAAAGTCGAGTAAGGAAAGGAGACCCGAGACGGTACTCCTATACGGCAATTCATGGACCTGTCTAAAAAGAACTTAGACTATTATCCCCAACCACCACCCTGAGGAGACAGTGCGGTGGGAAATTCTTTCAGGACCTTTAAATCGCTAAGCTCTCAGAGTTCCAAGGAACAAGCTGACCCAGTCGAGGCAAGAGCCTGGCTAAAGGAAATATAGGAATCATTTGAGATTCTAAATGATTGACGAATCACAAAAGACTGTTTTTATCACTTACCCTCCTAAGAGAGAGACCACCCGCCGGTAAAAGGCCAAGGAAGGCACGGAGCAAGAGATTATAATAAACTGATTTAAGTTCAGTCAATTGTTTTCGGGAAAGTAATTCCCAAAGATAAGGAGATAGTGTAAAAGCTTTAGAGCCAGAACAAAGGCAGACGAGTATGATAAATTATGAATCTAAGTTATAAAAGTTATCAAGATTCGTTCTGAGGACACGAATCCAGAATGACGGGATGTTTGGAATCAATGCTTATGTTGTGATGGTTCATGAAATAATGATAAGAGAAAGGGAAATAAAAAGGAACTGAAGTGGAAAGGGATATAAAGGCAAAGGAGTTTGAGGTATGATAAGGGAGTCGGGTATGAGGAAACCCTAAAGACTCATAGCAATAGAAATAGAAAAGTATGTAATCGTCCGGATGAGAGTGATTCACCATGAGTTAAATTGATGGTTGAAGGTATAAGAGATACATATATTTTATCCCCTGTAAGTTGGGAAGATTCGAGGAAACCTTGAGATAATTCGAAGGATAAATAATGAGACGCGGATAAAGGGAGACGCCAGATATGAAAGATATCCCAACATTGAGGTGACTGTTGAGATAAACAACAGAAGTAAATAAGGAATTATTAAAAAGAAGTTCACGTTGAACACGACCAATATCTTCCAGAACATCCTTGTTATCGTTACCAAATTAGGCAAGACAAGCGGATAACCGTTGTTATCTTTTGGAGGCCATGTGGATTGACCTCAATTTGAATAAGGATGCTATTATGAAATTAGGTATCGACTATCGAGGTGGGAATGATGAATAAGATAATCTGTCGAGGATATATGACTTGATTTATCCATGGATGGATGCATGTACCTTTTTAAAGGTGGAATTAAGGATAGAACATCGGTAACTTAAAATGAATCTTAGGGGAATGCATAAAGGTGGACATTTCACCCTTAATAGGGATAGTATGAAATCTGACAGTATGAATTGGAAAGGATTAAGGTAATAACAACCTTTAAGAATCAGTGGAGAAATTTTTCAGAAGTATATAGACAATGGTTCTAGTATTAGTAAATGGTATTGTGATATGCCCTGTATCTAGGGAATACAGGAGGAACGATTGAAGGATAACCTTAGAGGTTTTACAGGGAGAAAGGTAATATTCGAAATTCTCAAGAATAGAAATGTTGATAAAGGAAATATGACGTAATTATGATGTTGCCAAGTGGGGCACGTGTTAAACCACGAGAAAGTATGGATCGAACCAGTAATGGTCGAAATTGTTCAGGGCAATTAGGGCCTAGGATAAAAGATGTTCTAAGTATGATTGAGAGTCAGTCGTGACAGTGATTAACCTCTAAAGACTGAGGCAATAACTTATGGAAAAATGGTGATTTTTTTTTTACTCATCAGATATTAAGGAAAACATCTTCACTCAAGCAGTGATCGGAAATAAGGTAGAAAATTTATTTGGAGGTGGTTAAAAAGACATTGACTGTAAGGAAATTTTACTATCAGGAAAGGCCAAAGAGGTGGCCGACACTTTAAAGGTAAGTGGATAATTATAGGCGCGTGTGCCAAAAGAATACAGTGATGATGGTTAGAAATGTGAAGGTTGAATTATGGTTTGGAAGATTGACATTCCTTCTGATGACGGTGCAATACCCAACCGTAATAGTAGTAGGTAAAGGTTTCATTCGTGTAATCGCCATGAACGGGCTATCTATCTTAGGAGGTCCTATCTGGGGATAAGCCAGGACCATGTTTCCAAAAGGACTAAACGAACCTTTGAGTTAAGTCTTCTATCGAAGGCATATGATTAAAAATGGTATTAGCCTGCTATCGTTGCTTTGAGCGAAACTCTTCTGCAATTTTATCTACTTCATGTCATGTATGTATGTCAGAATCAGGAGTGTTCTTCATGAATCGTGAATGGTGATTATGTTACCTCCTTAGAAGGATTTGATACGACATGTATGGACTCCGTATGGTTAGCTATTAAGATTTCATGGAATGTGAATGACGACAGTAGGTCAGTGGTGGACCATAGTAAGGCAGCAATGATTCTGCGAGTATCGAGCTGATTACAACCGTGAGAGTTGTATTGGAATGGGTGTTGAGATTGAGTACCACTAATCGGGTCGTGGTAGTGTATAAGTTATCATTGATAGACTAATTAAGTAGAGTATCTACCTAGTGAATAATTATTCTTTCTTATCAATAGAGAGTCGTATTATTATACGAGGAAGGTTGCGGTGCAAGCATAGAATTCAAGTAACGATGATGTCTAGAATGAGATCCCAGATTCGATTTTCGATGTCGAGGGAGTTCCAAAGGTAATTGTGTATAAGCTCGAGGAAGAGCATGGGTCCATAGAATGATGGACGGGATAGCGAAAATATTTAGGCACGTGAAATGCGATGCTATAATACTTGATGCGGATATAAATACATATATGTTTTATTCTTCTATGACAAACCTCTATAGTTCAGAGGTAGATTCCAAGCCAGATATTTTATGGCAATAAAATTTTTATGAATATACAATTCTTTTCAATTCGTTCTTTTCTCTTCTTTTCATTTCATGTAATCTGAGAAGAACAACCCTTCCAGAAAGGGGAGGTATTGCCGAATGACTATCTATCTGTGTGATAGAAGCCTAGTAGGATACCAGCTATTGTTTAATTGCTTGTCAAGTACTAAAGGTTGGCCACCTTCTGTACTAACTATGCGATATAACAAGTGTTCATGATCATAGTGATCTCTCAACAAATTCCTTTACTTCTATTTGATTGATCAAATTACGGAAAATAGAAACAACTGAAAAAGGAGTAATAAAGTGGTGGTAGTATGCGGAATGGGAACACATTCGTGATACTAAGGTTGACGTGGTTATTAAAAGGTTATAGAACGCTAACGAGCAAAAGTATAACCCGTATAATATTAGGAACGGAAGGTAGTAGCGATTACGAACTGGAAAAGAATGGGTATTGAGAAGCAAAAGCTCTAATGCTAAACGCTATAATGAGAGTCTGTGCAGTAGACTTGAAAGAATTTGGAATGATCACTTAACACGGATTGAGTTTTCTTACGACAATAGATCATATGTCATTATCGAGGTGTCACCTTATGAAATCCTTGAGGGAAGGCAATGTCGATCTCCCTTATGTTAGGATGAAGTTGTAGAGCGCAAGATGCTCGGACCCGCAGTAGTCCAAAGGACCAAGGATATGATAGATCTAATCAGAGGACGGCTGGTAGTAGCCCAAGATGGACATGATAAGTATGTTGATTTCACACGAAAGGATAAAGAGTATAAAATAGGGGACCTAGTAATGTTATAGGTATCCCTTAGAAAGGATTGATGAGGTTCGGAAAGAAAGGAAAGCTAAGTCTACAATTTGTTGGACCCTTGGATATATTAAGATGTTTGGAAAGTTAGCATATGAGCTAGCCCTAACCCCGAACATGTAGCAGGTCGTAACGTGTTTCACGTATCAATGTTAAGGAAGTGTAATTCAGATGCCAGATAAATAGAGGCATATGAGCGCATAGATATGCAACCCGACGTAACCTATATGGAGCAACCAGGAAGGGTTATAGAGTGAAAAAGAACAAGTGCTTAGGAGAAGGATTATTAAACTAGGCAGAGTTTGGTGGTAGGACCACAATGTGGGGAAATTTACTTAAGAGTTAGAAGGTGCAATGCTAGGAAGGTATCCCTATTCATTTTCTATCTGATTCCGGGACGGAATCCTTTTAAGGAGGGGAGACTGTAATAACCCCAATTTTGGAAATTTTTGAAACCCTTATGAATAGTGTTTTTGCTGAACGAGAAAACTTTTCATGCCACGCTATGTAGGGGTTCTGTTATTGATCTTATGGGATATTATTAGTACTCTATGAAGTATATAAGTGTATGTAAAGATCGTCAGAATCCAATTCCGAACACTTTGGTTTTTCCCGGAAATCCACAATATACGGAGAGAATTGAGTATAAGGTAACAGGATAAAAAGGATTTAAATTAAAGGATTATAAAAGAGGATCATAGAAGGAATATAATATATTGAGAAAGGTTAAGGGAACCTAAGTAATAAGATCCCGGGTATGATCCTTCAAACGATAAAACGAGAACGAAAGTTAAGCGAACCGTATAGCAGATCAGCGGTCATTAGGCAAACGATTAGGAAGTTAATCAAAGGGATTAATGGGAATGATGTCATCCAACCAATAGAAAAAAAGACAAGGAAGGAAGGATGACATCATGTGGATGAGATAAGCATGACATGGGAAGGAGGAGGTGTGGTGGCTTTGTAACCACACAAATCCAAGGGCAAGAAGGTAATTCACTAAAGCAAAAACAAAACCAAATCAACCAACCAAGCAAATCATTTCATTTTCATCAAACAAAACACAAAATTCTCCATTCTTCATGAAGCTCTCGGGTGGGTTTCTTAATTTTTGAAAGTCCAAGCTCCTCCACTTGTTATTTTCCAAGGTAATTATCCTAGCTCCTCCTAGTTAAGTTACATACTTCATATAAGTTTAAGCTTCTAATTCCAAGCCAATCTTTTTCTATAAATCATCAAAGAAGATGGTGAATAGTGTTTTCAAGAACTAAAATTTGTGTTCTTGAAGTTTTGTTTAGATTAAGCTTGGATAAAGACTTTAAAGGTGATTCCAAGCCATCCTCTTGATTCTCCACTCTCCAAGGAAGGTATAAACTACAAACCCTAGCTTTAGTTTTGAGTAATTAGGATTGAATGTGTTTGATTTAGCATATGTGAAGCATGATGCTTGAATGGTTGAAGTTTGGTTGAGTTGTAGAGATTAGTTGGTTTTGTTGTATTGTTGGAGTTGTAAATCTTGGTAATTAGTTAAAGAACCTAAGTAAAGCTTTTAGTTCATGTGAGGAATAAGTATAAATGGTTAATATGGATTTGTTGGGGTTGTTATGATGTGATAAGGATGGATGATTGTTGTATGATGGATTTGAGGTTGGATTTGGGGTTGATTTGGAATGGGTTTGAATGGTTTAAAAAAAAAAATGGGAAATCGCGTAAACATAGCCGTCGTAACGTCCGATTTTCTTTGGACTGTTTTTGTGCATAGCATTAGGACCCGAGAACCCCCTGCTAGATTGTGACCACTGCCATGTTTAGATAGCTCATGTTACGAGCTTCGTTTTGATATGTAGTTCGTTCGATTCCGATTTACGGTTTAGGAGAAACGACCGTTTCAAGTAACGGCGTTTCACGAACGAAACTTTTTCCCTCGCCTTACTTTGAAATGTAGGTTAAAGACCAAAAAGGGTTAATTAATGCATGAAACATTTATGGTAAGTGTTTTAGGCAGTTGGTAAGTCACTCGCGAAGGAATCGCTTTAAAACTCGTAAAGGTTAAATTATTAAAAATGGTGGAGCCGAGGGTACCCGAGTGACTTAAGCAAATCAGTGAGCGCAAAATCAAGCGTTAGAGTCTAAGTTAGTTAAAGTATAGATTTACAAGTGATTTTGGTTTAATTCCAACTTACTTGTTGTTTATAGGTTACCAGACTCGTCCCGAGCCATTCGTAACCCCCAGTCGCTCAGGCAAGTTTTCTACCCGTTATACTGTTGTTGTGATGTAAATATATGTATATGCATTATCTTGTGATATTGCATGATTGTTATTAGCAAATTTTGCGATATATTGGAGCATGCTAATATGGTATATATGCATGTCTGTTTCGTAATCTGGTTATCTATCTGTTGATTTCAGTGCTTATAGTTGCATAATACCTATGCTAGAAATAAGCAAGTAGTTGCGTATACCCTTAGTATAGGGGATAAAAGGTGAACATATTTCTAAACCGGGAGTCGATGTTCCCGAGTATATTATATATATATATTTATATATATATATATATGGATATAGTTTTTAAAACTATGGATCGAATAAGGTTTATTCGATACCTTTATTCTATTATTTGAATATTATTTGAATATTCATTTGAGGATCTATGACTCCGATTATGTACTGAATTATATTCTTTATTCTATTAAAGAATAAGGTGTTAATAATCAAACTTATTTTCGATTATTCAAATAAAGATAATACTTTCATATAAGTATATCTTTGGTTATTTAATGTTTATTTCAAGTATAAGTTAATACTTCTACTTCAATTATTTTTATAAAGATTATTCTTTATGGGAATATTATTTAAGATAATAATATTCAGTCATTTTCTAAAATATTCTGGGGACTGATTTACTTCATTAAATCAGCCTTACTCCAAACACTCTTTAAAGTGTTTTCGAGTCTTCAAAATGATTTTTAAAAGTCAGAGCGGATCCCAAAAACTCATTTTTATATTTAAGATCTTCCTTTTAAGGGGATTTAAATACTCGCTCAAAACCTGGGGAATCCGGCTCTGTGGTGTATTTTATATTCGCAACAAGGTTGCAGATTTGGTAAATGAATTGATTACTTGCCCAACGTTCGGGAAGTAAGCCCCTCTCATTGAGTCGGCATAAGCGACAGGCCGAGGTACGGTCTATTATTGTGTAAGTGGCTCAGTGGGAGTCCATCAAATGCATAGGTGGCTGAGTGGCAGTCCAGCATAGGTCTTAATTATGACCAGGGTGATGACCAGTGGGGAATTCGTCCATCTACTAGTAGAAAAGGTTACTTATTGGTATCTTTGCCTGATCAGCAGGATATCGGGTTTATGCCAAAATTCTTTTCCTTTCCAAAATTCATTGGATGTTTCGAACTCTGTTCATACTTCACATAACAGAGGTTCCAGGAAATGTTTAAAGGGATATATATATGTGGTTATATATATATCGGGACTAAATAAAGTATCTCATAACTTTTTCATTCAATAATCTTTCAAAGATTGAATCTATTCAAGTCTTATCTTGTGGTCTCATCAGTGGGATGAACTTTTGAAATTGATTATAACTTGAACGGTGGTAGTTCAAGTAGTATTGGGAATGATATAAATGTAGTGAAGTATTTGGTAACTTCATCTTTTAAACTTATATCTAATTAATAATTGTCTTATGAATGACAAAGATTTTCAGAAAAACGTTGAGACAAGGTTAGATATATGAGATCACCTTGCAACGATATTTTTTATATACAGTTATACACTGGGACTTTGTGTATATTATGCATGGAAGAGGACTTCCAATATTTTGAAAAGTATATATGTATATATACTGAATATTTTGCGACTTCATCGCATTAAGATATCAAACTTGGTTCATTTCTTTTGACCAAGACTTTCATGAGTACTATGAGAAGGCTCATATACTAGTAAGTATATACTAGTAATTATCTTACACACGATAAAAGATTCTAGTAAGTATCCATTTAGATACTTATATTATTGTTATCACTATATATTATCTTGCGAGCTGTAAGGCTCACTCTTGCTTTATTTCTTCATCACACAACAACAGTTAGGAAAGATGGCCAGACTCCAGCAGACCCAGCGCAAGCGCGTGGGAAGCGTCCCACGTCTTCCCGATGATGTTGTGGCTGCTATAGCTGCAGAGGTAGATCTATTGGTAGATCAGACATTCTATTTTTGAGAATCAATTATGTATAATTATAACTTGTGGCAGATAATGGCAATTAACTGTAAATTTATCAAGTAATCATTTTGGGTTGTAATAATTTTAAATTGTGGATTCAAAGACTTGTACTTATTTGAATTTCATCTCTGAGACTATAACGGGTTGTGGTGTATATTAGTGTGGGGTCACAGCATAAGGTTGGTTATTATTAATTAAGTGAAGTGATATTGTGGAAAGAAAGACCGTGACGACCCGGATCCCCGACCCCGGATCTGGGGGTGTTACAGTAAGTGCTCAAATAAGAATTAAAAACTAATCTCATATTCTTATTCTTTATACATATATTTATTCATAACAATACATTCAAATCTTATGTTTTCAAATTTTAGATATTTGGATTTTCACCTGCACCCTCATGCATCCTCCATTTCTTAAACCATTTTTGGCAATACAGTGACATAATTATTACATATCATCAGGGGCGGAACCAGAAATCTAACATGGGGGGACCAAAATAAATAAAAGTAGAAAACATACCGATTTATTTGAGATGTGCACGCCTTTCTTTGATCAAATAAAAAGAATCAATGATCTCCTCGGCATAAATGGTCTCCGCAATCTCCTTTTCAATATACACTATCAAATAATCCCTAAGAAATTCATCTTCCATTCGATTGCGAAGACTTGTTTTCACAATTTTCATAGCAGAAAAAGCTCGTTCAGATGTTGCAGTAGATGCTGGAAGAGTCAAGACAAGCCTTAATAGTCTATCAACTAATGAATACATGTCAATTTTCCCTGTGGTTACCAATCCATGACATAAATCACCAAGAGTAGACAGATTCTTCAAATCTGGATAAACCGGAACATCTAACCTATAATGTTGTAGTTCACACTGTAGATGGATTTTTTCATCTCCCAAAAAATCTTCTGGATAAAACTTTTCAGCTAACTTGCAAATGTTCTCTATGTTGAAAGACCTGTAACCATCCCTAGGATTTAGTGATGCACTTAAAATGAGAAGCTCCGTCATTTGTTCACTGAATCTATTGTTTAGCTCCTGTAATTGTTGATCTATGGCAGCTGTAAAGATTTCTACTCGGTAATGATATTCCATTGTCACCATTTGCTTTTGTTTTCCTTGTCGACGAAGAGATTTAAGCACATCAAAGTAGGGAGCATTCATATCTGGAATCAAGATAGTATGTCGTTCACAAAATGATCTCACATTTTCTAAGAGACTCTCCCAACCATCACTTCTCAATTTTTGAATCAACATCTTTGTAGTAGAAACCAGATGCATGACATTTAAAATATCTTGAGACTTTTGTTGTAATGCTCGACAAAGTAGATCAGTAATAGCCATTATCTCCTTAACCACATGTAAATAAACACAAATTCATAAGACATTAATATTTTAATAGCACTTAAAGCATCACCTCGTTGAGAAAAAGTTGTCCCTTGAGCAGCAACGTCAATTAAAACCGAGCGAGTAGCACCATACATTCTTATCAAACTACATATAGCAGTGAAATGTGAACTCCATCTAGTATCTCCGGGACGTTGTAATGTTCCAATTTGATTGAGACCTTTACCTGTTTGAATCTCTTCTATTTCCTTTAAATGTTCAATTTCAGCAATTTGATTAGCTTGCAACTCATCATGCCGCTTAGAAGAACTAGTAACCGCATTGATAATAAAGACCATATTTTGAAAGAAAGTATGAATATGAGGTACTTCTCTTGTTACAACCACAAGTGCTAATTATAATTGATGTGCTAGACAATGAATGTAATATGCATAAGGACAATCTTTAAGAAACAAGGCTTGCAGCCCATTCTACTCACCACGCATATTACTGGCACCATCATATCCTTGACCTCTTATGCTCTGTATATTAAGATTATGATGAGACAAAATAGCACATATTTCAGTCTTTAAAGTTAAAGAAGTTGTATCTTTAACATGGACTAAATCCAAGAAACGCTCCCTCACAAAGCCGCTTTTATCAACGAACCTAACCACAATAACCATTTGCTCTCTTTTAGAAATATCTCTAGATTCATCCACAATCAAAAAATATTTTGCATCATCAATCTCATCACAAATTAAATCTTGCACTTTCCTAGCAAAAACATGTAAAAGTTCTTTTTGAATTTTTGGTGAAGTGTATTTGGCATTTTTGGGGGCTTTATCTAAAATTATTTCTTCTACTTGAGGATTGTAAGAAGCCAAAAGTTTTAACATCTCAAGAAAATTACCCTGATTCTTCGAGTTGCAGCTTTCATCACGTCCTCTGAATGCACAAGCTTGGACTGTCAATCATTTGATTGCGTCTATCGATGTTTTAAGACGAATTCGATTTCGTTTGATCTCTTCTGCCCTTTGTTTCTCCACTATCTTCTCCAAGTGACAAGGCTGATTTTTAAGATTATAATAACATTTAGCCGCAAAATTATGAGCTGAATTAGAACCATCTCCTTTCCCAACATGACATCTAAAAGCACAATCTTTTCCATTGTTTACTTTCCTCCAACTGTTAAACCCCTTGACAGTAAAAGTATTCGAGCCACACCTTCCTAATGGATTTTTAGCAAAAAGAAAACAATAAAAACAATATGCTGCATCTTTTTCTGGGGAGTACTCTAACCAAGGAAATTTATCAAACCAACTCTTTTGAAATCGACGGGGATGATTTTCTGGACCAGAGAAGGGATAAACTTGCACAGGTTGATATGGGCCAAGATCAATGTATGCTCTCCTAATTAAATCTTTTTTATTTGGATGATAAGTCTCAATTTGTTTCCGCAAACCAGGATCACATATTAACGAATTGAAATCAATAATTTCATCAGTGTTCTCATAATCAATACCTTCATTAACAATCTCTGGATTTTGAGGATTTTGCTCGGAGTTTCTGTTTATCGCATAAAAAATCAGAGGCTCAACTCCATCTCCAGTAACTTCAATTGAGGCGGCGGAAGGTTCTTCATCTTCACAAGTAGTTGTTTGCTTCTTCTTGGGTTGAAAATAGGATGTAATCTCTTTTCTCTTACTCATATTTACGGATTAGATGCAAAGGTAGAGTTGATAAAGAGAGATGATATTAGGGATTGTAATTTTGTAACTTGTATGTATAGTGTGTATTGGGGGGTTTTGGGACCGGAGCAGAACAACTGAACACGTATGTCCTGTTTTTCGACTTTAGTTTTAAGCATCTTTTTTTTTGTTTCAAATTGTACAATCTTTATCTTATATGTTTATTTATTAATTATTAAGATTAATGAACAAATTCCATGATTTCCATCTAATTAATATTATTTTGAATGAAATAAATAACAAAATCAATAAAATTTTGTATAATCAATTCTCAATTTCAATTTTTTTTAAATCTAGGGGGACCAAAAAAAATTTTGATAGTAAATTTTAAAATTTTATATTAAAATTTTGGGGTTATTCCGCAGTTGGCGGGGACCGGGGCTCCCTTCGATCCCCCCTAGTTCCTCCCCTGCATATCATACGCTCGTATATCTTCATCGTATATATACCATCCACACCTGACCATTCTTTCATATCACCAAATCGACTATCATTCTAGCAGTTACTTACAAAGAAGTTTGTCACTGAATTCTAGCTACATTTCGACTAACTATCCGCAAACCCATTGATCTTATTTTTCATCCTATCAGAATATATGTGAGTTTATAAAACCCCCAGTAATATTGTTTCACCTACTCCGTCATCGGCAATATCATAACCAACACCTTCGAAAACTGTCAAAATTTAAAAGTGTAAAATTATAGTAATTTCACTAATTTGTGTTTTGTTGGATTCAAATTTTAGTGATTTTACTTTGATTTTGGTGGTGTTGGCGGTGGTGCTGATGTGATTTTAGTTAAAAATTTAGTAATTACAGTTTGATATAAGGAGTACATATTAGTCACTTTTTTTTCTAATTTGTCAATGTCAACTTTTAAATTACTAAAAGATGTTTATTAGCATCTCAAACACTGATAATTTTTTTTTCATATATACTAAATATAATAGATAGGAAACATAATTTAATTAAATTGATTTTAATTATTAGTGGGGAGAAATGTTTTTAAAATTTTATAGTTATCAAATCTGGTGAAAATATTAAGTTAAATGTAAGTAGTGAGTTTTTTGTGCATGTAGTTAATGAATTTCTTAAAGAGTATCATTAATTTCTTTGGTTGAATGGTTGGAGATGTGAACCTAATTCTTTTCTAATACTAAGGTCAAGGGTTTAATCCTCATTGCAAACATATTTTTTCATCATTAATATAATAAAGGGTAAATAGGTAATTTACTAAATAGTTTGAAAAATCATGTTGGACTATAATAGGTAAAATAGATTCTGGTCTATTGAGTTGACAACTTATATTGATCATTGTTTATATAAATAGAGTTGTTTATGATTTTGGTATGCCCTGCCTAATTATCAGTATACTAATTGAGTCATGTAATTTTATTAAATTTTATAGTTTCAGTATATTTCTGCACCAGTGCATCTTTATAGTTTTTTTAGAATGTAACTGGCCACTGATTTGAATCTTTATAAAGCTACAAGTAATTATAGAATATAATTATTTTCAAATATAGTTAACGGTTATAGCTAATTTTGTTAGAGCAGAATATTTTTCTGATCATCTTTAATTTAGCTAACCAATAGTTTTATATATTTAGCCAACCATTTTACATAATGTGGATGGATATACTCTAACATAAATATTTTGACATTAAAGACAAATTAATGGGAAGTATACATCAGAACCTATGAAGTTGTAACTATATCATAACGCTAAACTGTTTCACATTTACAGTAGCTGAAGATTGTGCTTCCATTTAAGGACGGTGTAGTCTCCCTAATAAGATATTTTGATTGTCCCTGAGAACCTTGCAATGAGAATAGGGGGCTAGACTGCAATTCCCAAACACAATAACTAATGATACTACCAGTTTAGTACTGCTCTTAGTTGCAGAACAGACCACTCCTTATCAGTACTTCCTTCGTCCTCGAACCCGGGGTTGTCGCCAGGGAAAGTCCTAAACTTATATTTGCAATACATCATAAAATTTGGAATTAGTATGCTAGAACACTTTTAATAGTCTGCGAATGGGATAAAGGCTTACTCTAAAATCACTTTCGTAAAGATTTTAAAGGCTGCTTACATTCGCGAAAGAGTTAGTCGAGAGGTCATTAAGATGTACTATTCACAAACATGTATTTCTTGAAAAAGAATGGAACATTTAAGAATATGTAATATGCTACAACATATATTCAATAATGTTGTCAAACCCCTATTAGTACTATGTATCAATAGTGAGGTACTCTAACTCTTTTAATTATTGCAGGAGATACTTGCTAATCATAATGGTCTAATATATCAAACAAATAAGTTATACTTCCATAGGATTTTTGGTCTAGTTTGTGATAGGTCGTACCTCTGCCGATCATTCCTATATCCGATGTAATGTACCACTCCATTTATTATGAGCTTTATAAATTCAATCACCTTATCTTGCACATTAGCAGCTCCAGTGCTAAAAATTGCAATTATAGTTGATAATTAGCAAGAATTTGACAATGTCGATAACACTTAAAAATATTAAAATGTGACAATTAATCATTAACATGAATTCAAGTATACATATATATGACTAACAACCATTCAAAAATTAGTTGAAGCATTTTGTCAAACACTTAATGACATGCAAATTTAAAAGTTCAGAATGACACTATCATCTATCATAATCAACAAACTAATAAAATTATATATTTCTTTTGAAGCTAAAACATAGATTAAAAAAAATCCAATTATGAACATGTGGTGGGAGTATTGATAAGCGTGTAAAAGTTATTTCAAAATTCACATGGGCCTTGTTTGTTTAAAAAATGAGTAGATAAGAACGCATACCTGTCAAAAGTGGACTTTAATGTTGGATACATGTTGATAGATGTGTTATAATAGTAGGTAATATCTTTAAAGTTAGTTTTATGATGGCATTTTATATAAATATTATGAAGTCTTTGGGATAAGCGGTGTAAAGAAGTTTATATTATAAATGGATATGTACTATTTATTTTCTAAAAACGTTTGAGAGTAGCATCATGAAATCACTAGAAGAGATCTAACTATAAAAGTTAGATGCCAACTGATAAAAAATTAATATGTATTGGTGAATGTAGCATAAAGGCCAAAAATATATACCAACTCATAAATAATTTAAAAAAAGAAAAATATTAATCTAGTATGTAAGAAAGATTGTCACCTTTACAACCCATAAAGTGAATATTATCCGGCATGGAGCATCTTCTTCACTGTTTTCTGCAAAATTTCATTAATGTATGCATTAAAACTGATAAATTGACCTTTGTACAAATTAAAATCATATATGAAATTTAAAAGTGGAAACATTCATAGATTTGATTTCTAGGACTAATCTCTACAAAGTAATAATCAAATTTAAAGAATCTATCGACATATATTTGTATTGGACCAGATCGATCTATTTATAATTCAATATTTTTCATTGGAGTAAAATATGCTTTGAAAAATGTAATAGACTACCAATTACATACTTAATTTAGAGATGTGAATTATTATTCTTAATCTTTGGGATCTGTAGTCATTCATTACAATCAAACACATACAAAGACACGTATTTTAACTACATTATTAAATCTAGATATGATTGACATCAATCAATATAGATTTTGATAAAAAAAATATCACACATATCTTGATCGGATAGAGACAAATCTATATATTAATAAATCTTATTTTTTGATAAAATTATCTTAAACATTTTGATCAATTCTAAGAAATACCCCAAGTTTAGAGTGAGAATTATCAATCTTCCAAAAACATTCATCACCCATCAATTATCATGTATACTTATAAATAAATACATATATACACACACGCATCAAAGAACCTTACTATTTAATTTCGGGAAAAAAAGATTTGGAAGGAGAAAGAAACCATCACAAGCCTTAAAGATATCGACTATTATTTGTCTTATTGGATAGTGCTATCAGTGAATGACAATTTATATAATAAACGATTATAAATCTAGAATCTTCTAGATTATGGGCTCTAAAGCCTACGATACAATTTGAGCCATATTTCTTTGGGCTTGGTCCCATGGATTCTTCTACTGGTTCCTAGAACATGTCCTTTGACGAAACCAAAAAATAATTAAAGGGTATATATTATAAATAATTAATTATGTGGCTTAACAAACTTAAACACTATTTTATTGATTACTACTAAATTTATTCAATTTTATCATGAGTTGTATAGTTGATATAACAACTTTAGAATAACGTTTCTTAATTTATTCATATACTTAAAATATGAGATAATGGATTATAAAAAGTAAAAACGTAGAAAGATATCATAAAACAATAAAGTTTCTAAATTTTTTTAACAATACATGTAGTATAAAATTTGAAATAAAATTCCAAGTCATGAAATATAAAGGAATTTTAGAAAAAATCCATAGATTACCCACAATGATAAATAATCCTTCTGTTATTATTGGATTGTTATACTATATTTGAAGATACATGTCATGTATGTGTCATATATATTTTGTTTATGTACATATTTCACAAATCACAACGTAATGCGGGTTTTTTTGAAATTTTCTTTGATCTTAATTATTTTAAAAAATAAAAAACCAAATAATAAATTGGTGAAGAATAAATATTATTTCCACAAAATTTTTAAAAGGGCCAGAATAAGGCCCCATACGAAAAATTGCCTTTTATGTATCAGACTATTATACTTATTGAATCGATAATGTGATGCCCTCAATCTCGGGGTTAGGAAATGAGGACCCACACACCTTTAAACTATATATAAATAAGAATAAACCCCGATTAACTACTAACAAGATCAAACATGATAAAATTTGAGACAAGATTACAACTACCAACCATGATATATAAATTACAACCCAAAATAAAACCAAATTTACATAATCGATCCCGGGTTGGAACCGACAGATAACCCATTATATCTTTACAACTTTCTGGCTAAGCCCTTGCTCACACATAACCTGTACTACCTATTCTGGCATCTGGAAGCCCTCAACACGGTAGGGACCACCAGGTACGCTCTTACGAGAAGTGCGCCTAAGCCTGGCCATCTTCTTGCTTAACTTCCATGGTTAGATCAAAGCAAAAACACATGAGTATAAAACTCAGCAAGTAACTATATAACAGTTCTACGATATACAATCCACAATATACCATTACTGTTTTCAGGGCATTCTACTTTTACATCTCTAGGTGGCAGATTCCTGTCTTTGGGCTATGAAAGGGTTATGAATAAAGGCTTTGGGCTTTCAGGAAACAAAGCCCAAGATAGGGTGAAAGCCGACATTCATCACAAATCATTAACAGGATCTCAAATGATCTTTCAAATGCAAAGCGAGAATCTATTCATCATTGGGAATTAATTATATGATTGATAATATTATCAGATTAAAAAAAATCAGGCTTCACAAGCTGTGTGTTAATCAATATCACAATCAACTCTTTTCAAAACATTATAAGCCATTTCATTTTCAAAGAACCAATCACTGAATAAGGAATTCAATTCCTCTTTAAATAATTATGGAACCCTTGATTGGACTACTTTAACTTTCAATTCATAATAATACAGGTGATCAGTCCGTACCGACCTCCATCTGGTCTTTAAGGTACCTATGTCATAATTTTAGCCTTAAATCGGACTAGCCCCGATAGCCTCTTATATGACTGGACTAGTCCCACTAGTCTCTTACGTCTCACATCCAATCCATCAGGAATTCGTTTGGAAAACCTTGTGTTGGAAAAGAAAGGTTTTACTAAATTTCTTTTATCATTACCGAGAATATAAAATCATTCAAACTTTTTCAAGTCGAAACTCATTCTTAAGTTCAATTTTAAGTATCAAAGAAAGTGAATGAATCAAAGATAAGCAAAGCTCAATACTAGGGATATTGATCAACTGATTACAAGGTATACAATTTAGGGAATCAAAACGGTTTCAAGGATCATTATAGATAAGATCACAAAGGGATGACGGATTATCACGCAAGGGGGTCCATAAAGGTTCTTATAGGGTTTACAAAAGTTCAAGGTATTAACAAGTAACCGGGATAAGAAAAGGTTAGTAAAAAGGTTTGAACAACAATCTTATCAATAGCAGGTTCACAAGGACAATTACAGGGAATCTCAAGAATCAATAATAGGTGTACAAACGCTATAAAAGTTCAATAATCTATCATGGCATGAATAATATCCTCTCTATAACAGTTTACACAAGTAAGTAGAGTTACTTTCCAGAATTTGCTTTCCTATTTCACAGAGGTTGAACTACTGCCACCTAGTACACTTTTCCCTTTCCTAGCCAGAATTCCCTTACGCTCCGAACCTACAATCCAAAAAAAAATCAAAACCTTAATTAGATTCCTACTCGACATTCCCATAACGCTCAACAATTCCCTTTATCGCAATACCTTAAGGGTATATATATATACTCAATCATATACACAGGGCACGCATACACCATATACCCTTATACTCTAATCAAATAATCATTGAACCACACAATGCACATAGCATATAATCCTTAAATTTAAACTCTATACTCGAGTTATCATATCACTTATATAACCTTCTATCAAGATGACTCAATCCTTCCTCTTTCATCATTTAATTCGAACCAAAACAAACAAATAAATCACACATCTCTTAGAAATTTCACATGCAATCACTTAGCAAGGCAATGGAATCAAATCAATCACTTTTATACCTATACTCCATTCGGCTATAACCACAAAACATAATTCAAGAATTAAACATTAACATGCAAGCACCAAAATTGTATATAAACTTGAGATCAAGTCACCACTCATTCTTTTAAATCATCTTGAACCTGAACACTTACATGCATAGCTCTATCTTGACATGCATTTACTATTTCGTTCAAAACCAAGTTGAAATTGCATCTAAAATCCATTTAAACATATAAATCAACTTAATTACTTAAGAACAAGCAAGAACATTCAAAATTTCCAACAATCAAGACATGCATGAATCATTTGGGATTCTTAAACCATAACTTAATCTATTTATTCATTAATCTCTACAATCAATCAACAATAAACCATTTACATCATCAAAATAAACTTAATGATCAAGAACCACTCGAGTTTCAAGCAAAACAACACATGAAACTTTTAATTCAACTCTTTGAACCATGAACTAATCTAATTTCTCAATATTATCCAAGAACAAACATTCAAAACCATTTAAATCAACAAGAATCAACTTAATAACTTTTGAAATCAAAATTTCATTTGGTTTTCAAGTAAAACATCATATGCAAACATCGAAAATAGGTTTATGAATACGAGAGCTCAGTTATTACATCATCACTCACCACGGGTTCATCGGAGTTCATCACCGGTGGCGGTGGTTTCACGGTGGTGCCCCCATTCGGGGGTTTCCAACCTTAAAACCTCCGAATAACACAGCAACACACGCATGCAAGGCTCAATCTTCACAGAAATTTATAGAAATTACAAGCAATCATTCGAAGGAAACAAAGACTCAACACTCGGCTCAAAACCGAGCCCATCGCACATGCACACACTCGCATGCAAGAACAAATATACATATATAAATGATTTAAAGTATATATCTAGGATGAGCATGAAGTTTTATTGATGAATCCATAGAAATCAATGAGAGAAGATGATTGTACCGAGAGAAAAGAAGAGACAGTGCTTTGAGAGTTTGAGAGAGAAAAGAGAGAGATGAGAGAAAGTGAGAGAAGAGAGAGAGAGAGTGAGGCCGGGTGAAAGAAAAGAAAGGGGGAGGGGAGGGAGTATATATATATTAGTTTGGCAAGGGTAGTATGGTCATTATGCCATATTTTAATTTTTCTTTTCTCTTTTCTTTTATTTTTAATCTAAAAATGAATTTAATCAAGAAGTAACTCTCTCAGAAAAGATGGGAATGAAACGAATAATAATTTTAGAGCGTAGATCTTGAAATTAGCTTTTCAGTCATATTTTTCAAATAATTTTTGAGCGAACGGTTGATTTAATACGGATTTTACAAGATTTTTCTGAAAATAGCATTTTATCTCCATAAAATCATTTTAAAATGCACCGATCACGAAATAAATCTGTCTATCACTTTTAGAAAGTCTCTAAGACTATTTTTGAAGATAAAAAACAAATTTCACACCTTGAGCTTATTCGGATAATTTTATAAAAATGTATAAAGGTTCAATAAACCTCATTTTAAATCAGATAAATCCCTTAAATCATTTTAAAAAAAATCAACAGATCACGTAATCATGCATACAGACTAGCAACCACATATATTCACACATCACAACTCATATCTGATCACGAAATTTCCCTTTTTATTATTATTCCCCTTTTCGCGTAACGGGTTGCGTTCTGCTTGACGGCCCGAAGCTAAGCTTTTCAATTATGCTTCACAATCAATTATCTTTACCAACTTACAAGTCACTACTATATAATACTTACTTAAACATTCCATTTCACATAACAACACATAGTTCACATTTAAACACTTTAATCCCTTTTTAGGACGAGTTTCGTTCTACCTGACGGCCCGACAACACAACTTATCCCCTAATCTGACTCATCAAACTGAAACGCATCATTTTACGTTCCCAGTTACTAATATACAATAAGGACGATTAACCAACAAAATCATTTAATCCCTTTATTAAATCACATAAATTATAATTATACCATAGAGTCATACTTTATTCTCTTGATTACGTCGCGAAATTCCCAGCCGTTACAATCTACCCCCGTTAAAAGGATTATGTCCCCAGAATCTAGTCTAAGCAAATAGATGGGGATACTTTTCTTACATTTCACTTTGTAATTCCCAAGTTGACTCTTCCACTAATGGATTTCTCCACAACACTCTAACTAGAGGTACAACTTTATTTCTAAGTGTCCTCTCTTTTTGATCTAAGATTCGAACTGGTTGTTCCCCATTAGACAAATCTGGTTGAATTTCAACTGGTTCCAATTTGATCACATGGCTTGCATCAACATTATATTTCTTTAGAAGAGACACGTGGATCACATTGTGAAGATGTTGCATCTGCGGAGGTAGCGCTAATTCATAAGCCACCTTTCCAACTTGTCGTAGTACTTCGAATGGTCCAATATACCTAGGACTCAACTTTTCTTTCTTTCCGAATCTGGATAAACCTTTCTAGGGAGATATTTTTAACAATACTTTGTCTTCAAGCTCGAATTGCATATCTTTTCGTTCTCGATTCGCGTACTTTGTTTGTCGATCTTGAGCAGCAATTAATCTTTTTCGAATCATTTCCACCTTCTCTTTCGTTTGTTGAACTATCTCTGGGCCAATTAATTTGTGTTCACCAACTTCATCCCAATATGTAGGGGATCTACATTTTCTCCCATACAACGCTTCATAAGGAGGCATGCCAATACTCGTGTGATAACTGTTGTTGTAGGAAAACTCAATCAATGGCAAATGTTCGTCCCAATTTCCTTTGAAATCTATTACACAGGTTCGCAACATATCCTCGATCGTCTGAATTGTTCTTTCACTTTGTCCGTCAGTTTATGGATGATATGCCGTACTCATTTTCAGCTTAGTTCCCAAATGATCATAAAATTATCGCCAAAATCTCGAGTTAAACCTCGGGTCTCTATCCGATACGATAGATACTGAAACTCCGTGATGCATCACAATCTCGTTCAAATATAATTTGACCAACTTTTCTAACAAAAATCTTTCGTTTATCGGCAAGAAATGCGCTGATTTGGTTAATCGATCGATTACTACCCAAATCGTATCATGATTAGACTTGTTCTTTGGTAATCCTACCACGAAATCCATCGCGATATGTTCCCATTTCCATTCTGGTATGTCCAGTGGTTGAAGCAATCCACTTGGTCTCTGATGTTCTGCTTTTACTCTTTGACATGTATAACACTTACTTATCCATTCCGCGATTTTCTTTTTAATGTTTGGCCACCAATAACTCTCTTTTAAATCCTTGTACATTTTCGTACTTCCAGGGTGAATTAAAAATCTCGAGTTATGCGCTTCATGCAAAATCTCGTGCTTTAGCTCCACAATGTTAGGTATCCAAATACGTGAGTTAACATGATATATTCCTCTTTTATCCTTTTGAGCTTTAATTTCCTCTCCGGACAACTTATCTTTCTCGCGGTTCATCACTTGCTTTTGACAACATCAAATCTTTTCCAACATTTCAGGTTGAAATAACATAGCATACATTGCTTCACCTCCAAATTCTGGAGTATGCACCTCTATTTCCATCTTCTCAAAATCCTTGATTAATTCCTCTGACAAAGTTAACATATTCAATCTTTCCTTGTGACGTAAAGCATCTGCTACCACATTCGCCTTTCCAGGATGATAATTTATTACATAGTCATAATCTTTGATCAATTCTAACCATCTTCTTTGTCTCATATTCAACTCCTTTTGAGTGAAAATATACTTTAAATCTTATGATCTGTATAGATCTCACACTTTTCCCCATACAAATAATGTCTCCAAATTTTAAGGGCAAACACAATTGCTGCCAATTCCAAATCATGGGTGGGATACTTTTGTTCATGCGGATTTAGTTGCCTTGACGTATACGCTATTACTTTCCCTTGTTGCATTAATACACATCCAAGTCCTTTATACGAAGCGTCGCTAAAGATCACAAACCCTCCTTTCTCATCTGGTAACACTAATACTGGGGCGATTACCAATCTCTTCTTCAATTCTTGAAAGCTTTCCTCGCACTTATCCGTCCACACAAACTTCACGTTCTTCCTTGTTAACTTAGTCAATGGAATAACAATCTTAGAGAAATCTTGCACAAACCTTCTATAATATCCTGCTAATCCCAGAAAACTTCTGACCTCCGCAGGAGTCTTGGGTCTTTCCCAATTCATCACAGCTTCTATCTTGGCTAGATCTACTTTGATTCCTTCCTTATTGACTACATGTCCAAGAAATTGTACATCCTTTAGCCAAAACTCACACTTTGAAAACTTGGCATATAGCTTTTCTTTTCTTGAGATTTCTAAGGAAATCCTCAAATGCTCCATATGATCTTCCTCCGCCTTGGAATAAATCAATATATCATCGATAAACACTATAATGAACTTATCCAAATATTGCTTCAACACTCTGTTCATAAGATCCATAAATGCAGCTAGCGCTTTCATCAAACCAAACGCCATTACCAAAAACTCGTAGTGTCTATATCTCATTCGAAACACCGTCTTGGGTATATCTTCTGCTTTAATCTTTAGCTGATGATACCCAGATCTGAAATCAATCTTGGAGAAATATGTAGCTCCTTTTAACTGATCAAACAAGTCATCGATTCGCGGTAGAGGATACTTATTCTTAATCATCAACTTATTCAATTCACGATAATCAATGCACAACCTCATACTTCCATCTTTCTTCTTTACAAACAACACCGGTGCACCCCACGGGGATACACTCGGGCGCATCACTCCTTTATCTAACAATTCTTGCAATTGTTCTGCTGATTCTTTCATCTCGACTAGCGCCATACGAGAGGGAGCTTTCGATACTGGTTTCATTCCAGGAGCCAAATAAATTATAAACTCAATCTCTCTATCGAGAGGTAGTCCAGGTAATTCATCTGGAAACACATCGGGAAAATATCTTACTACCGGAATATCTTCAATCCTTACGGATTCTCTCTCTACATCCTTAACATGAGCCAAATAAGCTTCGCATCCTTGACGTAACAATCCCCTCATCTGAATAGTCGTTAGAAATTTCTTCTCTTGTCTTTTTCCCTTGAATATCACTTCGATACCATCCTTGGTCTTTAACTTCACCTTCTTGCTTTTACACTCTATTTGCGCCTCGTGGTTTGACAACCAATCCATTCCTAATATAACATCGAATTCTCCTAACTTAAAAGGGATTAATTCAGCAGAAAAGTGATGACCTTCTATAACCACATCATGATCGGGACAAACCTTATTAACATTGACTTTCTCTTGATTTGCTACCTCTATAATAAAGTTGGGTTCAAGAGGGTACGCAACACAATTTAGTCTATCAAGAATACTTTCAGAAATAAAAGATCTAGTTGCTCCAGAATCCATTAATACTTTTACTTCTATTAAATTAGTAACCAGCATACCTGCCACCACATCCACATCTTGCACATCATCTTTCATTGTCATATTGAAGGTTCTAGCTCTAGGTTGAGCTGTTGGTGCTGGGAGAGGCGGCGGTCCAGTAATCCTAAGAACATTGGCCTTTTGAACAGGCTCCTTGCAGTTTATGGCCATATGGCCCACTTTTCCATATGTGAAACAGGTTAAGTCAGGCTTCTTTGCTCCATTTGGGCACTCTGATGAGTAATGCCCTTTCTGGTTACACTTGAAACAGTTTACATATAACTTATTACACCTTCCCGGGTGTCTCTTCCCACAAACTTTGCACTCTTGAATCTGGGGTCTACTGTCCTTTCCTGGTTGTCCTGCCTTCTGAAAACGGTTCTTCTGAGCTCCGTTACTGGGTTTAAACTTATGAAACTTTTAGTTTTGACCTCCACCATTCTTTCCAAACTTTCCTCTGAATTTTAAACTTCCTTGCTCTTGCTCCGAGCTTTCAAACTTCCTTTTCCTACCTTCATTTTCTCTTTTTGCAGCTTCACACTCTCCTTCCACTATCATTACCTTTTGCACTAGGGCGGCATAGTTCTTGATCTCCAATAGTGCCACTTGACTTCGAATCTATGGCCTAAGTCCCTGTTGGAACCTTTTGGCCTTCTTCACCTCCGTATTCACATACTCAGGTACAAATCTAGACAACTCCGAAAATTTCACTTCATATTCTGCTACCGACATATCTTCTTGTCTGAGGTCCAAAAATTTCATCTCCAGCTGATCTTGCATGTAACTTGGAAAATACTTCTCCAGAAATATTTCAGTAAATTTCTCCCATGATAAATCCTTTTCTTCAAGAAAATCCTTCCAAGATTCCCACCGGAAACTCGCTTCGTCTTTAAGGTAATAACTCGCATACTAAGCTTTCTTTTTATCCTTAACTTCTGCTAACTCAAACGCTTTCTCCATTTCTCTTAACCATGACTGAGCTTTTATTGGGTCGGGCAAACTTAAGAACTCTGGGGGATGAACAGATTGAAAGTGTTTGAAGTTTCCAACTTTAGGGGCTACGGGTTGTTGCAAAAGCTGAGCAAGTCGGCTCATCATAATGGTTTCTTGATTCATTTCTTGGTCTTGGGTTTGGATTTCTTCTTCTTGGTGATCTGGTGAGTTGGCCATTTCTTACAAACCTGATTGAGCAATTATTTAGCAATATGATAGCATGGCATTGATATATGTATAACAAGATTTTATTACAAAATCACTTTTACGGGTTTTACGCTTTACCCAATTTTGCACATGCAATCCTATTACTATATACTTTCTCATCTCAGTGGTGTTTTCTCATGGCACAGGGTACGATTTTTACGAAATTTTAAACTCAGTTGTATGGAAACATGGTATGCAAGACGGTTTATAAAGATTTCCAGGGTGCACAATAGGAAACAAGATATATGATTGAATTAACAACTAAAGGTACATAGATAAAAGTCTGATTATGACAAGTTCTGGAATAAGGTACAATAATATAACAGGGCTAAATAGAGGAAAAACTGGAAAACATCCCCCTATCTACCCCTAACTTCTAACAACTACTACTACAAAGTTCTGAGATACAATACAACATAACAAATGAAAAAGGGTCCCGACATCTGACCAAGTATCCCAAAGTCTACCGACACTGAAAAACAACAACTATGGGCCCCACCAAAAGTCCCTCCTGACCAACTTTATCATCTAATCATCCAGAATCTCTCTCAACACAACCAACATCCAGCGAATGATCTTATGCAGCCTCCGGGCCTCAGTATCAGCATCACTAGTAGATGGTCCCTCATCCAATCTCCTCCGGGCAACCTGCTCCACCAACTGAATCCTAGCTCTCCACTCCTCCATCACTACCGAAGTCCTCTTCCTAAAGTCTCGAATTAACCTATCCATCAAAGCTCCCAACTCAGGAATACGGGAGTAAACAAAGTCTCGATCCTGGGCTAACTTGCCACCAACACTGACATGCATAATCTTAGGCATCTCAGACTCTGGCTCAGGGGTTGGGGTCTCTGACTCTGGCCTCAACTTTGATATCTGCATAGGAATCTCACTACTCTCAGATGGATCCTCCTCGGGATCTGAACTAACTTACACAAGCTCTTTTGAAGAGGGCGGAATGGGGTCCACTGGGGTACCGGTCAAACTAATCTCTGAATCGGAATCACTACCACTACTGGGATCCTGAGAGAAAACACAAAACAACAACCAAGAAACAACATCAGGGTTAAATAAAACTTCCAACTAACTCACACCCTAACTCTAGTTGCCACTTTCGCTTATATACACTTTCCTTAGACTATACCTAATAGTCTAACTCAACTCTATATGAGTCAAACACTCTCGCGATATAGGTATACATACCCAAAATACCCCTTTTATCCTAACTTGTCTCAGGGACTAGATCATGTAGCTCTGAACCAACTTGTAACGCCCTCAATCTCGGGGTTAGGAAATGAGGACCCACACACCTTTAAACTATATATAAATAAGCATAAACCCCAATTAACTATTAACAGGATCAAACAGGATAAAGTTTGAGACAAGATTACAACTACCAACCATGATATATAAATTACAACCCAAAATAAAACCAAATTTATATAATCGATCCCGGTTTGGAACCGACAGATAACCCATTGTATCTTTACAACTTTCTGGCTAAGCGCTTGCTCACACATAACCTGTACTACCTGTTCTGTCATCTAGAAGCCCTCAACACGGTAGGGACCACCAGGTACGCTCTTACGAGTAGTGCGCCTAAGCCTGGCCATCATCTTGCTTAACTGCCATGGTTAGATCAAAGAAAAAACACATGAGTATAAAACTCAGCAAGTAACTATATAACAGTTCTATGATATACAATCCATAATATACCATTACTGTTTTAAGGGCATTCTACTTTTACATCTCTAGGTGGTAGATTTCTGTCTTTGGGCTATGAAAGGGTTATGAAGAAAGGCTTTGAGCTTTCAGGAAACAAAGCTCAAGATAGGGTGAAAGCCGACATTCATCACAAATCATTAACAGGATCTCAAATGATCTTTCAAATGGAAAGAGAGAATCTATTCATCATTGGGAATCAATTATATGATTGATAATATTATCAGAATAAAAAAAATCAGGGTTCACAAGCTGTATGCTAATCAATATCACAATCAACTCTTTTCAGAACATTATAAGCCATTTCACTTTCAAAGAATCAATCAGTGAATAAGGAATTCAATTCCTCTTTAAATAATTATGGAACCCTTGATTGGACTACTTTAACTTTCAATTCATAATAATACGGGTGATCAGCTCGTACCGACCTCCATCTGGTCTTTAAGGTACCTATGACATAATTTCAGCCTTAAATCGGACTAGCCCCGCTAGCCTCTTATATGCGTGGACATTTCCCACTAGTCTCTTACGTCTCACATCCAATCCATAAGGAATCCATTTGGAAAACCTTGTGTTGGAAAAGAAAGGTTTTACTAAATTCATTTTATCATTACCAAGAATATGAAATCATTCAAACTCTTTCAAGTCGAAACTCATTCTTAAGTTCAATTTCAAGAATTCAAAAAAAGTGAATGAATCAAAGATAAGCAAAGTTCAATACTAGGAATTTTGATCAACTAATCACACGGTATACAATTTAGGGAATCAAAACGGTTTTAAGGATAATAATAGATAAGATCACAAAGGGATGAAGGATTATCACGCAAGGGGGTCCATAAAGGTTCTTATAGGGTTTACAAAAGTTCAAGGTATTAAAAAGTAATCGGGATAAGAAAAGGTTACTAAAAAGATTTGAACAACAATCTTATCAAGAGCAGGTTCACAAGGACAATTACAGGGTATCTCAAGAATCAATAATAGGTGTAAAAACGCTATAAAAGTTCAATACTCTATCATGGCATGAACAATATCCTCTCTATAACAATTTACACAAGTAAGTATAGTTACTTGCCTGAATTATCTTTCCTATTTCACAAAGGTTGAACTACTGCCACCTAGTACACCTTTCCCTTTCCTAGCCTGAATGCCCTTACGCTCCGAATCTACAATCCAAAAAAAATCAAAACCTTAATTAGATTCCTACTCGACGTTCCCAGAACGCTCAACAATTCCCTTTATCGCAATATCCTAAGAGTATATATATATACTCAATCATATATACAGGGCACGCATATACCATATACCCTTATACTCTAATCAAATAATCATTGAATCACGCAATGCACATAGCATATAATCCTTAAATTTAAACTTTATACTCGAGTTAACATATCACTTATATAACCTTATATCAAGACGATTCAATCCTTCATTTTTCATCATTTAATTCGAACCAAAACAAACAAATAAATCACATATCTCTTAGAAATTTCACATGCAATCACTTAGCAAGGCAATGGAATCAAATCAATCACTTTTATACCTATACTCCATTCGGCTATAACCACAAAACACAACCCAAGAATCAAACATGAACATGCAAGCACCAAAATTGCATATAAACTTGAGATCAAGTCACCACTCAATCTTTTAAATCATCTTTAACCTAAACACTTACATGCATAGCTCTATCTTGACATGCATTTACTATTTCCTTCAAAACCAAGTCGAAATTACATCTACAATCCATTTAAACACATAAATCAACTTAATTCCTTAAGAACAAGCAAGAACACTCGAAATTTCCAACAATCAAGACATGCATGCTTTATTTGGGATTCTTAAACCACAACTTAATCTATTTATTCATTAATCTCTACAATCAATCAACAATACACCATTTACATCATCAAAATCAACTTAATGATCAAGAACGACTCGGGTTTCAACCAAAACAACACATGCAACTTTTAATTCAACTCTTTGAACCATGAACTAATCTAATTTCTCAAGATATTATCCAAGAATAAACATTCGCAACTATTTAAATCAACAAAAATCAACTTGATAACTTTTGAAATCAAAATTTCATTCGGTTTTCAACTAAAACATCACATGCAAACATCGATAATAGGTTTATGAATACAAGAACTCTGTTATTACATCATCACTCACCACCCGTTCACCGGAGTTCATCACCGGTGGCGGTGGTTTCACGGTGGTGCCCCCATTCGGGGGTTTCCAACCTTAAAACCTCCGATTAACATAGCAACACACGCATGCAAGGCTCAATCTTCATAGAAATTTACAGAAATTGCAAGCAATCATTCGAAGGAAACAAAGACTCAACACTCGGCTTAAAACCGAGCCCATCGCACATACACACACTCGCATGCCAGCACAAATACACACATGCAAATAATTTAAAGTATATATCTAGGATGGGAATAAAGTTTCATGGATGAATCCATAGAAATCAGTGAGAGAAGGGGATTCACTGAGAAAAAAGAAGAGAGAGAGAGAGAGAGCTTCGAGAGTTTGAGAGAGAAAAGAGAGAGATGAGAGAATGTGAGAGAAGAGAGAGAGTGAGGCCGGGTGAAATAAAAGAAAGGGGGAGGGGAGGGAGTATATATATATATATATTAGTTTGGCAAGGGTAGTTGGTCATTATGCCATATTTTATTTTTTCTTTTCTCTTTTCTCTTATTTTCAATCTAAAAATGAATTTAATCAAGAAGTAACTTTCTCAGAAAAGATGGGAATGAAACAAATAATAATTGTAGAGCGTAGATATTGAAATTAGCTTGTCAGCCATATTTTAAAATAATTTTTGAGCGAACGATTGACTTAATACGAATTTTACAAGATTCTGCTGAAAATAGCATTTTAACTCCATAAAATCAATTTAAAATGCACCGATCACGAAATAAATCCGTCTATCAATTTTAGAAAGTCTCTAGGACTATTTTTGAAGATAAAAAAACAAATTTCATGCCTTGACCTTATTCGGATAATTTTATAAAAATGTATAAAAGTTCAATAAACCTCATTTTAAATCAGATAAATCCCTTAAATTATTTTAAAAAAATTAACAGAGCACGTACTCATGCATACAGACTAGCAACCACATATATTCACACATCACAACTCATATCTGATCACAAAATTTTCCTTTTTATTAATATTCCCCTTTTCGCGTAACAGGTTGTGTTCTGCTTGACGGCCCGACGCTAAGCGTTTCAATTACGCTTCACAATCAATTATCTTTACCAACCGACACGTCACTAGAATATAATACTTACTTAATTATTCCATTTCACATAACAACACATATTCACATTTAAACACTTTAATCCCTTTTTAGGACGGGTTCCGTTCTACCTGATGGCCCGACAACATAGCTTATCCCTTAAGCTGACTCATCAAACTGGAACGCATCATTTTACATTCCCAGTTACTAATATACAATAAGGACAATTAACCAACAAAATCATTTAATCCCTTTATTAAATCACATAAATTATAATTACACCACAGAGTCATACTTTATTCTCTTAATTACGTCACGAAATTCCCAGTTGTTACAGATAAAGTTGTGTATTGGTGTATGTATCTTGTATACTGTATCTATGGGTAGTGAGAACTCTCTTATGTAGAGTTTCGTAGAGAATTGTTATAAACAAAATTTGATCATAGATTATTTTGGGTCAAAACGGGGTCAATTGGATTTAAAATATGGAAACGAGGGCATTAAAATTAGGTTTGACATTGTGACTATAAACAACTTTGCAACCAAAAGTTTGGGATCACTTGTCCTATTATCTGATGGGTACTTCTCATTCATGGGCACAAAGATGTGTGTTTGTAGTCAAAATAAATATTTGTAGTTGAGTCTTATTCTTGGCTAGGTAGAATCCTTGAAGTCCCGCAATTGTGACCGACCCTTGGGTCTTTGTGATTGGGCTGCATAGTCGGACATTCCTAAATCTAGTATAAGGCAGTTTCAAGTAGGTTTCTTATTTTTCAAGAACTACATTGACTTAGGGTGTGTTTGGTATTGCTGTTGCAAACAGCAACAATAGCTTTTCGCTGAAAAGCAGTTAAAAACCTGTTTGGTAAAATTTAAAATCTGCTTTTCGGAAAAGTGCTTTTGGCCTAAAAGCTGCTGTTAGAGAAAACAAGTCCCCCCATGCTTTTAGAAAAAGCTGTTTTTAGCTATTTCGGGAAGCAGATGCTGATTTTACAATCAAACCTTACCAAAAACATTATTATTTTTAATTTTTTGCATCAAAACATATAAGAATCAAAAAAATTACTAAACAGTCATCTAATTTTTACAACATCACTTTTTCCAGCAGCACTTTTTCTAACAGTACAATAATTTTTAACAGCTTTCCTAAAAAGAGCCTTAATCTTGTGTAAATAGAGGTACGTTGACATATTGAAAGGGGTAATACGAATATTATGGAGCCATTACTAACATTAGTCAATATCAGCCACCAACAAACACCACACTCTGCTCACTTTTTCGGGGAACAACAACCATTGTAGATCTTGATTTGAACAATGAACCTCAAATTTCGTTGTTACCAGATTCCTCTATCAATAAAAACCATTATATATACTACGCATATTTATTTCATTCTTCATTATATATAGTTACAAATTTTAATTACTAAATAAAAAAAATGAAATTACAAATTTTTTTTCTTTAAAAATCATTGATGATCAATGAATTAGTTTAAAGTGGTTCTGTAGTAGAACCATACTTATCCAAATTTATTCTACTTATAACGACCTTAATTTCTCTAATTATATATATATATATGTGTGTGTGTATGCGTGTGTGTATGCATAACTCATGTTTATTATGTAGAGTATAATAGAACTATAAAATTATATCTTATTTCATTTCTATGAATCCGTTACTAGATGAAGAATGTGATTAAGAGTTAATTATGTGAAAAAAAATTATGGATATTAGATGTTATGTGGAACCTTTATATGTGCTCTTATGTGTTTAGATTTTTTTAAATTATTTTAGTGGACTTTGGGTTGATTTTCAATGATTCTTAAATACCATATTTTTTTAAATTTTCTAGATTTTTAAAAATTATGAGAATTGTTTAATAATTTTATTTTGAAAACATAGGACTTTTTAAAAGTGAACTCCTAATTTATTTTTGGCCTTGAATATTTCAAAAGGATTTTACAAAATTTGTTTATTTCAATAGATTAGTTTTCAAAAATTTACATTTCATTTGTTATTAGTATAAATTATTTTTGAAAATATGGGGAGATTATTAATTAGGTGCCTTTAATTTAAACCACCATTTTTTTAAAATTCTAAATCATAATTTTTTTACAAATATATATATAATTTTATATTTTAGGGGGGAAAGTGGAATTGTGTAAAGTCAAAAATACCCCTTGGGGCATAAAAGCACCGAGGGGCTTTTCTTTTGTTTTTTGGCTGTGTTTCTTGTCTCTCCCTCTTCTCTCGCTGTAATATCTCTTCTCTCTCTCCTCCCATGTTCTTGTTCTTCTTCACCGATTCTTGTCAGCTTTTCTTGATTGTACATGGAATAAACTCGATTTTGATTCCTGAATCAAGTGTTGCCCGACTTTGTGTGTGCATGTGTGTCTGCTGTGTATTTTTCGTTTCTTTTGAAACCCCCGCCTCAAGTTTTGATTTTTTATGATTAAGAACTGATTTTCTTGACGAATCTTACTTACCCATAGTGACTTAAACTTAAATAGGTAGAAACCCGTGTTGGAAACCCAATTTTTGGGCACCACCGGATTTTTACCATCATCAGTGATGAACTCTTGTGAATCGATGGTGGGCGATGATAAACATGAGCCCTAAAATTAATATAAACTTATTTTTATACTTGCATGAACTTAATTTTGAGTTTTTACAAATTTGGGTTTTATTAGTTATATTTTTTAATCATTAATTATAATATGTGATAGTTGATATGAGAATAACATCATATATGCGCGAAAGTATGATTTCGATGTAGGGTTTTTATTCCGAGAAATTTTAGATTTGATTTGGGTTTAAATATTTCTATTTTAGTTCAATTTTTGATGTTTTAATGCTAAGTGAAGTGTTGATTGTTGACTATGTAAACTTAATTGAGTTGCATGATAGATATACGGTTTGTTTAGTTGATAATTATTGGTGTGACTTGAATTTGGGGAGGGAGATGATGAATTGCTTGGGTTGATTGATTAAAAGGCTAGTAGTGTATACAAAAAGTTCTTTTTGGATTTTCGAGAAAAGTTATGTGGTAATTTATTTGTTATGTGCACGTTAAAGTCTAGTAAGGTTGCAACTATAACTAAGTCTAAGATTTTATATGCTGAGTGACATTATGTGCTACGTGTATCGTATCGACGAAGTTCATATGATATAATTATTTGAACTTAAAGTAGTTACTTATTTGATTATTTTAATTTTATTTTATTTATCATGAATAGGTAGAGATTAGAAAGATTATTGACGAGTAGCATTTTTGTGTATAAGTAATTGTAGGAGATTCGGAAAGCTGGATTCTAAGCACTAAAGTAGTAGACTCACATCTATTGTCTCAGTATCCAGGAAAGTGTACAAACCTCCTGTCTATTTACCTCATTACGTTTAAATCATATAACCTATAATGACTTGTCTCAAAGTACAAAAAATTAGCCTAAAATCAGAGCTTTTCTTACCAACACCTTTATAACTTAACCTTACTCCTTATACTATAGAACAATCACCCTTTTTCTCGAATTATAGTATCTTATCCCTTTACTACACTAAACATAATCCCAACCTTTAATTCCTCATTACTGATATTGAAAAAGTTGAATCTTGTTCCTTATAAATAATGAACCTTATTTGAATGAGTTTGATTGTATCTTATAAGTTTAAAAATGAAATCTTATTGATTCTCATTGATATGCTGCAATTTTTTAGTGGAAACTATGTTGACCGAGGCATTGGTCAGTTAAATATATTATTTAATTAGGCCACAAGTGCACGAGATCCCGTATAGTTGAGAATTCAAATTGGATTCGTCGTGGGCTGATCAGCCAGCCCAGCTTTGCACGTAGTATGTTCGTATTAAGTTTCTAATTCCTTGTTGATTATTCATTCTGTTGATATCATTGATTCTTATATTGTCTACATACATGTTCATTATATAATGTTCATCAATATACTATCACTTTTTGTTTTATCATTGGATGTATACAATTGATGGGCTTTATGCTCAATTCTTTTGATTTAACCTTACAACAAAATCAGAATATGGTGAGAGTCATTACACCGCTCGTAAGTAGACCGGTGGTTTAGGAAGTGAGTGTAGGAAGCAGTTGGAGCAGGTGGTGACTAAAGGGTAGAAATGAGAAAAGAAGAAATCAAGAATGTGAAATTTTTGATTGTAATAGTAATTAGATGACTTTAAGCTTGGTTATAATGTTGGTAATCTTGTATTAGTATTATTTCAAACTTCAACTTGTAGCAATCTTGGAGTGCGGACTTGTTAAGTAACTTTTGTAAATATGTATTATTACGTATGCCATGCTTAGCGTAAATATCTAGAGTGTGCCTTTATACTTATATCTTAGTGGTAGTGTGGGTCCGTCATAGGTTTGGTATTAGAGCTACATGTTTGAGTCTCTGAACAATGTATAGGATTAATAGGAAGTTAAGTTCATAATCTGCGTAGTATAGGGGAGTAGTATGAGAGTCAGAATTAGGATCTAGAGCATATTTATACTCTAAGTTAATCCCTATATATATATATGTGTATGTGTGTGTGTGTGTGTTTATAACAGGATATGAAACAACCTAGACCAGCTTTACCTTTCTCATCTTCATCCGGACATCCAGGTTCAGTTCCTTACTCTGTTTATGCTAAGAAGCTTAGCTCCAGGCGGAGAACGGATAGCTGAAGAGGTTAGTGGATTATATCTTTGATGATGCTCGAGACTCGTTCCTAAACCAGAACCCGTCTATTGTTACCCGACTTGAGGCCCTCATCAGGATGGCCAATGAGTACCTTCGTACCATAATCCCCTACCGTGATGTGGAGAACCAACTTGTGGTCCAGATGGTAGCGGATGAGCTAAAGAGGATTGTGACCCAGCTTCGAGCCGATGATAGTGATTATTAGATGTTTATTCTCGTTTTAATTATGTTGCTGTACCTTATCAAACTAAACATGTTATTTTTCATTCCCTTTCGTATTGTCATTCTGGACATGCTTTAAAACCTTTCTCTTTATAAAATTTACTATTGCATTGCATCATTCCATTATATTTGTGATAATATGATAGAATTGTTAGATAACTTATATACATAAGCAGCTGACCCTTTTATAATTATGATATACTCTCTCTTGTTGTAAGATGCCTCCTCATAGAGCCTATACCCAAACTACAAATAACCAGGATCTAGGGGATTCTAACTTACACATGAACCAACTCCTGCCTTTACTTCACCAACAATCAGTTACCCTAACTCAACAATAACAACTACTTCAAGAACAACTTAATTCCCAACAAGCCCCAGTGGTAACTTTTAATTCTTTCCAGTCAGTTAACCCGCCTGAATATTGTGGAGATCATGACCCTGTCAAAGTTAATGCGTGGTTAAAAGAAATGGAGAAGGATTTTTCTTTGGTCAATCTCGGAGATAATCAGAAGGTGGAATACACCTCTTATTTTTTTAAAGGTGAGTCAAACTACTGATGGGAATCAGTTAAAAATTTGGAACCATAAGAATTGTATCATGGGATAGATTTAAGAAAATATTTCTGGAAAAGTATTTTCTAAGGTATTTTCAAGCTTAAATTAAGATGAAGTTCTTTGAGTTGAAAAAGGGTAGTATGGTTAAAGAATATGCTGATATAGATGAAAAGCGAGCCAAAAGTTTTCAACAAGGATTAAGGCCGTGGTTAAGAAGAAATGTAGGAGCTTTTCAGTTAAAGGCTAATGCAGAAGTAGTTCAGAAGGTAATGGTAACTAAAGGGGAAAGTGAACAAATTCAAAAGGAGAAGAATAAAAGGCAAAGAAAGTTTGGTGCTGAGGAAGAAGGATCAATCCATATCAAGGAATACTCAAAAGACGTGATTTCAGTCTCGTGGAGGGACTTCTGGAAGCTTTAAGAAGAAGGAATTTGGAAAGTTTGGAGGAAGTGTGCACGAAACCGGAGGAGAGACCCCCACAACCTTCAAATCCGGAGTACAAGATATGTTCAAAGAGACACTATGGACCCTACAGCAAGACTGATTTGGTTAGTTTCAAGTGTATGGGAAAATGGATTTTTTCAAGCGAGTGTCGTAGTCAGAAGACTGGAGTGAATTTTTATAAGTACGGAAAGGCATGACACATCTCACAGGAATGCAAGGTTATTGGAGGAAATGATAAGTTAATGCGATTAACCGTAACCCCTCATCCTATGACAGAAACTCCAGTGACTGCACTACAGATAGCTCCAAGTACTCCAATGGTACCAGCCACACCGATTTACTCTAATACATCATATTCAGTTCCGGATAGGATATTCATTATGAGTACATCAGATGATGCTCAAAGTTTTGACGTGATAACATGTTTTCTTTATGTAAATACCGTTTAAGCGAAATCATTGATTGATTCAGGAGTTACTACATATTTATCTCGGAAAGCTTTGCTAATAAAATGGGATATAAAAGCAAGTCGTTATTAGAACTTCTAGTTATTGTCATAGCTAATCAATGTCCGTAAGTCGTATATGCTCTCATTATGAAGTAGAGATTTCTGGATATCCTTTTCCTGTTGCAAGAAAATATATACAAATGGGCCATATAAAAGATGTATAGCCCATGATAATAATGTTTGATAGTCCTTCATGTCTTTGTCTATCATCTTCTCTAGTTCTCCTGCAACAAAAATAACTACCTCATTGGTTTATGAGGACCATCATAAATTCTGTTTAAATATTCAGGATTTGTGGCTTCCAAACACATGGCCATCCTGACTTTCCATATTGGATATTTATGTATACTCAGGATTGGCACCTTGATTGCTTCATACCTACTCATGTTGCTGCTTATCTGTGATGTGGTTGGGGTTGGTGGTTTTATATTATGTGGTTCTTCTTCTTTGTCTCCCAATTATAGATTAATTTTCAGATCTTAAATTATTTATATGTTAACAACAAGCTCTAATACCAATTATTAGGCCCTTAATCAATTGTGGGGGGGGGGGGTGAATACAGTTAATACAATCAATTCTACAAAGTTTCAACATAATTAACAGTTTTTATATTAACAGATAAAAACTGATTACAAACGTACTCTCTCGAAAGGATGAACAGTTATCCTTGAGAGTTGCTAGGTTATGTGAAAGTTATAATAATGTTCGCAATGCTTATAGAATGAACGTAATATGTGCTTTATATAGAGCACAACTATTCAATGTATAAGGAATCCTATTCTATCAATAATAAGGAAACCTAATACAATGCTTCTAAGATAAAGTCCTTCACCGTCTTGAGTTCCTGTTTCCTTCTCCTTATCGAAGATCAACTGATGTGACAAATACTGATTACATCATCCCTTGACATCATCATCCATTGATATCATCATCCGTTGATATCATCATCCGGTGATATCATCATCATCCGTTGATATATAAGTTCTGATGTGAACTTTTGATAGTTTCCGCTTGATATCATCAATTGTTCCTAACAGTAACATTATCTCGATATATGTTTAAAAGATTAAAAGATGAAGTTACGAGATACTTAAATATATTTATATATCTTTTTTGTAAAACTCCTTGATAACTACTGTTGTTCAAAGTATAACAAGTTTTCAAAGGTTCATCATATAGATAAAATTACAAGGTGAAACTTGTATAAATAATTTTTGTAAAAACTCTTGAGGACCCTTGTCCCTTCAAGTAAAATCAATTATCAGGATATTATTTAAAAGATGAAGTTACGAGATACTTTTTTTTCAAAACATCATTTTGAACGCTTGACCCTGCCAACATTCATCAGTCACCCAGTCGTAGCTTTCTGATCGGGGTGCTCTCGATAATGCTATAGAAAATATCCAATATGGATGGTGAACTAATTCCAGAGCATTTCAGCACCAGGGTGTGCAACTTACGATGATTATTCATAGTTGTATAGCCCCACAATATACCTACATGTAGGGGATAACAGTCAGATTTACTTGTCCACCGATCACTGGACTCCTAAGGAATGAACCGCCTTTCCGGAACTTCCTGGCCATTTGGGTCTAATAATTAATGTTGGACCGACACCACTCGGCCACTTACGCCAACTCCTAGTTTGAATAAAATCCATGACCCTGAAACATAAAGCTCGCCTCCCTTTTCCCCATGTAGAGACTTGTTGATAGGGCTCCACTAAGAAGTCGTATCTAGTTGAAATGGGGAGACTCACCAATATTTTCCAAGAGATACTTGTTAATGGATTAAACTTGTTCCATGACATACTTCCTGAATGTTGGGTAAGTAATCAAAACTCTCTTTCTTTATCTATTCAGCAACTTCGTTGCGAATATAAAATACATCATTGAGCAGCATCCCCCATAACAGGCTTTACGGACAAGACAGGAGGAGAAAACTCATCTTGAGTGAGTATTTAAATTCTCTTCGTAAAGAAAGATTTAAATTTGAAAACGGGATTTGGAATCCTCACTTTACTTTTAAAACCATCTGATAAAGTTCGAAAATATTTTTCAAAAATATTTAAGGTAAAAATGATTTAAATAATATAAATCATTAATCTCATTTAAATATATTTAATGAATATTTAAATATATTTCCTTGAATAATTATTGTTTAGAAAATATATTTCAATAAAATAATCAGAGTTAAAAGTCTTTAAATGAATATTCAAAACTAATATTTATTTAATAATTATATAAATATTCATAAGTATAATCTTTACTCGAATAATCAAAATAATATTCAATAATAATAATTGATCATAAATAAAATATTAATTGAATATTCAAAATAATATCCACCTTAGGATTTAAAATTATCGAATAAACTTTATTCGATTATTAGTTATCGAAAACCGTATGAAACAAACTCGGGAACATCGTCTTTCGGTTTAAAGTATAATATTCAAACTTGTATGCCCTATACTAAGGGTATACGTAAAACATAACTTATCACTATCATATGTATTATATACCTCGTAAGCTTAACTTTAAGTAATCATATTTCACTATCGAAATATCATGGTTTCAAAGTGTGCATGCTAATATATATATATATATATATATATATTATAGGATTTTAACTTCAAATCATACATGCATTTATATCGCAAGATATTGCATATAATTGTAATCATCACAATAATAGTAATTAGGGTTCGAAAACTTGCCTGATTGTCTGGGGATGGTAGTGGGTCTCGGGTTGGTCTGATAATCTATAAACAATAACATAAGCTGGTATTAGTCCTCGGTTGCTTAAGAAACTAAGTCTGAACTCTCATATGCATTAATGCTCACTTTCAAGTCATTAACTAACAACTCTCGTTTGCACACCCTCGGCCATCATTTTTATAAAATGGATAATTAAAATTTTTTAGACGAAACATTCGCGAGGACTTTACCAACTGCTTCTAACACCTTACATAAAAGTTTCGTGATCTGAAAAGTCTTTTATGGGTCTCAAAATAGTTTTAAAGTAATACGCAAGGTTAGGGTGGTTTCGCGAAACACCGTTACTTAAAACGATCATTTCTCCTAAACCGATAATCAAATGACATATCGTTTTTACGTGCATGATCTAGAGAATGTCTATAATAAGACTATGCCAAAAGTTTGGGTTGAACAATGAAAATTTTTGAAATCCCTGTTTTTTAGGCAGTGGTGTTTTCTAGCATTTCGACTTCGCGCAACGTTCACTAAATCGAATCTAATTCCTCAACTGTAAATTCAAATGACATGATTCTTTCACGTGATCAAACTAGAAATAAATTACTACACAATTATGTTAACTCTTTTTCCAAACCAAGGCAGTAGGCCTCTCGGGTCCTTGCTTAAATGAAGGGAAATGTAAAATCGGGCATTATGATGGTTTAAAACTTAATATTTCCAATATTTAAACTACATCAAAACCAACCCATCAACTCACCATCCACCTTATACTCCCTCCACTAAGTAAAATACTCCTTAAATATTCAATAAAACCGTGGTTTAACTTCAAAACACTTCAAAAAATTTATCTAATCAATTACAAAATTAATACATGTTATATACAACACCTACATGTAATAATAATCAACTTCCAAGCAATTTAATTATAAAAAATAATATTCATTCATATCTTTAAGTCTATTAATGAACAAGAAAGAGTGAGTGGGTAATTTATTTTATACCATAGATGAATAGATTTTGCTCATAGATTCGTTTTAAGTGTAAGTATGCAAGGTTCGGTGGAGAAATGAGTAATCTATCACTCCATCTTCTTCTTCCTTTCTTCAAGATTTTCTTTCTTCAAAAATGGGGGGGGGGGGCTGATCTTTGTTTCTTGAAATTGAATAAAGTGATTTCACTTGGGAAATATCTAGCCTTTACTTTATGCATATGCTTATGTCATCTTGCTTGCATCATCCCCTTGCCACATGTTGATTCTTTATGGTGTGATGATGTAATCAAGCTTGCTCTTTAATTTGGTTTCACATTGATGCTCCAAATATTGCATTCCGTGTTCTTCTAATTATCACATTTATTTCTTCCTCATTTGGCTTCCCTTTGTTACGTTATTCATTCGTCGTTTAATCTTGTTTGATCGTTCGAGGGAACATATCCGTGATCATATCATTAGGGGTTTACTCAACCCTTGTTACTATCTTTTATTCTTTTAAAAATCCTCTTTATAATCCCTGGATTAAATTCCTTTAGTCTTAACACCTTATAATTAATTTCTTCGGGGTCTGGTTGATTTTCGGGAAAAAACTAAGTGCCCGTTTTCGAATTCTGACGACCTTTACATAGACCCAAATTCATTACTGAACACTAATACGTACTCAGAATTTTCATAAAAGAACTCGTATATGTGGTCATCTGATACTATTTCACAATCATCAAAATTTACTATTCATCAGGGTTTTAAAATAAAAGTACTTTTCACTAGGATTTTAAAAATTCCAAAAAATGGGATTATTACACAAATGTTGTCTACCTAAATAAATACATTTAAGGAGAAAAGCCAAAGTTGACCTAAGGCATGGTGAAATGTGGATCTTGGCTCACTAGAAAGAATATAAAAGATTTTCTTTCCGAATTAATAGTTAGGGCTATTGATTTGATAAAAATTGTGGGGGATTTTTATTATGAATATATATGAATAATTACTTGAATATAATTCAGCGATCATATGTAGACTAGTTCATTTTATGCACTTTAATACCGTAGGTATCAAATGACAAATAACACAAATAACTTCTCTATCCAATAGTCCTTGAGAAATACAAGTTGACATGAAATAATTTCCTCGACTAACATATGAACATGATGATAGTCCTCAGGTTCAAGGATGTCACGTAAACCCCTCCCTTTTCCTTCTAGTTGAGAATGAAACATGTGCTAAACAAAATGCTTATCAGAAGGAAATTGATGATGCAATTGATATTTCATGTCACATGCTTGCAATTATAAGTGATGAGATTGAGAAGAAATAAGAGCATATTGATTCTTATGAAGTTATTGAGCACCTTCAAAGGATGTTTGAAGGATAGGCTCGTCAAGAAAGATTTAAAAATAATAAGGCACTATAAATTGACATAAAAGGGAGAGTGAGATCTAGTTGGACCATATGTTTTAAAGATGAGAGGTATATGTACCTTGATAGTTTGGATTTTAAGATTGGTATAGAAACTCAGCTTGATATGATCAAGCACTCTTTGAACAAATTATATTCTCAGTTTTTTATGAACAAAATGAATGAGATAGACACCCACTAAGTTGTTAGGCATGTTTAGAATTATTAAAAATAACACAATAAAGGCATGAATTACGTCCATATTGATGGTGTACACATAGAATGCAAATGGGAAAGGAAAGTGGACAAACAAGATGAAAATTTGATCTTATTATGTTCCAAACCAAAATCCAATCCCAAAGGGCTTTTGAAGCCTAATAGTGGTGTTGCTAAAGAGAATGATTATTGCTTTTGTGAAAATAATCAGATAAATTGGAATTTAAACTATCGAGCTTAATTGGAAGATATAAAGAAAAAGACCAGCAAAGGTCAAGCTTCAGATATCGGGTTAGAATTGGAGTAAAAATTGTTGCTCTAGTTGAAGGAACTTGATACCTAATTTTGTCCATTAGGATATTTTGAGAACTTGGTAAATTGTTATTATGTACATGCCTTTAGCGGAGATATTATATCAATTTCTTGTTAGGACAAGAAAGGTTTTCATTTTAATTAAATAAACAATAGTTGTTTATTTTCTTTCAATGATAAGGCTTATAATATTGCACAATTAGTTATCAATTTATATGTTCAAGGATAACTCAAATCAAACATTACCTCTAGTATTGTCGTTTAAGCCATACTAAATGAGAACCACAATTTTGAGTTACATATAGATGTCTATGGATACTTGGATAGGTTTGATTTTGAATCATACTAAAGTTGCGAACTTTATCTTATTGGCAAAATGACTAAAGTTTCATTTTCCTGATAAGGTGAAAGGGCCGCCAAATGATTAGGACTTATACATAGTGATGTATATGGTCCAATGAGTAAGATGGCAATGGATGACTTTTAGTACTTCATAACATTTAGGACTTATACATAGTGATGTATAAGGTGAAAGGGCCACCAAATGATTAGGACTTATACATAGTGATGTATATGGTCCAATGAGTAAGATGGCAATGGATGACTTTTACTACTTCATAACATTTACTGATGACTTTAGTAGATATGGATATGTGTATCTTAAGAAGAACAAATCTGATATTTTTAAAATGTTTAAAGAATATAAGGCCGAAGTAGAAAAGCAAACATGGAAAAGTATAAAAGTTCTATGATCAGATCATGGAGGAAAATACTTAAACCTCAAATTCAAGAGTTTCTTGAAGGAGTGTGATATTGTATCATAACTTACTCCTTCTGAAACACCTCAATGGAATCGGGATTCTGAGAGGAGAAGTCATTCCTTGTTGGACATGGTGCGATTGATGATGAGTCTAACGGATCTTCTAATCAGTTTCTGGGGTTATGCTATAAAAACAACTGCATATACACTTATACCGAGTTCCGACAAAAGAAGTTCAGAAGACTCCATATGAGATATGTACTGAGAAATGTAATACCATGTCATTAATGAAAATTTGGGGACGTTAAAAGTTTGTGAAATGTTTAGCCTCTGACTAGTCTGGACCAAAATCAGATAAATGTTATTTTGTGGGATACCCAACTGAGACTAAAGGGTATAGTTTTTATAATCCTTCCGAAAATAAAGTGTTTTTTGATCGGACCGGTGTATTTCTTGAGGGAGAACTAATTTCTAAAAAAATCAGTGGGAAGACAATATATCTCAATGAAAATTGAGAATCACATGATAACATTGAACAAAAGTTAGAATGAAATCAGGATGTTCATCAAAATGTTGAAAGTAATCATGTTCAGGAAACACAAGTTTTTAAATGTACTAGAATTCACCATGAGCCTGAGAGATATTATGGATTTCTCTTGACTTAAGATGGTGATGTGATCCTTACGGATAGTGATGAGCTTCTCACCTACCAAGATGCTATGAATAGTCCATACTCTGAGAGATGGCCAGAGGCCATAAAATCCAAGATGGAATCAATGTATCAAAATAAAGTATGGACTTTAGTTGATCCACCCCAAGGGTAAAACCTATAGGGTACAATTGGGTTTCAAGAAAAATACTGACATGGGTGGTAAGGTATGACTTATAAATAGAGACTAGTGGTAAAAGGTTTCATGCAGATTCATGGTATAGACTATGATGTGACCTTTTCACTAGTTGCAATGATCAAGTCTATCAGGATTTTACTAGCAATTGCTGCTTACTATGATAATGTGACCTGACAAATGGATATCAAAATTGCTTTCCTAAATGCGATCCTTGAAGAGGATGTATATATGATACAACCTGAGGGTTTTGTCAATCCAAAGATTTCTAAAATGGTCTATAAGTTGGTTCCATCTATTTGTGGATTGAAGCAAGCCTCAAGGAGATGGAATATTCGCTTTGATGAAATAGTCAAAGAGTTTGGCTTTATTCAAAATGAAGATAAATCATGTATTTACAAGAAGGTTAGTGGGAGCCATGTGGCATTCCTAGTATTATATGTACATGACATATTACTTATAAGAAATGACATACCTTCTCTACATACTGTTAACACTTGATTGTCAAGTAGTTTCTCGATGAAGAACTTAGGCGATGCTACCTACATATTAGGGATCGAGATCTATAGTGATATATATATACTAGTATGGATTCCCACTTCGCGTGGCATTAGTTTTTTAAAAAATTGAGAGGACAATCAAGTGATTACACGGAACTACTTTTCTAAAATTAGGAGTTTGGATGCGTATTGTTATTTTTTTTATGAGGGTGCCCAGAAAATAGAGGAAGGTTAAATGAATGGGATTACATATTTGGAAAACCGTTTAGAAAGGATTGGATGGGACGATGTTTTTTTGTTGCCGAATTACTTCCTCTTCTTTGTTATTTTTAGTCCGTAGTGGAACCTGATATCGAAATAAGTTGAAGATTTTAACATTACGTTGACCGTTTTCTCAGCTATAGAAACTGTATGTTCTCCAGTTATAGAGTAGTAGTGGTAAACATAATATGGTAATGTCATAATGTGTTCCTTAGTACATGAATAATGCAAAATGTAATTTAAGAGTGAAAGATCCGTACCTGATAGGGTGCGTTCTTTACTCGGAACTATCAACTCATTCCTGGACAACAGGTAGTTTCTGCAAATAATAAATACATTTTCAAATTCAACTAAATGTAATATAAGTGTATATATTGAAAGTGTTGAATAATTTGATTTCAATTTTAGTAATACGTAAAATGAATTGTTCCATAAGTCTATATATTGAAAGTGTTGAATAATTTTATTTTAATTTTAGTAATACGTAAAATGAATTGTTCCATAAGTCTATATATTGACAGTGTTGAATAATTTTATTTCAATTTTTGTAATACGTAAAATGAATTGTTCCATAACTTCAACTTTTGCTTTAATAATATTGAATATATCATTTGCTGGAGATATATTCTAAAATTAAACTTTTTTACAAAATAAAAATAGTTCAAAATTAATTTACTTTGTATAGTTTAAGTTTATTTATTCAAAACAATTGACTCAGGTAATTATAAACTATGTACGTAGCTTGAAAAAATTTATTAAGTCATCGATATGTTTTTCACCTCCAAATTCCTAAAATTACATAACAATATCGTGTACTCATCATGTTAAGCAAATTGTAATTTATAAATTTACTATGTTTAAATTCTCTAACTTTCTTAAGAGCAAAATACCAATTTTAATATTCAGATGTCATTACCAATTGTAGTATTTGTTGTTAAAATATTTTTTAGGTTAGTGCTTAATATAAATTAATTTGAATAATAAAGTTTGTAAAACCTTTTATAAGGAGTTAATATGTAAATAGTGCATTTTTAATCTGTTTCATTTAAGTGAATAAATACACATCTTAAATTTTAAATATAATGGACGTAGGTGCAAATAATAATTATTTATTACTATACGTAGTTCTTGAACAATGTATTGGTTTGGAAAAAAATTGAAAATTTTAAGTTGAAGATAATTGTTTAATTGCACTTTTTTTATTGTCATAGGAATAATGTGATTCTTTTGTAAAAAGTCTTCAGAATTTACATGATGTACTTACGTTACACTAACCAAACTACATGATTATAGTGTCGAAATAATTCTCCTTTTATGTATTCAATATATTCGTAATGAAGTACAATTAATGTTTCATTTTAAAAAATCTGTATAAAATTTTAATTGTATATTGATTGACATACTATTTTTTTGACATAACTGGAGCCATCATTTGTGGTTTAAAAATAATGTAATCTATGTTTTTTGTAAAAATCATATTTTTTATTTTTTATTCAATTAAAGTCACAATTATGTATTTAAATCAAAGTTATTATTATGTATTTAATTATTTATTATAATTAATACTGATTGGTTGAAGCGTTTTCATCTGCTACCTAACCATTCATCGAAGAGACACGCCTGTTAGATACCGTGTCTTGGTGAACACACAAACAGACCATTGCATGTGATACACCTGGACTATTCATCTCCCAAAGACCTCTATTAAAGCAGACTGCATCTGATTAGAAATGGTCCATTCGTCGTCACCTCTCACTCATATTACTATTTTTCTTCCGCTTCATTCAAGTTCAGATCAATCATAGCAATGGCCTCCACTTCAAAGAACAGGTGATTCTCTTAACTGATACATCTAGATACTTATGTGAATACTCCCATTTCTCTGAATTTGTACTCCCTTTATATGCTTTTTTGGGTTTTCTTACTGTTATATGATTTTCATATTATGCATGTCTTCTTCTTACTCACTTGCATATCTTCTACAACCTTTGTCCTCTTCTCACTTTCATGTGCTGTATAATAGGATGTCCACACCCATATTTGTGTAGATTAATGGTTCATACCTTGTGTTAAATATAGATTAACTTAGGCCTCTTATTAAAATTTGGATTCATGTGTTGTAAGTGCTAAACCTGTCACACCCCCAACTTAACATACAAAATAAATAACTTTTACGATATTTAAAAGAAAGTAAACTTGACCGAATCCAAGATCTTACAGTTTAGGGTTTGCAACAGCCCAACACTACCATCTATTACAACTGATTTTTTTTATCGAGTCCTCACATAAAACTATCTCTTATTCAACCTGAGCTCGGACATACGCATCGGCGTCACAGGTCTTACGTGCTGTCTGCTTGAATCTAACCATAGCTGCTAGCTGTAATATCAGGGTAAAGCAAGGAGTGAGCCAAATGCTCAACAAGTGCTAAATAATACGGTACAAAGCATAAATCGAGATATATATAAAAGAATGACAATGCGAAGACGTAACCAATATTAACAAGAGATAAAACTTTGAGTGATGGCATCAATTGCTTGAATCAAAACATTTTCAAAATCATAACTTAAATAAAATCATTTTATGACGCTACGGATTACAGCCGGTGATCAGCCGCGAAGTAATCCGGAACCTCGCTGGGTTCTAAAACATTAATAGGATCCCTAGGCAACTTTTAAGCCTATAATATAAGTATGGAAAGGACTCGCGTCTCAGTCCAGATCCACTATTCAAAGAAAACATTTATCCCCCTTTGGGACTGAAAATCCACATTTTAATTATTTCAAAAACTGATGCCGATTTATGATAAAATCTCTTAAGTAATAAACATTTTATCAAGGGATTATAGATCAACTTGAAACACTGGAAATATGTCACCAAATCTCAGGGCCATGATCCACTAGACTTTACTATATTAGGGTAATTGAAAGGTTTCCATATACAAGAACTTTGACAAGAAAATTTAGCGAGGCTATTGGATATTATGAAAGAGTAATGCCAAATTAGGCTTAAATCAATGGTTTTCGACAAGGTACAAGTACTAGAACATCAAGAAGATAAGCTTCATAAATACTAGGGGTGTTAAGGTATGAAGAAATGATCTTTAGCTCAAGGTATATCAGGATTGTCGAACTTTAGGGCAAGAAAAATGGTTATCAATCAATTAAGAACAACTTTAAAGAATATCTGGCTTTTAGGTATCAAGGTACAGTTTCTATTGGGGTTCAAACATCAGGGTGAGATGTCAATATTTTAGAAATCAATAGCATGTTAATCAAGAGGATCAATCAAGTATTATATCAATTCTTTATTTTATCATGACAATCCAATTACTTTAATATACTAGCGTGATACGATGTTTGATCTACTTGCAATATGTACTTGATGGTTCATGGCATTTCTATATAATATAAAGATAGATTTAAGAATCACTTGGTTCAAGTATATCAAGATAACTCAGCATAATCGCATCAATATATATGAACTAATTATCACACATTTGCATTGTAAACGAAAAACAGGTTGAATCACTTGCCTTGAAAAAGGCTGGTCTGGTCTGGTCTGGCTGGTAGGAGCAACTGGAAGCTTTACTCGACCTTTATGGAAATTTTACCCTCGTCTCGAGATCCTACACAATTAATAATAACCTCATTATAATATACTCTCACCAACTCAACCTATTTACAACCCGAAATTAAACACAAATGGCACTTAGGCCTATATGCACGAATTTTATAATCACCTCATAAATACAATAGTACACATAGCCACATATACTCACATACCATATTTTAATACTAAATAATATCACACACATCATAATGCAACACTAGGCTTGGATGATCTCGATCCCCAACTAAGTCACTTGATCGCTAAACTAGACAAAGTCTCCAAATTGGGCCTTCTAACTCGATGTGCCTTTACTTAACTATCCAAAAACTATTGACCCTCACTTGGGCCTTTAACTCTAATGGCTTTATACTATCTTTCAACCATAGTGGTCAACCCAAGTCTCACTCATAGGTGCTCGAAACTATGTGGTAAGTGAAAGTGCTCACTGGAGTAAATTTCAGAATGACATCTATGGTTTCTTGAGGGCATTAGACACTTTTAAACTACAATTTTACCTCCAAAACTTCTACACTAGACTCTTCTGACCATAAGGCATCTCCCAAACTCGATGTGGCTCAAGGGTCTAGCTTGGGCCTCCTTGGGCCTAAGCTCAAAGTCCATGGTTCCCCTGTTTTTCTGGGCAGAAAACGCCCTGACTTGAACTAACTTGTGACACATGGTTCTAACTCAAATCCTATAAACTATGGTTGGAAAAACTCCTCTGACACTCCCTCTAACAAAGGCCCAACAGGGCCTAATGAGGGCCTACCCATGACATGGTAAAAATTTCCTATTTCTATGTTGCAACAAAACTGTCCCCTGCTGGACAGATTTTGTGATTCCACTCGTGCACCTAACCAAACGACTTGCAATTCTCCAACAAACACCTAAAACCTTTTATATACTCCTAATTCTAGCTTCTGGTGGCTTGGGCCTCAAAGTGGACAACAATGACATGGTCAAAACTCACTCTAAACCTCAGGATACCAAACTGATTTTCTGCAGAAACTAAGACTCTCCTTTCTCCAAGGTTCTCACTTAACAAACCCAACCACCAACAACCAAAATACCCAAACCATAACTTAACTATGGTGATCTAATGAAATAACTTCCTTACACTCAAAATAGGCGTAGTGGAGATCATCCTTACCTAGGGTGCAACATAGCAAAATAAAGGAAATCACATTACACAAATTACAAGTCATCAAGTTTTCAAGGACAACAACTTTAACCCTTTTGATAAGTATAAATGAGATAACATCACATATTAAGGAGCACAATTCTTAATTAATATCTTAACTTAACTAAAATTAAGGTTTACTAGGAAAATATCACTTCGAATGATCAATAACTTCCAAAATTCAAGAGAAATCTACATGCATGCATGACTTCGAGTCTTTCAAACCAAAACAACATGATTTCCAAATAAATTTTCATTATAAATCAACATGCAAGCCTATCATGGATTATATCTAAATGACCACCTAGCATGCAAAGGTTTTTACCAAGATTTTACTAAGATTTTCATGTTATTATCACAAAAACACACAAAATGAAACAAAGCAACCAAAGCACCATCCATTCGGCTCCTATCAAGTCATGGCCGAATGGATTAGGGTGAAAAAAATTTTTGTAACACACTCATGTTTAGCCATTCTCAGCCCTATGATACTATAACTCATGGTGAAAGCCTTGAATTCACAAGAATCAAGGATATTCACTTTGAGTTTAACAAAAAACATCACCATGCAAAGTCAACACATAAGTTTTCTACTCTAAACTCTTGAGATACACATGAACAACATGTAAGGAGTAAGATTACTTGATTATAGGATGATTATTTGAGTGAAGAAATGAAGAAAGAAGGGGATGGGGACTTCGGTTTTGGAGATTGCCGAGAGGGAGGGGAGAAAGCCGAGAGGGAGGAGAAGAAGAAGAGGAGAGGGAAGTGGTGGAGTGAAAGTGGAGTGGTAATCACTTCCTTGATTTATTTTTATGTCTTGATTTGACTATAATGTGAGTGGGTTTGGGTAATGACAAGAGTAACCTTCTAGCTAGAGTTAGGCTATCTTGCATGCAAGGTCAAGGAGGTAATTTAGCTAATAAATCATGAGTTAGTGGGTTTAGAAATGTCTTCTTTTCCTTGAAGAGTATAGAAAGGTGGTTTGCATGTAAGGGCTTCCTTGTAATTTGCTAATTATTACAACTAAAATTTGTAAAGATTTATTTTTATAAAATAAAATACAAGTTCAAAAATTATAAAATTTATACCATAAAATAACTTGGATTTTCAGAAATTTTATAAAATCACTTTCGAAATTTGTGAACAAAATAACTTTTAAAAGAAAATTTCTCCAAGGTTTAGAATATTCCTTATAAATAAAAAATAAAGGAAATAAATAAACTTTAGATTTGAAAAATCATATACTACATAAAGAAAATTTATAATGCAGAAATTTTTATTTACACAAACGTACAACCATTAAGTATATTTACATTCGGCTCTAATATTATACCAAGTCCATAAATAATATTACACAAAATGCCGGTCGTAACAAAATCGGGGGGTAAAAGTTTGTAGTTTTTCTGGGTTGGGTTCATTCCTCATACTTGTCATATGATTTCTTTCCCTATTATTTCAACTGACTTATGACATTCTCATCGTTTCATTTCCTATTATTACATTATTGGTGAACTTAGATTTGATTTTTTTTATTTTACTCCTATGATATAGCCTTTGTAATGTGTCCTAACAGTGGTAGCAGTTTCGATGAGTGCAAAAGTGCCAGATATGAGAACCGGAGATTCATCAGGTCGGAGAATATGGAAAAAAGCATGATTAATCTCAATGTTAACCTGGAAGCTGTGTCGTGGATGGTAGAGGAGCTGAGGGAGAGCCACATGCAGTTCACTGGGCACATGACGATGCAGCAGGAAGAGTTCAACAATAGGTTCAAGGCGCAGCAACACCTTTTGCTTGAGGAGATTAGGCTTCTGAGGATTGAGCATGGTGAGATCCGCATGAAGATGAATGAGTGGTTTTGAAGGCTTAAGATTGTGGCTGGTTTTATGTTTATTTCTATTTAATACGTTTTAATTACATTTTAATTTTTTGATGAACAATGCCGTTTTATTTTGGATGATCGGATTCAGATGTAAACATATTTATTGGTTTACGCTAATGTTTTATGAATGTGGTTTGTTTCTAAATGTTGTCATTCATTTTCATTTTATTTGAAAACTAATTTTATTGTGTATTACCATGGAAAGGTAATGCTTCATTACCTATCTTTAAAGTAGACATTACTTAGAGTAGGACTACTTGGAAAAATAGTGTTTAGAGGCATTTGTAAGTAACTATTAGTAGGAGGAAGGCCTATAGAATGACGTAATTAGTAAGGCTGATTGGTAGGTAAATATACTCAAGGTTCTGTATACTGAAAGTTCTGTAATTTGGCAGAACTATTACTTCACTTAAACTTACTACTACTCCTAAATATAGATCCTGTTAGTGGCCAATTAGTATTGTACAGCTTCGAGCCGCTCAAAAGGAGTATGCCTGATGTCCTGCCAGATATAGTTCACGATACAACTCCTCTTCTGCAACTTGTACTTCAGTTTCCTTCAACTTCTGTCAAAACTGTTGTCTTACATTGTAACGTTCAAGCTCCTGTATACATATATATATATATATTCTTTATTACATGTACTTCTATATATAATTTAGTTAATCAAATATATTGGGAGATTGAAATGAAATAGTAAGGTCTGATTACAACTAATAAATGAGTACTCTTACCTATTCAGTTCTATATCAGTTTGTGCCAATATTGCTTCTCGTATTAATTTGTAACATTAAATTTTAATTTTTAAGAAGAAGAATATAATTTCTGGCATTAATTTTCTTTATTTTTTTTTAAATTTATATTTCGATTCTGAAATTTAGTTTTATAATTTGGGTTTGGATTTGAATGTACCTTTAAACGTAGAATGTAATATAATTGTATTTGAAAATTATTTATTTCAGTCAAAGTTATTAAAGCGAGCAAAGTTAATCAATTTATTGAGAAAAAAATATAAAAATTGGAGGAAGGAACATGTATTTTATATAACACTATATTTAAAAACTGACAAAATGTTGACATGATTATGAAAGAAGAGACAAATTTGTTTATCCTTATATTATAATATATTACAGCCATAACAATTTGTATGGTTACATTTAATTTTAATTAAGATCTTCATAACTGTGAAATAAAATGGGTGGGTTTGTCAAGTTAGTTGTAGTACCAAATGCGTAAAATCTGAATCCTAGAAATTAGGTAATAAAATTTTTCAGCATAATCATAAGTTAATTTGGTTAAATAGAAAGGTGTGATAAATTTTACAATTATTTATGCCATTACACATACTGTTATATTATTATTATACATATACATGGTCACACTTGTCAAATATAACAGTTTAGGGTGATTACGCTTGAAAACCATAACATTCATTACATAATAGTTTAACCTCCTCACTTTGAAGGTTGGAGGGAAAAGTAGAAGCATGGGGACATAGAGTTTCACATTGTACAGGATGCAAAATGCAAGCAAAATAGATTGTGGAAATCATTAGAATATGATTCTTTCTCCTCTACTGGTTTCATGGATTGGGTTTCTATTTTGTTGCTGGAGACCGAAAGGTAAGATTTGACATCATGTCCAGGTGGTAGCTGCTGCTTGATTCCTGTAAAAGGTAGTCAAGCAAAGAATGGTATTGAGAATATACGTTGTTTAATACTGACAGGGGAAGGTTGGTGTGTAATGCGTTACCGTTGTTGTCTGTTGCTGCATAGAGGATGTGGCCTCTGTTAGATGTTGGTTTGGATCGATGAAGGTTGTGCAAATTTTTGTTGCGAAGTATGTTTTGGCCTTATCCAATACATTGAATTCCTTTATGATAAGTTTGATGGTGTATTTCTTGATAACCAATGCTTTAAACTCTGGAGGGAACGACTTATCTTCTCCCATCTGAAAGTATAGTAAGAAGTTAGCGGTCTTTGGAAGGAGGCATGAAATCATAGGTAAAAGTATTAGATGTTACCTGTTTGAGGAGGTGCACAGCTCTTTTTCCGATGACAGCTCTTACCTCCTGGTCGTTCAGTATGATGTCAATGCAACCCGTGTTATCTGATTCCTTTACAGTTAACTTGAATCTATGTATATTGAAGAGGCCGAAGAAGGTATTAATTTGCTGTCAAATGTAGACATAAAATTCTGTGGTGGAGAAGTTTGTAATCTGTCACTTACATCTTGTCGGGGCAAGGCAGGATAAGATTGCAATGCATACAGTACCATTGATCTTCCTCAAATTCTATTTCTCCAAAGCATTGTGTGCAAATTGTCTTGTACCATGGATCGGTCTCTTCGACCGCAGTGATAATGAGGTGTGCACAAATTTGTCTCTGCAAGTACATAAACTGTAATATTGAACGAAGAAAGAACTGGAACTTGTTTAGGTTTGCATTACCATGATGTATTCCTTCTCCACGCTTATAATCCTCGCAACATTAAGCATTTCCACCGCTACATGTTTGTCCATTGCATACAATTCTTGTTGGAAAGCAGGTTGTTTCAATCTAATGATATTTGGCGAATGTTGAAATTGTTAGATGCATGACATTAGTGTAAGGATTTTGTCAATCTAATTTATTTACTTACTTTTGTCTTAGCTGCATGACACTGTAATGATTGTAGTTGATATAACATTGAGTCCCCCCTACACTTGAAAGATCGACTTGATCTTGGAAGGGAAACATTTGTTTACACATGCACAATGTATATAGAGAAGCGTCAAAAAATGTAAAGAGGTTATGGATTCATCAATACACGGAATAACTTACTACTTTCATACCATTCCACAATCCTACTCGGCTACTTGCAATAATCAGTATAGTAGGTTTTTCATGAGCTTCTTTCATTTGTTCATCAAACATTTCAGCAAATGTATCCCAGAAAGTGACATGGATTGAGGACCTACGCATTATTTCCAGGATATTTGATGATTAAGGACGAAAATAACCTAAAAATTTGGAAATAAAACGTAGAAGGAAAATGTAACCTTCCATCGGTGAGTATTAGCTTAACTTTCTTTTGAGCATCATTGAATTTGTTAACCAAATGTGTGCGTGGCTGATAAAATTTCACAATTCCAATTACATCTGTGGATACAATTATTTGAAATTGTTAGTTTCAGTTCAAGGTTTACATGTTAAAAACATTTATTTATTGATTTCACCTGCCAAGTGAGTTGTTTGTTTTGCAAGCTCCATCAGCTCGCTATGATCATAGAAATCAAAAGTATTGTTTTCAATAGTACATGTACTTTCCTGAATCTTTTTAATTTGAGTGTCTTTTGAGAAAACCAACTACACATTATTTGCGAGGCATAAGAACTTGTCATCGGGTTTGTATGCCTGAACAACAAACTTCATAATGATATAGCACTTGCCCACAGTGAACTTCTCTCTTAGCACGTCATCTGCGTTTCTAGGGATGAAAGCGTGCATCCTGCTATTCTGGGGGGTTTGCAGGAAATGGACATTATATTCTACAGTTGTATGTATAATAGTAAAAGTTTATAACATACTTTACCTTGTCTTCTAAGAGAATGATGTTGAAACTTTTGAAAATCTCGCCTTTTCTTGTAGCTCCTCTCCAAAACCTTGTAACTCTTACTCTGATTTTCCAATCAAACTTCCCAACTTTGAGGCTACTTAGGTCATCATACTTTGCTTTGGACATGTTGCTCTTCACAGGGTAGGTACAATGCTCAATTGTTTGGTGGTTGAAAGTTCTCTGCTGTAAATAACTTTCATTATAGTCATAGAACCATAATGTGTCATGTTTAACACCTACCATAATTTGCACTTATATTTGTTTTGATAACAGCATTTACTTACCCACAACTGTAAATGATGAAGGAAAATTTTATTTATTTTCCTTTGTATTTGATTGTGGTGTGCTTTTAAATTACCTATTTGTTTTTTCCAAATGGCAAAAATGAACAATTGTTGTCTCACACTTTATCTTTTATAGCTTGTACCTGTAGGTGGACAATTTTGCAAATCTTCTATTCTTCTAAGGTGTTTGTAATGTATGCTAATTTCTTTGTAATTACTTGTTGTTTGGCGTCAGCAATATGGGCAACCACTTCTTTCATATCTTATCATAATTAAATGCATTCAATTACAACTGATCTTCTTAACAAAATAGATAATGACATTGTCTGAATAGTTACAACTGCAAACATTGGCTTTACGTAGACAAAATTCCCAATGTAAATCAATTTCCTGAGTCTCTTCACTTAGCCTTCTTTTTCTGGAGAAAGTTTATGGATGGTCAGACAACAAAATTAGGGATATTATAACATGCTGTTAAATGTCAAATTCAGGTTACATACTCTGCCTAATTTAGGCTCCTTCTTAATCTGACCTTCTTCATCAAATGGCACTGGTGCGTGAAGTTTCCTTGCTCGAACCTTCTTGCTTGTAGATTTGGTTGTGTTCAGGGCTTGTATTAATGTATCTTCATTCAGTGATACCTACATGCAAGAAGGTAGTCATACATTACACGTTTTTTAAACTTATATTGTACTTTTCATGCTAGTCTCTTACATTCATAGCTGACATTTTATTTGTATCAACAGTTTGGTTAGAAGTCGGAGTGAAGCTCCCACCAGATTCATTTTTGCTACCAATTCCAGTAGCTTCGTACACTTTTGAAGCTTTCATGATATTTTCCTCTTTAATGATGACCGTCATTTTGTATTTCCGCTTCTCAAACATTCTCAAAAATGGCGGGAATTGTTGTTCTCCCAATTCCTACACGTGTAAATGACTGGTTTCAGTAAAATGTATGTATTAGTTTACAAAATTATTGCAGCACAATGTTGGAGGTTAACCTCTTTGTCTAGAGAGTACAGATCTTCAACAGTTTTCTGTGAAATTTGAGCAACGGCTGCGTGAGGTAAAACTATTGTCAACGATCCAGTGTCATCCGAGCATTTTGTTTCCAACCAAAAACTGTATTACAAAGAAACTGATTATGCATGCAAAAAATGGTCAATGTTCATAGTATTGTAAGTTAATTACTTGTCATATTACCTTCTTCTGGGATGTGGTATGATCCTCTTACAATTTTGACATTTAAATTTGTCAACTATGAATGGAACTTCAAGGAGACATCTTGTGCATTTTGTTAGGTACCAATTACCATCCTCATTAACCTTGTCAATCACAACTTCGCACACAACTTCCCTCTGAAGAGGAATATCATTAGTTAGTTCCTCTCCAATGACAATGACAATACCACCTAAATAATTACAGTACCTGAATATGTGTTTCAGTTAACAGAGTAATATCTCTCACAGTTAGTGTCTGTTTGGTGTCTTGTTCATCATCATCAGACATTTCAGTCATTTCATCGCATCTGAAGGCATTGCATAGAATAAATAGGAAGGTATATTATATTTTCTAAATTTTCTTAAGTAAAAAATTAACCTGTTTATGAGGTCATGAACACTGTAATGATCGGGATTGATAAAAATCCTTGTTGCAGGGTAGTTTGTAAGGTGTGCTCTGCCTATATCCGTAACGCATATTATTACTCAACATTTTAACTTAATTACGTAATACAAATCATTATGAGGGTGCCATTACCCATACCTTCATACAAACTCACTCTAGCACAGCTGATAATAATAATAGGTTCTTCTTCCTCAAGTTGTTGCAGAGCTTTATCAATTATAATTCCAAATTCGTCAAACAAAGTGACAGACACGCAACACCTACGTAACGAAAAGCTGCTTAAGTAAGTAGCCCAATATGTAATTATAAAGAACACTAACACATTGTCGAATTAGAAGACAAACCTCCCATCTACCAAATCAAATTTCAGCCTTTATTTTTCCTGACTATTTTTAGTTGAAGTAATGAGGGGTCTTCGGTTCTTCAAGTAACCAACCATGTCTAAAATTGAAAACATTTTAGTAGTAATAGGTGTTGTTATCAATTATAAAAATAGTATAGCATCCATACCTACTAAGAACCTATTTTCTGTTGCAAGTTTCTCAATTTCAGTCATGTGGAAAAGATCAAAAGCATATTTTTCAATTACTAATCCCGGCTCAGTTGCTTTGCTTAATTTTGTGTCCTTGGTGAAGAATATGTGTTTTTTGTTTCTCACAGGGCGATATGTTTCGTCACCTAAAAATTTCTTCACTTTAAAGTTGTCAAATATGTAAATGCCTCCTTCAACCAAAGGGCAAGTCAACTCCGCACAATATTTTGCATTTGCAAAAGCGTGAATTCGATGGTTCTGCATATTGTGAATCAACATCATATTAAAAGATGTTGTGAAAGTGAGACATGTAGTCCCCAGTTGTAATTATGATGTGGTACTTAGCATATCATCGATGAGCAACATATTAAAACCCCAAAATTCTTGTGTTTCTCTGTTCATTCCTTTCCACAGCGCCTGCACTCTTACTCTACATTTCTAGTCATAACTTGAGCTATCCACATCACTTAAATTATCGTAGTTGTGTAGATCCATTTGTACGTAACTTATTGCTTAAGTATTAGGTACCTGCAGATGCGTTCAATAAATGTGTTCAAAGGTCACTCAAGTAAGACTATTGAATGCAGAGTGTAAGTGCCAGATTTAAAGATTCATACCTGATATGCTGCGAACTGGAGGCGGGGCTTCACTAAGTCTTCAGCTAACTTCTTAATGGTATGTATATTTCAGGCTTCTTAATGGTAACTAAAGAGGTAGATAACCGAAAGCTAATCATGAAGTTCGTACAGTAACACCACATGTTACTTGGTAGATGACTGGTTGAAGATGTGGCACGTAATGGCAGGGTAGATTGTCCAACTTCAACCTAACTGATACAGGGAGAGGTTTATACGTAGGTTTCAATAATATGGTATGACCTCATGGAAGTAAAAAATGGTAAACACCTAGCTTCCAAATTATTCTAATATATTTTCAAAATAAGCTATATCTCGTATAAGTATAATATATTGAAAGTGATGATAATTTTCTAATTCAAATATAGTAATACGTAAATTTATTTGTTTCATAATTTTGGTTGTTGTTTTTATAGTAGTGAACATTTTATTTGATCGAAGTTATATTCTATAAATAATTCTTTCTCACATTACCAAAAAAATTTCAAATTTAATTTACGCCGTACACACTTTGGTTTATTTATTTGAAACTAACGGTCAAATTAATTTTTAATATTTGTAAGTTACTTCATTCAGTTCATTACGTGATTGATATTTTTTGAAATCCAAACGCCATAAATTACATAAGTAAATCGTGTGTTAATGATGTTTAGGAAATTGTAATTTACTTTTTTTTTATTTTTAACTTTTTGAAGAACACAATACCAATTTTAAAATTTGAAAGCTAGGAAATGATTGTACTGTTTGTAATTACAAAAAAATTTTAATTGCTTAATAAAATTATTGAGAAATAATATTTATATTTATAGCTGTTTTATTAAACTTATTAATTTCAAACCTGGGATATCTTAATTTATTGAAGGAATCTGAAAGTACAATTTCACATTAATCTTTAGTTTCGTATGCACGTAGCCACATATTATTATATGTAGTATATAAAATATTTGCCAAATAAGGCATGTTGTAGTTGTACTACTTACGAAATGTAGTCAAATTATGGTTCATACACGCTAAATAAATACATTGAGCAAAGGTTTTTTCAATAGGATGTTTTGAAAATTAAATCGTGTGAGATAATACCGTTAGCAACTACATAAAATCTGTGACTTTGAATTGGACGAAGTAAATATTTCATACTGTAAGTTACGGGCCTGTGGATCTTGGTTTCAACAAATTGCTCGTGCCATTAGTTCAAAATGTAATAGCAGCTTATGTAAAGGGAGGTGCAAAAAGTTTATTACTTTTGAATATACATAGTTCATAAAAACGTATCGGTTGGACAACATAATTAAATTTCCTAAGTTAAACCATATTCTGAAAAGAATAGGACTTATGCTTTTCTTTTAAATTACATCTTCGACATGTACACAATGATTTACCACCAAGTGTGTAGCCAAAGTATTGCGACTTTGGGTTAACTACGAAAAAAAACTAAAAAGTCCAATGTACATAGGTTACATTAACCAAACTATATGATTACGGTGAGTTAATAATATTTATTTTATAAATAAATTATGTTTTTTTAAAATTATGACATTAAATAAATATGTTTTCATTTAGAATTATGTACATACTTAAATTAATAAAATAATATATTAGGTTATATTTTTATCGTACTCGCATATAAAGTTTTCAATATTTCTACATTTTTATTTGAATAAGGGTACAACATTACGTGAAATAAAAATTACTATTATTTTAAACACTATTTTATTGACATTAATGTCGCATTTATTGTACTTTAAAAATAAGGTATTTTATGTTTTTAAAAAAATTTCAAAATCAGAAAGTAATATTTGTAATTAGTCAAATACATTGATAAATTAATAAAGTTTATTATTTTAAATTAAAAATGTCCAAATTAAAATAACAACTACTATTAAGTATTTCATTATTTATTATATGAATTTGTAAGTTTTGTTTATTTCTGCATTTTTTAAAAACGCGGGTGTCAAATTTGGCCAACCAAAAAAATGTGTGTGTCCTCTCACCATTCATTGAACGAACAGACGGTACACTGCATGTGTTAGAGACTATTCATCTCCCCTAATACCTCTATTAAAGCCCACTGCATCATACTCATAACCGTTCATTCATCATCTCCTCTGCATCAAATTTCTTCTTCTCTTACGCCACATCAATCAACAGAGCAATCAGAGCAATGGCATCCCCTTCCAACAACAGGTGAATATCATGACTTGTGCGTGTATATACATATATAAATAAACCTGTTTCTCTGAACTGTTAGTCCATTTTTATGATTATTTAGCGTTTGCAATAGGTTTTATGATTTGCTTTCCATGTCTTCTTGTACGTTCTTTGCATGTGTTGTACAACCTTTGCCATCCTCTTCACTTATGCATGTATATACATATATAAATTGTCCAATTCCTCTGAACTTTTAGTCCATTTGTATGGTTATTTCGCATCTCCTTCATATTTTATGATTTGGTTGCCAGGTCTTCTTCTTACTTACATGCCTCTCTTCTACACCGTTTCTCCTCATTTCACTTCCTTTTGGTATATTAACATGTCCACACCAATATTACTTGTCATAACTTTAGTCACTTTTGTACTTTAATGTTTCATAGTTTATGTAACAGTTAGATTAAGTTATCGCTATTATTAAAAATTTGATTCATATTTTGTAAGTGCCCAATCGAATGGTAAAAGTCGGTAGTTTTACATTGTTCGGTTCACTTCCAATACATGTGTCATATGCTTCCTTTCCCTATTATCTGAAATGACTTTTCACCTTCTAATCGTTTCATTTCCCGGTGTGACATTATTGCTGCACTTATTTTTTTTTACTTTTACTCCTATAATATTGCCTAACCTAATTTCTCCTCCAGTGGTAGCAGTTCGGATGAGTGCGAAAGTGCAAGATGTGAGAACCGCAGATTCCTGAGATCGGAGAATATGGAAAATATCATGACCAATCTCAATGTCAACCTGGCTACTGTGTCGAGGATGGTTGAGGTGCTCGGGGAGAGCCACATGCAGTTCAGTGGGCACATGACAGTGAAGCAGGAAGAGTTCAACAAAAGCTTCAAGGCGCAGCAACAACTTCTGCTTGAGGAGATTAGGCTACTGAGGATTGAGCATGGTGAGATTCGCAGGAAGATGAATGAGGAATTCTGAATGGCTGGCAGTTGGGCTGATTCTATTTATGTTTAATTATGTTTTAATTATATTTTAATATATTCATGAACAATGGGGTTTTCTTTTGATGTTAACAACATTTGGCCTAATGTAAGGAAGTTTGATGGTTATTATGTTGCTTACATTTCTATGTTTTGCATGTCAAAGTTGTTTTTTATTTTCAATTTGTCTGCTAAGTAATCCAATCGTCTGTTACCTCCATAAAAGTCATGCTTACGTGGTTTGTACAACCGTGTGTATGTAATTATCAGTACGGGGAAGTCCAATAGACTGACATTAAAGGTAATTGTACTTGGCAGGTAAAGATACTCAAGGATTTGTTCTATGCATGATCTATTTATTCATTAAAACTTGCTAATTGTGAGTTGTGCTAAACATAATTGTGTCATTAGGCAATTAATATTCTGCAGCATCGAGCCACTCAAAGGAATGATGGCTGATGTACTTCCATAGGTGTTTGACGTCTGCAGTACTCATCTGCAACTCCTACATCTGAAACAGTGGTTGTCTTCCACTCCAAACTGTAAACTTCAGTATGATGTATATATTTATTGTGTTATACATGTACTTGTATACAGATATTTATTAAATACTTAGTTTGGGAGTTTAAAAAGAAAATTATTTTGAAATGAAATAGTAAGGTCATAATACAACTAACATTTCAGTACTCTTATTCCTCTCTATTTAGTTTTCTTGAAATATTATTTATCAAGTACAATTGTAACATTAAATTGTAACTTTTTAAAATAAAATTGAAAGTTGTGGCATAATTGGGCTAAAATTTTCTTTTCCTTTAAAATTTCATTCTAAATTGTATTTGATTTTCTTTTTTGGTTGAACTTTTAATATTTAGCAAACTAACACAATTTATTTAGTAAAGAAAAATTTAAAAATTTGAGGAAGGAACATGTATTCTATAGTGCACTATATTTAATAAGTGACCTACTTTTGACATCGTTATTAAAAAATAAATATTTTAGTTTATCCATGATGAATATTACATGAACAAATTAGTGCTTCTGTCACTTTAGATGACAATATATTACACCCCCAACAATTTATATGGTTCAATTTTTTAAATTGTATATCTTAATGTACTTAAAATGAAAGGGCTGGGTTACCAAACTAAGTTGTAGGACTAAATGCACAATATCCTATTTCGATAACTTATTACATATATGTCATCATCATAAAACAATAACTTCTCAGTAAATATATATTTTTTACTTTCATGGCTAAATGTTATTATGTATATGATATTTTTTGTAAAAATTCAAATTTAGTTTTCACATATATATGAAACAGTTCTTTAAGAAAATTATTTTACAAATTGAAATGAATAATATGTCTGGCTAAAGATTAACATATGAACTGACTGCTCAAGCTGAAGAGCTGGTCAATTGCTCAAATTCTAAATTTGATAAATGAATAGATATATTTAATCATAATAAAAAATTAACTTCTCAGTACATTTATATTCTTTAGCCAAAATTAACTTTTATTTCTAAATGTATTTAAAATAAAAGGGGTGGGTTACTGAACTAAGTTGTATGACCAATTGACCAAAATCAAATTTGATAACTTAATAAATATTTGTAATCATCATCAAATAATATCTTCTCCTTTAATAAATATTCTTTACATTTTTTGTTGAATGTTAGTATATATATGACATATTTTGTAAGAAATGAAATTTAATTTTCACCTAAATATGAAACAGTTCTTTAAGAAAATTATTTGCTAAATCCAAATGAATAATATGTCTGCCTAAAGGTTAACATAAGTGAATTAATATCAACGAATTAAAATAACTTTTTATTAATTATCGAAAGAATAAAAAATTGATTTATGATATATGATTTTGGAAGGAGATTTAGACCAAATGGTTGTAATAGGTAATCTTAGACAATGTATAGTGCCTCCCTTAATTATAGTCGTCAGTCTTCACCGGCCTACATCTTGTTTGTAAAAAAACTTCATATATATATATATATTGATATAAAAATTACTTTCGCAAAATTAATATTTAACATTTAAGAGAAAAATCTATAACAAATCGTGATTTGTTTTAATTATAATTAATAATATGGTTGGTTGAAGATGCATTTGATTTAAATGCTTAAATTCAAGAGACTATGGAAATTCATATATATTATATTAATAAATATTGTTTTTTTCCTTTTTTTCCTATGATGGTGTGCAATATTATAATAATATAAATTATTAATCTACTATTTTGGTTAAAAAATTGTATACTCATTCAAATCGATATAATAAAGAATTGATATAATGTTTGACCGAATATATGGGTTAGTTAAATTCAATAAATGCATAACATAATTTATAGTTATAAAAGATCTCTACATTTTAATTAAAAAAAGTTTAACTGAACCACATACAACCCAATTGCAGTTGCAAGTTCCAGATATTGAACAGGCAGAGGGAGAGCCGAGGAAAGGGGTTGTCCAGTAACTTCAACAAACTGAGAAAGGGGTTTCTTAGGTTATGAGCGGCTCATTGCGCATTGTTAAAGGTAAGATGTTCTTTTTTTCAATCTTTACTATTTGTTCATGTGTGCAATATATATGATCAATTAAACTATTAGACATATATGTACTGACGCAGGAATGAAAAGAATGCAATTGCTATGTACTGTTTTTGTAGAAGCATATAACAAAGGAGAGCTGGTATGTTGTTTCCTACTTTGTGATGACAAATCCTTATATTAAGGCTTGTACTTGTACTTCAGTTCTATTTGAATTTGCTTAGTCAGTATAATTAATCTATTTATATTTTCCCGATTCAGCCTTTGCCTGAGGAGTTTGAAAAAATTGTGGGAAATGAATTGACCGGAACAGTGTATCTCCGGGTTAGAAATGGTGATGCATGGCAATGTTCGTTGGATAGTGCCAATGCATGCATAGGAAGTGTTGGAAAAATTATGGATTTCTATGCAATCAAACCATACAATGTCTTCCTTCTTGATTACAAAGACCATGGACGTTTTCATGTTCAAATATTTGATGGTAATACGGTGGAGATTGATTACCCACTAAGGCCTATTCAATATCATAAAGTGTGCGGTACAGGACGTGATCGGAAAATTATTAGTCCGGCTGAAATTGAGAAACTGGCAGCAAGGTTCTTCTACAATGCAATGGGTGACAGCCGCCTAAGTGACAAAGTTTACATTGAGGGAGAACACCTTCAAAAGAATGCTTACACTCAGGTTACATTTTTCTCAATCGAATGTCAGTTCTGCTTGCTATTTCTACTATTAAGTTCAATTTTAATTCTATATTGGTTAGGTGCTGCCCAATGATGTAATCGCCCGATTAAATGTACATGAACAAATGACCTGGGTTCAGTTATGCCTGAACAAAAGTACTTGGATTATAAACTTTAAATGGGAGAATGGGAATTTGCTCTTTAACAAAGAGTGGACAAAATTCTGTGAATATGTGAACTTGAAAAAAGGGGATGTTTGTGTGTTTTCGCGTACAGAGCATTCGCAGAGGTTGAATATAAGTATCATTGACAATGATAATGACAATGAATCAAAAATTGAAGGTATATTTGCAGATCTTGATCAGACCTCAAAAAACTTTAACTATATATGACAAAATTGTTAACCATGTTGTATTCTTCCTGGGTAGTTCATGGAAGTGAAATTTCAGCCAAAAAATGTTTCAAAATAGTTAGTCATTACATGCTGCATGACGGGAATCTGGTAACGTAATTGCATAACTTACATTTGTTGTAACAATTTTAGGGAGTGGCTAATACATTTATGTTCTTCACATCTATATTTGTATTATATAGGAATTACCATCAAAGTTTATAGACACTTATGGTTCAATGCTGGGTGACAAAGTTAGGCTGTCGTTTGGTGACGGGTGGCAGTACATTGCTAACTTCTCTAAGCACAATAAAAGTTTGTTCGATTTGGATGAAGTTTTCAACAATTATTCTGTGAGGGAGAGTTTTTGGATTTTCTTCGATTGTGTTGGTCCATCAAGTCTATACTTAACAATATTTAACACAAATGGTATGGATATTCTTCATTCTGCACCCACTAAAATGTCTTTGAAAGAGCTGGGGAAAAGACTGTGTTTTGAGGTTACTGATATGTCTACGTCAGATTCAGATTCTTTAGGTACTTTTCATTTTAGTATGTAGTATATTACCAAAGAACCATACAGAATAACCAATTTTGTTTGCTTTATAACAGATGCTCAGTCGGAGAGATCGCCAGGCCAAACAACAAGTACAACAATACTCTGTCCATTTAGGTAGGATGTCTGTTGGCCTTTATGCATAATCAATAGTAATTATTTTTTTTCCAGGATTGGTTAATCACATTTCATCAGGAGGAAGTCAATTACCTGTGATTTTGCATGATATGGCTGAGGCAAATGTCGAGGAAGGTACCTTTGAATTGATGCCTTAATGACTTCTTATAGTTTCATACGTATGTGTATATTTTATGCGGGTGATCGTTGGGATGTATGCAATATTATAACTAATTATTTGTATTCCAGGATTGGTTAATGAGATATCATCGGGAGGAAATCAAATACCTGGGATTTTGCATGATGCGGCTCAGGAAAATGTGGACGAAGGTACATTTCAATTGTTGGGTTAATGACTTGTTATAGTTACATAAGTAATTATAAAATTTCATGCCGCTTCAGGACCCACCCAAGCAAATCCAGAAGTATATTTTGGTGAAGAAGAAAATACCCTTTCCTTCACAGTAACTCTGTTGTCGTCACATGTTGATCAAAGAGGACACGGAGTGGTAAGATTACCTGTACCCAATCCTTGTAAAAATGTAATAATGCTTAATCCGTACTTGTCCCCTTAGCTTTTTTTTATCTTCCATATAGTATTTCCCAAGACACATGCTCCAAGTATTTCGACCATGGACCAAATCTACTCTCATCAGACTTCTATTTGGAGATGGTACTTGGTATGTCGCTGTTCAGCGAAAGAGGAAAACATGCCGATTTGGATTGTGCTGGAAAGATTTCACCTACGACAATAACTTTGTTGCAGGCAACAAACTACGATTCATTTACCAAAATAACTACGCATTCAGAGTTGTAATCCTTACTAAATTGCACTTCCAATCTGGCATGAAGGTTATTTGCACTTGAATTCGGTACTTATTTGTACTTTTGAAGTTTGTTACATTTGATCAACTATTCACATTTTAATTATACCCCCTTTCTTCACCTATTTCTACAGTTATAGGCCTAATTCTTCTTTATTATGTTACATGTAAGATGAAACAATTCTGAATACATTTGTAGAAGAATAAACTACTACCAATCTGTAACGTAATTTACAATATATCCATATTGTTAAGAGCAAAGTATTTAACACGGTAAAACATTTTCCCATAATCAGATTTACATAATTACTTAATAACAATAATGTTTTCCTACACATTTATAAATTCAAACAAACTAAGCCTTTGGAAGGCCGTAAAAAACTTCTTTGTAAACAATGTTCTGGGTGATATTTGTAGCTGCACCAGACTCATCATCAACAAATATAGTGAGGCCAGTGGGTGAGGTTACTCGACTAATAGCAACATAGTACTGTCCATGACTGAGCACTGACTTAGGTAAGTATAGCCCAACTTTCTTCAGGGATTGACCTTGAGATTTGTTGATTGTCATGGCATAGCAAATCTGTAAAGGCATTTGTTTCCGTACGAATTTGAATGGCATCTTTGTATCTGAGGGAGAAAGCTCCATACATGGAATGAAATGCTTCGAACCAACAAACGTACCACAGATTACTTCACACTCCACACAGAATCTCAGGAATTTGGTCACAATCATCCTTGTACCATTACACAAACCTAGGGTTTGGTTCAAATTACGCATTAGCATAACAACAACCCCAACCTTCATTTTCAGATCATGAGGTGGCATCCCAGCTACATTTAAGGAGTTCAAATATTTTATTGGGAAGGCTTCATTCATATCCTCATCTGTCCCACCAAATTCCTCTGCAGCATCAACACTAAAATAGGACACAGATTCTCCGGGGAGCTTGTCTATAATAAACGAATTGAGGTGGCCCACAATCTGGTTGGTAGGGGTCAAAATAGCTCTCTCGCTCAAGTACTGTGTACTCTGCCCTTTGTGAGCAAAATTAGGATACGTGCTACAAATCATGTTATCAACTGTGTTTTCAGTTTGTACGTCACAGAACTGAGACGAAATCAAAATTTGATTTTCAGTGACTGGGAAATTGCAGACTCGAGGTGGACTGACCTGGCCATTACCAATGTCAAGTACCATTTTGAAAACTTTTTAAGCTCTTCACTTTCACTATCACTCTCACCTTGTTTCAAGCGCATATTTTCCGTCAGCAAGAATACTTGGCAAATGGACCACAACCTTGACCTAGTGATACAAATAGCTACAATATCAGCACGATCTCCATACCTAATTACTGGGAGGATTTGACGGAAATCACCACCCAGAACTACGGTAATACCGCCAAACGGCATGGCATAATGTTCTAGATCAACAGCTTTCATGATATCCTTTCACGATCGGTCTAGGCATTCAAATGCGTACATGTGCTGCATAGGCGCCTCGTCCCATATTATTAGTTGTGCTGCTTTATGAGTTGCGCAACATCTGAATCATGGGCAATATTACATGTTGAACATTCATCAAGAAATATTGGAATTTTAAATCTGGAGTGCGCAGTCCGACCACCGGGCATTAATGTGGCAACAATCCCTGAAGAAGCAACTGGAAGCATAATTTTACCTTGTGAACGTAACTTACATATAAGAGTTCTCCATAAGAATGTCTTTCCACAACCCACACTACCATAAACGAAGAAAATCCCTCCAACATTAGTGTCAATAGATCATATTACTGTCTGCTCCTCTGTACAGTCCTGTAGTAGCTTGACAGTTTCATACTCCATCTTCTTGGTGTCATAGCTTGTCTCTTCAATTATCAAATTGTTTGTTCCATTGTTCAAATAGTTGCAAGGAGGTTGAGGCAACTGATCAAATTTCTTCAAGGATTTACCAACTGACCGGAGCAACTCATCTATTTCTGCAATATTTGATATCTAAAACTATTTAACAGCATTCAACCAATTATAGAAAAAATGAAGAACAATTAATGGACTGCATTTTTAGGCCACAAAAATTTTAAAATTTGTCCTACACTCTAATGTAAAAAGGTGTCATACCTCCTAAAGCATAGAACTGCAGTTGCATGTCATTAAGAGTGAATAAGGTATTTGGACAACTTTGACGTCGTCTGAGTAAAATGTCATCAACCATGCTCTTCCAATGTGTACTCCATAAAGTCTTCAAATCAGTGACTTTACAATTGACAATAATATGGACAAAAAGCTGTCGAACCTGGGGAGGTAATCCACCTGTAGAAGCTTGAGTCAACACTTCATGCCATTCTTTATCATCGTCAAGTAAACCATACTCTTTACAGGCATCGCGAAATGTACTGTAATATACTCCATTAACGGTACGTAAAGACTCAAAGGAGGTGGCACCGCGTACCTTCGTAAGCAATAAACGAAGAAACCAAGGCTCACCCGTACTGTGATGCACATAACATAATCTACCTATTTGAAAACTACGCTTCCTCATGGTCCATTTCCTCTCACCATCATTCCACACATAAAAATGTGGGATTTCATCATAAGTGTACTTCCGTGCATTAACATCAACAGAGTTTAAATAAAAAAAGGCTTCCAGTTTACTGAACTTGTTCTTCTCCCTGACAGCAACTTTCCCTAGCGCTTCATTGGCACGGAAGGTGCAGCTTTTGTCACCTGGTAAGTGAAATTGAAGTCTCTCAACAGATATACTTCTATGATGGATAGCGAAGCCAAAAATCCTATAGGCTGATTCAGCACCGCATAAATATCTCCCATCAAAATATGCATTTATCTCATCTATTCCCCCTCATCAGTGTCATTCGCTTGCCTTTTTCTCTTTCTCTGTACATGAATGGTAGCACGATCATGGCCTTTTAAACAGTATTGAAATAAATACTTAAGAATGCGTGCATGACAACATATTTCCACATTCATATGGCGTTGATACTTGACTACGAGATCCCGATTGTATGGTACTACCCACTGGTTGTCCAGCTCAGCCTTCCTTACAACAGTAATGTTTGTCCTGTGTCACATATATATCGGGAAGCCACTGTCATCAAAAGTAGTTCGAGCACAGTACCTGAAACCATTCAATTATTACAAAGTTTAGGTATTAGGGTAACTTACTGGATTCTGAAATGACAGAAAAAAGGGTATGCCTATATCTTACTTTTTTGGAAAATGACGTATGCAACGTAAATATTTCATGCATGGAGACTTTACATTTTGTAAACCACATGGACCGTGGATCATAAATTCCTTCACGGCTGCATAACCAACCGGATCTAATAAAGGATCTGGGATTTCTGCGGATACAAAATTATCCACATTCTGCTTGAGGTTTTTTTTGAATCAGCATCTAGCCATATTAACATATGTACATGTGAAAGGCCTCTTTTCTGAAACTTGACGACATACATAACTGCAAAACGGGAAAATTTAGATTATATTGGCAATATGCAAACAAAAATGTAATTAGAAATTAAACTAAGAAAGTCCTGGTAAACAATCTTACCTCCAATACAAACACCAAAGTGTTTTTTGTCCTTAATATCTAACATTAACTGATCAAGTTTTAGCCTAAACACCCTTGATATGATGTCAGGACAGTTTGGAGCAATGGAACCAGGCACATACTCCATCATCTTCTGAATTTCATCCCAAAGAGAATTAGAGGTCATAGTCAGGAATATGTCAGGATGTCCGATGTAACGGCATACGGCCAGCGCATCATGAAAATTTTGTTGCATGTATCGCTTTGAACCAACGTAGCCAGCTGGAAGAACTATACCTTTACCGGTATTTGAACTGTCCACATCACCTCTGCTAACAGATCTATAAATATTGCTGTATAATTCATTCCGTAAAGTAGTTTGGTGAGTACGGATCCACCATAGTCGTGTCTGTTCAATGGTAGAAAAAGCATCTACCATATACTGTTGAAATAGTCTTCCACCTAGCCGAGGAGTCAAACCTACAATACAACTTTCATTATTTATTTTTGGGGAACATAAGAAACATATATTAATTTCTAAATATACCTTACCATTAGACTCTCTAATTTGGAAAGTATATGAGTAGTAATTCTTCAGAGGCAAAAAGCCACGTGGTTTGCAAGAACTATCAGCAGCCTTTTGAAATTTAATCTTAGGGTGAAATCCATCTTCTCCACGTGGAAGGAGTAAAGGGTACTATAAAGCCATCAACTTCGGATGAACATAAGAAACACAGACTAAACCTTTACCTTTTTCATTAACAACTATATCACGGTCGCCACAGGTTTCTTCAGTGTCACCAACCATAATGCCAGTAACTTCATCAGTGCTAGAAATATGACATTCTCTTCCACTCTCAGATCTGATAACTTTGAGTGTAATCTGCAGCTCAACTATTTCATCGCTTTCATACAAATCACGCTGCGGCCTAAACTCACCAACCAATTGATTAGTTTCATCTAACATTGTTATAAGACCTCGTACAACCTCTTTATCAACACTTTCTCGGTCATGAACACTAACCCAACGAAGACGATTATCAACTTCGTTAATGGTGTCATAAATGTAAAGTTGACAAAATTTGGGGGTTTCATTGTCATTCGTTATTAAAGATCCAAAAACATGGTGGTTCTGACCATTTAATCTGTATACATAACACGCCCTTCCATTGTTAATTGAATGATCTATGTTTCCACCAGGCAAAAATTGCATTGTAGAGCCGTATCAATCTATGAAAAGTAGGACCTCTTTTCTTGTCGTTGTATAAATCCAGCAAATACTCAGGGGTAGGAGGGATTAGAGGCAATCTCACAGCACCTTTCATGCAACAAAGAGAAAATATAGGACATCCTTTAGTCACATCTTTATTTACCCTTTCTTCCTTCCACATCTGAGCATGACATTTGGAACATATGGCAGTAGGACCACCCAAAGAAGCATACTCCTCAGGAACGACACGTCGCGGTGCACATCTGTTCTGCATCAAATTACAATCCGAATTCATCCCATCAACAATGACTTCATCATCACCATCAAGAGACCAACTAAGACAATCTGCATCATCTGCATTTTTTTATTTTAGTTTGACAAAATTAAATGTGGATACTTTTTTAGGAGTACATATTTGTTTTTCTTACCACTTGATTTACAATCCCTTGCTTCATATAATCTGATCCTTCAGAATCATCAGACAAAAACGAAGGAGCAACTACATTCGGACCTACAAGAAAATATTAAATGGTAAATCATAATTACGTAAGACATAACAATGACGCAATATGACATTCATTTCACCTTCATTAAAGTCATTACTTTCTTCCTCATCATCACTAACAATCTCATCTGCGAATAATTCTCTACCAAATCCAAGATAATTTTCCTTCCCTTTCCGGTTCAAAGGTTCAAGTCCATTTAACGAAACATCATTAATGTTTGATCACGTTTCCTCTGTTTCATAATTAAAACAACTATTAATTAGTTATTCCTGTTACCATAAGGATAGACAGAAAAAAGCTTAACAATACTAGAATCTAATATTTACCTCTCAACATATTTCTAGAAAATGAGGCGCTACCTGAATTTGTTACATTTGATAAAAGAGTTATGTCCTGACTACCTTCAAGAGGATTCATGTAGTTTACTCTGCTATTTGATCGGGGAGTAACAACAGGACTACTACATTCTACCAACCAAATATTAAATGCATTACTGCTTCATAAACATAAAATATCAGTTGCTTTGCAAGATAAACACAGAGTAAATTAAGAAAACAAACTGTACTTACAGCTGTTTGATTCAAGTGGCCTGACCTAGGCAAGTCACCAAGTTTCCTCCTCTTTCCCACCAACCTAACAATATTTGACGTGGATTCCGTCAACATACCTGCATTACAGAAAAAACAATGGGTAGTCAGAACATAAGCCTAAGTATGTTTGCGGTTTAAATTTTGTAAGAATTAGAATCTGTACTTTTAGGTGTTTTGTTTTGGCCCCCACTACTAACTATTGCTGGGGTAAACAGAGGTGATCGGTTCGTCTTGGTTGACAGAGTATGAACGTTGGCCATTGATCCTGTTAACACGGGTGCTGAACAAACACAAATAGAAGTCTTACTTATATTCACACATACAAAGAGAAGGTATTCAATAACAACAAACTTACCTGTGGTAGTACTCCTTACCTGTGGAAGAAGATAAAGCACAACGATCAGCAACACCAAACTCGACAACCAAATTCTCTTTGTTACGATTCAATTGTTTCATTCTTCTGTACTTCCGACCATAATCTGCATTCAAATCTTCCAGGTTAAAGAACTTGTCACCTTCTTCACCACCCATACCTTGCACAATGAATCAACCCGTACTCAAATTGAAGAAACAGGTAAGAAGACACAGGTAGGAAGCTATTCAAGCTACTCAACTACACACATGTATACACAATATTCAAGTGGGTGAAGACACTATTCAAAAGAGAGGGAGAAGTCACTAATTAAGCTAAACAAACTAATTAGAATTTGAATTTCAAATTCAAAAGTGTATAGGACACATTCTTACCTTCCAAGAGAAGCTTCAAAAGATTTCAACATAAGCTTTCTTCTCATCCAATATATTCTTTATTCTCATCCAATATGTAATTTTAAAAAACTAATTAGTGGTAACTTTAGTAATTTTTTACAACTTGGTGGGTACAATGCTAAAAAGGGGTGGAAGTTACAATTCAAAAGGGCCAGTGGGAACTATTATATACATAGATATATATATATATATATATTGTTAGATTACACAACAATGTAGAAGGGGGTTGAATACAGTGTTAATACAATAATCGATTTAACACAAGTATGTAACAAAGATCAAGTATATTCAATAAAGTCTGTTACAATAAGAACTGTTGTTCTCTCTCAGTGATGAACAAATATCACTAAGAGCTGCTAGGTTACAATATATAATTTTCTCGATAATAATAACACATATAGTGTAAACCCTAAGTCTGTGTTTATATAGTACACAATTACAAGATAACTTCTAATTGATATGGAATACAATTCTTTCACCTAAAATATATCAATCAGATATCTTCTACAAGTCTTCCAGTCTTCTAACTCTTTTCGTGCATATCTTCTTTTGTTTTAGTCTCGATCTTCTACTGTAAATCGGCTTCCTTCCTTATATGAAAGTCTTCCCGCACTTAAGTTCTGATATGACCTTAAGTTCTGATATTAAATTCTGACTTCCAGTAAGTCCTGATTTCAGTAAGTCCTGATATGTCCTGTTTGTTAAGATCTGAAAACTAAACATGAATCATATTAGACAAGATATCTCAAATATATCTAACAATCTCCCCCAACTTGTAAATTAAGCAAAAAATACAAGTTAATAGATTTGATGATGTCAAAAACATTTAAGTACAAATGCAATAAGAGTTTAACTAGATAACTAACTACAACTTACAATCCTTGTAGCTTTTACCAATCTCACTGAGTCAATCTAAATCCATAATGATTCTTGACAAAGCTTGATATCAGCTTTTCTTCTTTAATCCTCGGGACTTGAGAGAGTGTAATCTTGACTTGCTTCATCTCTTCATTCTGACTTCCAATCTGATAGATTGCAGTCCTTGAAACAGAGATATGGTTTCTTTCTAAACCATCATTCAGTCTTATTACCCTAGGATGAGAAGAATCTTCATTGTAGCACATACATTTCTCATTCAGTAACACTTCAAGCTTAGTCGAATTCTTCTTCATTGGAATTTCACTTCCATCATCTTCAACAATATTAGGAATGAATTCTGTAACTCTTGAACCAAAAATTCTTGCTTTATCTCTTATGGTCTTCAATATGAAGTTTGACCATCTCCCGGTAATATCAGACTTTACCTCTAAAAGGTAATGAAAGAATTAAAGTTTTTCAATGATTTGTTTACCACATCTGATTCTGACATCTGATATGTCCTTCGATCTTCAAGAAATAGAATCAGATTTTCCTTAACATTGTGCTTGTTATGAGCATCCAGTACCACTTCAACAGACATAACCTTATCAAGATGTTTCTGTGTAATATCTTCAAGCGGTCAGTCAGTCAATAGAAATGGATCTCTAGTAGCAACTTCATATCCTGTTTTGATCTTAGCTTCATCAGAACCTAGTCCAGCCCTGTCTCTTGGTTCTCTAGCATTTAACCCAATAGTCATGAAAGTAGACAGTAATTGGTTTTTCTTTGGATCTGATGGTTTGACATTTTTCCACAGAAGTTTCTTTTTATCAGCTACTTCTATTTTGTCTAAATCAACTTGAGCACTGTCAGAGGTTGACTTGATGACTTTATCAGAACTTGTTGTTTCAGTTATAGCTTGCTGTTCTTCACTCTGAACAACTTGAGCCTTGTCAGAGGTTGTCTTTGATTCTTCATAAATCTTCCCTCTTCAGAGTTTGAACATCTTCATCTTCAGCAAGACTGTCATCAGTAACTTGAACCATTTTGCACACTGGCTTTATCAGAATTTGAGGAATTTTCATCTCCAGTGGCTTGGTTGGTTCATCAACTTTTCCTTTCCCTTTGTCTTTGGGATCAATCTTAGATTGTGATCTAGTCTTGGCTTTAAATGCCTCAGAAATTGACTTCTCCTTGATCACAATGCCTTTTTCCTTAAGCCTTGGATATTTCTTTGCAACAGAAGCTTTTGGCTTTAGATTTTTCTTTTCAGCTTTAAATCTACCTTCTTCCTCCTTGAGATTTTCTAAATCCATTCCTGGATTATGTTTCAGAAATAATCTTCTAGAAATTTCCTCATCAAGTGTCTGAATCTTGGGATCCTTGGAGTAGACAGTAGTCTGCTTTCCCTTGAGCTTCAGAGTTTGCATGAACTTTTGAGAATCTAGACTTCCACCTTGTATCAGAACATCAGGCTTTGTCATCAGACTTTGCTCATCAGAACTTGATATCATATTTTGAGTTTCAGTACTTGCTATCAAATTTTTAGTTTGAGCAGCTTCAGAACTTGTCTTCTTTTGAATAGAAGATTTGCTTGCATCAGTAATTAGTTTCCTAGAAGAAACCTTGCTGCTTTGCCCTTTACTTTGAACTTGACCTCTATCCTTGCTAGGGTTTCCCTGGTCATCAGCTTCATCATCTTTCTTCTCCAGTATTTGATCATTAGAGCATTTAGACTTAACTATCTTCTCCCCCTTTTTGGCATCATCTGATAGTAGGAGTGAGAGAAGAAGTTCTACTGAAGATTGAATATCATTCAATTGAGCCTTTTAAGAAACTTGATTTTCCAGGACCTCGGAAATTTGGGCCTGTTGCTTCTCTTGAGCTTTCTCAATTGCTTCTACTTTCTCAAGTATAACTCAGGATATGTCGATTCAAATTCAATATTTGTTTGTCAAATCAGCATAAATTATTAGTAACCACAATTTTAATCAAAACATTCATCAATAAATACAGTTCAAGTAGATGAAGTAAAGATTAACAGGCTTCAATAAGAACATTCACATGCACATAATACGAGATAGACAAAGACTAAATCTTGCAATCAAAAGAAATTCCATTAACATATCAAAAGAGTACATTTTATGAAATTTGTAGATTATATGCAAAAGATTACACGATAATCCTAGTCTAAGATTGTCAACATTAACAACCTTGGTCTAAGAAGGAAAGTTATCGATTAGTTCCTCCTACTGCTTTCAAATAGCACTCCAAGACGGATGATCCGTTCTTGTTGAAAAAGAGCCTCTCTCCATTCTTCTTCCAGGTGATCAAGATGGAGTTGATAGTCCATCTGAAGGAACAAGAGATTTTTCTGAACCTCTTGTGGAACCAAGTTCCATATCTCATCAGGAATGGCAGTGACGTGCCATTCCTGTTCCCAGTCACCATAACTAAACTCGACGTCGAAGTTTTCATAGTTCATAAACATGTTTACAAGAGCCATTTTTATGAAGGAAGAAAATGGTGAGAATTAAAAGAGAGAGAATGATTTTGTGTGAGAATAAAAGATGATATGTCTGAGATGAAATGTCGGTTAAATAGCCAATGGAATATCAAGGGACTAGAGGACTGATTAGTTATTAAGTGTAGAGTTAATGATGCCTCGTCTCCCTAGACCGATGTGTAATAATAATTCAGTAAAAAATTAAAGCAGGAGTTAATGGGCCCGAGAAATAAGTAACAATTACTGTGCACATGCAGCTTTTTAAGACAAACACGTTTACCACTAACCCAAATGATTATGACTGTTTTTATCTCACCTAATTATATTCTGATTAAATATGACTGTTACAGTATTTACCATAAATAAGTCAAGTAAAGAATAATGCCACGTAAGCATCAGAGTTTCCATCAGAATTTAATATCAGAACTTGACTATTATCAGATTTTAACATTCATCAGAACATGGTTTCTGTACTTAAAATGTGAATATTTATATCTGTGATTCTTCATACAAATACTGACTTGTTTCTTCAGAGTTTAATCATCAGAACTTCCATCAGAACTTGTCCTCAGAATTTATGCAAATGACACTTAATTTAGTTTATCTGAAACAACTTGATCACCACAGTAATTTTCATCATTTATATGGAGTGATAGTGTTGTGAATATGTTGTGTACTTGATGATTACCTAAACAAAACATCTAAGTAGATTTTACTTAGTGAAATAATGTAGCACTCGACGGATAAGAATTATAGTCCCGACGGATAACTCATTTTAGTCCCAACGGATGATTAACTTATTATCCATCGAGTGAGTAGCTTATATAATAATAAGTTTGTAGCACAGTGTTGTATGCACCTTTGTATAGAATCTGTAGTAGCATATAAGTCATGTTGACTTTAACTAGATATGCATAATAGGTTGAATAACTGTACATAAGCAATGTCTTGTAATTCTGTATAAGTGAAATGAAGTCAAGTGCCAAAATAGCTACCAACGGATGATTAACAAAGCTTCGATGGATGACCAAAATAGCTACCAACGGATGCTTAACAAAGCTTCGACGGATGATCAAATGACTATCAACGGATGTTTAACATAGCAGTCGACGGATGATCAATTAAGTCATCGACGGATAATCTGAAAGTCGACTGATGATCATATCAAGATTCAAACATCAGTTGAACAGTGAAAGCTGACACACAGCCGTTGAGTTGGATACAAGTACACTGTGGAAGCCCATTAACTGGGTAATAAAGGACGAAAAGCAGCAAAGATCAAGACTGTTAGATTTTATATTTGTTCAGTTCTTTTGACTTTGTAATCTTGGTAATATATAAACCAAGAGAGTAGCAAATAGAAAAATAACTGAGATAGCTAAGAAACAACAACAGAGAAATCTTTGTAAGCACTATCTTTAGCATTTTCTGTGTTCTTAGCAGTTCTATTTTTGTAAGCAGCTGTGAGCATTTCTGCACACAGAGTCCTCTCGATATATTAAATATATCTCTGGTGGAATTGTTTAAATCCACCAGAAAGTTTTTAAAGACTCTTGTTTTTAATTACTTATGTTTTGATTCATTCAAGTTTACATTCCGCATTGTGCTAATCAAAACAAATATATCCATAATCGAGTTGAACATTTTTATTTCAAGAAAAAGGTTCAAGAATTCCATTCAACCCCCCTTCTGTAATTCTTGCTATATTGTTAAGGGACTAACAATTGGTATCAGAGCAAGCTCTTAATCTACAAAGAGTTTAAAGATTAAAACAATTCAGCAAGATGAACAAGAAAGATGTTGGAGTCAAGATTCCTTTTCTTGATAAAGATAATTACCATCATTGGAAGGTAAAGATGCATCTTCATATGCTTTCTCAAGATGAGGCCTATGTGGACTGCATAGAAAGAGGCCCCCACGTTCCAATGAGAGCTGCAACAGGAAATGAACCATCCATTCCAAAGCCAAGGCATGAATGGTCTGATCCTGATATTGAACAAGTCAGGAAAGATAAAAAGGCTATGAACATTCTGTTCAATGGTGTTGATCCAGACATGTTTGATAACATCATCAACTGCAAGACTGCCAAGGAAGTTTGGGACACAATACAGATAATCTGTGATGGTACTGAGCAAGTAAGAGAAAATAAAATGCACCTCCTGATTCAGCAATATGAGCATTTTCACAATGAAGAAAGTGAGTCAGTCACTGACATTTTTAGTAGATTCCAAAAGCTACTAAATGCTCTTAAATTGCATGAAAGAGTCTATCAGACTAAAGACTCCAATCTGAAATTTCTCAGATCTCTTCCAAAGGAATGGAAACCAATGACAGTCTCATTGAGAAACTGACAAGATTATAAGAAGTTTACTTTGGAGAGACTGTATAGCATTCTGAAGACCTATGAGCTTGAGATAGAGCAGGATGAAAGAATGGAGAGAGGAAAGAAGAAAGGAGGATCCATTGCACTAGTGGCTGAACTGGAAAAGGAGAAGGAAGTGAAGATGGAAGCTGTGGAATCAACTTCAAAGGCCTGTGAAAGCAAGGGTAAAGGGCTAGCTGCAGAAAGTGAAGATTCATTGAGCCAAGATGACATGGAGGACATTGATGAGCACCTAGCATTCCTTTCAAGAAGATTTGCCAAGCTCAAGTTCAAAAAGAACTTTGGAGCTGCCAAGCCAAATAGAAACATGGTGGATAAATCAAAATTCAAGTGTTTCAAATATGGCTTGGCAGGGCATTTTGCAAATGAGTGTAGAAAGTCAGATTCCAGTAAGAAAAGGTTTGAGTCTGTGGATTATAAGCAAAAATACTTTGATCTACTCAAACATAAGGAGAGGGCTTTTATTACACAAGAGAATGACCGGGCAGCTGATAGTTTGGATGAAGATGAGGATGTCAACTATGTCAATCTAGCCCTTATGGCCAAGTCTGATGAAACAGAGACAAGTTCCTCAAGCAATCAGGTAATCACTACAAACCTTGCACATTTATCTAAAGCTGAGTGTAATGATGCAATAAATGACATGTCTACAGAATTGTATCATTTGCGTGTTACACTTAAGTCCCTCACTAAAGAAATTGCTAAAATCAAAGAAAACAACTTGTTTTTGAGTGAGAGGAATAATGTGCTTGAGTCTCAGTTTGTTGAGTTTGAGAAACTAAAAATTGAGTGTAGAATTGCCAAGGAGGAATTAACCGAGTCCTTGAAAAAGGAAGAAATTTTAAAGAAGCAGCTCGATCGTGAACAAGAGGTGATTAAAGCATGGAAAACATCCAGAGATGTTCATGCTCAAATCACCAAGGTTCAAGGAATTGAGTCTTTTTGTGATGAAGCCTGGAAAAAGAATAAGGAGAAACTAGAACCTATTTTGGTAGATGGATTGCTGACAGATGTAGACTCGACGGATGATGAGGACTATCCGTCGGATAACAAAAAGTGTTATCCGTCGAATGATAAAAATCCTCATCCGTCGGCTGTGAGCAAACCCATTAGCAAAGCCAAATTAACCAAGCTAAATGAAAAGTATGGGTCTGTTTCCAAGAACTTTGTTTCAGGAGAGTCAAGTCAAGTCAAGAAAGGGAAAAAGGTTAATATTGGTCACATGACTGTCAAACAGTTAAGTGACAGACTTGAGAAGATAGAGGTAAAAACAGAGACTAAAAAGAAAAACAATAAGAATGGTAAAGTAGGGATTAACAAACATAATAACTACACACCTGACAAATATGCTCCTAGAAAAATCTGTGTCAAGTGTGGTAGTGTAAATTATTTGTCTGTTAATTGCAAATCTGCCATGCCTACTCCCATGTCTGTTCAGCCTCAATTCTCTAACATGAATGCCATGCCTCCCATGCCTGTTAATGCTATGCCTACACAGAACATGAATGCACAGTTCGCTAATATGCCATTTGCACTTAATCCATATTATGCTGCATACAATATGCCTCAAATGCCATTTAGCATGCCTTACTGGAATAACATGTTTGCACCAAGCATGCCATTTCCTGTTAGCCATAACATGCATGATAATTCTGTTGCATCTAGTGGTTTCAAAGGCCCAACCCAAATGACTAAGGAAGAATCTGAAATTCCTAAGTCAAATGAGTTAAGACCTAAGAAACAGAAGAAGAAAGCTAACAAGGCAGGACCCAAGGAAACTTGGGTACCAAAATCAACTTGATTTGATTTTGATGTGTGCAGGGAAACAGAAGGAATCTTTGGTACTTGGATAGTGGTTATTCAAGACACATGACTGGTGATTCTACCCTGCTCACAAAGTTTGAAGAAAGAGCTGGCCCAAGTATCACTTTTGGAGATGACAACAAAGGTTATACTGTGGGATATGGCTTGATTTCAAAGGATAATGTCATCATTGAAGAGGTTGCCTTAATGGATGGTCTCAAACACAATCTGTTGAGTATCAGCCAGCTTTGTGATAAAGGCAACTCAGTAACCTTCAACAAAGAAACCTGTGTTGTGATTAATAATCAAAACAACAAAGTGGTTCTCACTGGTGTGAGAAGAGGAAATGTGTATCTAGCTGACTTCAACTCAACTAAAGAAGAATCTGTAACTTGTCTTCTTAGTAAAGCAAGTCAAGATGAAAGTTGGCTATGGCACAAGAAGCTATCCCATTTGAACTTCAAGACCATGAATGAGCTGGTAAAGAAAGAGCTAGTTAGAGGCATTCATATGGTGGAGTTTACAAAGGATGGACTGTGTGATGCCTGCCAAAAAGGGAAGCAGATTAAAGCATCATTCAGGAAGAAACTTGATTCAGCAATTGAAGAGCCTCTACAACTGCTTCACATGGATTTGTTTGGACCAGTCAATATATTGTCAATCTCAAAGAAAAGATTTTTCCTAGTAATTGTAGATGATTTCTCAAAGTTCTCTTGGACCTATTTCCTAAAGTCCAAAGATGAGGCTAGTGAAATAATCATCAATCACATAAGGCAAGTTAACAATCATCCTGATTTCAAAGTTAGAAGAATCAAGAGTGATAATGGAACTGAGTTCAAGAACTATGTCATGAGAGCATTTTGTGAGGAAAATGGAATCTTGCATGAGTTTTTAGCAGCAAGGACTCCACAAGAGAATGGAATAGTGGAAAGAAAGAATAGATCTCTTATTGAAGCTGCAAGGATAATGCTTGAAGAATCAAAACTACCAACATACTTCTGGGCTGAAGCTGTAAACACTGCATGCTACACTCAGAACATCTCTCTGATTAATCAAGCAAAATGCATGACACCTTATCAACTGTTCAAAAACAAGAAGCCAACTCTGAACTTTCTTCATGTCTTTGGCTGTAAATGCTATATTCTGAGAAATCAAACTGATCAAAATGGGAAGTTTGATGCTAAAGCATATGAAGGAATTTTTGTTGGATATGCTGTTGGTAAAGCATATAGAGTCTACAATCTAAGAACCAACATTGTTGTTGAATCTATACATGTTGTGTTTGATGATAAAAAGATTGAAGGACTAAAAGATGGATATTACCATGAGAGCCTCAAATTCGACAATGTTGAGATGGTCAGTGATGAAAGTGATGATGAGAGTGATCAAGAAACAGTGTCTAAGGATAATGCAGACAAATCTACTATAAATGAAGCACAAAACTCAACATCCGTCGAGTTACATAATGCTTCATCCGTCGGAAGGCAATCTGTATTATCCGTTGGAAGATAACCTGCCTCATCCGTCGGTACTCAAGATTTACCATCCGTCAGGTTATCAAAAGGAGCAGGAAGTCAAGGCAGATCACCCATAGAAAGCACCCCAATCTCAAATTAAAGATCCACAAACTCAGGGGGAGTTTCTAGCAATCAAAATTCAATCAGACATCAAGACAACATTGAGGTCTCTTCATCTAGGGCTAATCTACCTCAACCAAGAAAATGGACAAAAGATCACCCCTTTGAACTGATTATTGGTGATTTTTCTTCTAGAGTTCAAACCAGGAGAGCAACTCAAGAAGAATGTCTATACAGCAGCTTCCTGTCTAAGGAAGAACCAAAGAAGGTAGAAGAAGCCTTGTTAGATCCTGATTGGATTTTAGCTATGCAGGAGGAGCTAAACCAATTTGAAAGGAATAAAGTATGGAAGCTGGTACCCAAGCCTACAGGAAAGAATCCAATAGACACCAAATGGGTATTCAGAAATAAGATGGATGAAAATGGCATAGTAGTAAGGAACAAAGCAAGATTAGTTGCTAAAGGCTATTGTCAGCAAGAAGGAATAGATTTTGATGAAACATTTGCTCCTGTTGCAAGACTTGAAGCCATCAGAATCTTCTTAGCCTATGCAGCCCATGCCAATTTCAAGGTCTATCAGATGGATGTCAAAAGTGCCTTTCTGAATGGAGATTTGGAGGAAGAAGTGTATGTAAGTCAACCTCTTGTCTTTGAAGATCCAAATTTCCCAGAGTATGTCTATTATCTACTAAAAGCACTTTATGGACTGAAGCAAGCACCTAGAGCCTGGTATGACACTTTATCAAAGTTCCTTTTGGAAAATCACTTCACAAGAGGTACTGTAGATAAAACTTTATTTTTCAGAAATGTGAATGGCTCTAGCATACTTGTTCAAATTTATGTAGATGATATTATTTTTGGCTCTACAGATGAGAAACTTTGTAAAAAGTTTGCCAAACTGATGCAAAGCAAGTATGAAATGAGTATGATGGGAGAACTAACTTACTTTCTTGGTTTACAAGTTAAGCAAGTTAGTGATGGAATATTCATTAGTCAAACTAAATATATTTTTGATCTTTTAAAGAAGTTTGATCTAATGGATTGCACATCTGCAAAAACTCCCATGGCCACTGCAACTAAGCTTGAACTAAACATTACTGAAAAGTCTGTGGATATTTCAAGTTATAGGGGCATGGTTGGCTCACTTCTATACTTAACAGCTAGTAGGCCAGATATAATGTTTGCTACATGTTTGTGTGCTAGATTTCAGGCTGATCCTAGAGAGTCTCATTTGATAGCTATTAAGAGAATCTTCAGATATCTCAAAGGAACACCAAACCTTGGCATTTGGTATCCTAGAGATTCTGGCTTTGATCTAACTGGTTATTCAGATGCAGATTATGCAGGTTGCAGAATTGATAGAAAAAGCACAACAGGAACCTATCAATTTTTGGGAGACAAGCTTGTGTCCTGGTTCAGTAAAAAGCAAAATTCAGTTTCTACTTCTACAGCTGAAGCTGAATATATTGCTGCTGGCAGTTGCTGTGCACAGATTTTATGGATGAAAAATCAATTGCTAGACTATGGTTTGCAAGTTGAAAGGATTCCTATTTTCTGTGACAACACAAGTGCAATTGCCATCACTGAAAATTCAGTGCAACATTCAAGGACAAAGCATATAGACATCAAGTACCATTTCATAAGGGAACATGTAATGAATGGTACTCTAGAGTTACATTTTGTTCCAAGTGAGAAGCAACTTGCAGATATTTTTACCAAGCCACTGGATGAATCCACCTTTTCTAGGTTGGTAAGTGAGTTAGGTATGCTTAATTACTCTTGAATTTATCTGAATTATTTTACAAGTTCAAAAGTAGCCAGAAATTTAACTGATTTTTAGTCTTGGATGAAAATTTTGGCTAAGTCAAAATTTGCATCTCGACGGATGACCATTATCCATCGAGTTGAGTCATCCGTTGATATACAAATTGTAAATAAAAATCAATTACTTTTCTGGAGTATTTTAAAGCTCGACGGATATCAACTTATCCTCATCTGTCGAAGTGTCTAAATCTTAACCGTTAATTCCCTGAACATTATCCATCGAGTATACTTACAGTTTGTAAGCATTACACGACGGATAATGGGTAGAATTTTTACAGTTTATTTTAAAACGGCTATTTTAGACAATTTCTATTGGGTAATTTACTTCTCTTTATTATTTTTATCAGTTGATTTTGAGTAAAGTATAAAAGCTTATTTCATTCTAATCATTTTCTTTTATCATTCTCAAATTCAACTGTGTTACTTCATTCTCTCTCAAGCAAAAATTCTCTTTCTCTTCAAGCTTTTCTTCTCTAATAATGGCACCCGTAGTTAAGATCATGTCACGGACTGGGTTCATCTATGAGAAGAACAACTTCACTGCCTTGGTCAATAAGGGGATTCAGCAATTTGAAGACTATCATAAGATGATGGACTTCGTGCATAACTGCAAGTTAAGTTTTGCAATGTTGGAATCACCCACAATTTATTGTGAAGTTGTTGAGGAGATGTGGACAACAGCAATCTACAACTCTACTGACAAAACCATCACTCTAACCATCAAAGGTAATGATTTCTGTATCAATAGTGATGTAATAAAAGCATGTTTCAAGATTCCTAATGATAATGTAACTGCACCACACACTAACACTGATATTGTCAATATGCTCAATTCCATTCATTATGCACTTCCTACTGCAAAACTAAGTGAAATTAGAAGACTAGGTCTTAGGAAGGAATTGAGTTACTTGTGTGATGTAGTAACTAAAGTCTTTTCTGGAAAAATCAGTAATTTTGATTCTGTGAACATTTTCATGCTTAACATGCTATACATGCTAGTTACAGACAAATATTACAATTTCAGTGACCTTGTTGTGTATGAGTTAGGTTTTAAACTAGGTGACTTAGCCAAAAGAGGAAAGAATATTTACTATGCTAGATTTTTTTATGCTTTTGGCTAACCATCTTTGTCAAGAGATTGAACTTGAGAACCCAAACAACAAATTAGCTTGTTGGGTTCAAGAGAGAAGAATCATTGCAGACTTGAACAGAGCCAACCATCACAAGGATGTGCCAATGTTCTATTTTCCTGTAATGCTGACACCTCAGGTAAGTGAGGTAAGTTCATCCAGACCCTCAACTATTCCAATCTCTTCTATTTCTTTGACTTCAGGCTTAGCTATGGCAACTGTGATAATGACCAAACAGTTGCCTACCAAAGCTGCCAAAACAACTGCAATTTCTAAATCCAAATCAAAGAAAACCCCCTCTGGTATCTCTCAAAAGGTACCAGTTGAAAAATCTACCAAAGCCAAAGAGTGGAGTGTGAAGGAGGGTAAGATAGGTGAGGGAAGGGGTGAACATCAAAGAAACCCGAAGGATAAGGTTGGAGAGTTGAGTGAATCCCAGCCTAGCCACACTGCAGTTTCCCAACAAACTGTAGTGCTTAAAAAGGACAAAAGCTCACTTCTAGCTGCATCCTCCCAAAAGGATGTGGCTATTGAACAAAGCTCTCATCCAAGAGCACATGCCAAGAGGGTTAGGGACACAAGTTCACACCAAACTTACACTAGAAAGAAGAAATCCAAAACAACTGGGGATGCACAGGGCACACACTTAGTGCAAACTGGTGCTAAAGACACAGTCCCTACACCTTCTCAAATTCAGATTGATGTGGCTCCAATAAATGTGGAGTCACAGCCAAAATCTCTCATAATAGAAGCCACAAAAACACAATACTCACCAACTAACTCACTGGAAGTGGACATGATAAACACTTCAATTCCTGATTCCCCTTCTTTAACTCTGTTGGGGAAGCCAAAATCTAGTGCAAGTGAGCATCATCTTTTAGATGATTTGTTGGCTCACTTGCCAATTCTTTCTGATTCTATTGTGACATCTGTGCCTCAAATAATTTCAATCAACACAGAGTCAACAATAGTTTCTCTTCCTACCTCATTCATTTCTACTCTCTCGATGGATATTGCTCATCCGCCGAGTAGTGATTGTATCCCGACGGATAAGCTTAACAGCAGTTATCCGTCGGATAGCTTTACCACTCACCCGACGGATATCACTTATCCGTCGAGTGTCTCTACATAACTTCAAACTTCAATAATTTCAAGTGCAGAAGATTTGGTGGTAATACAATCACTCTTAGGACTGAGAGAGGAGAGTGCATTGAGTGAGAGGCTGGGTTGCTCCCAGGCAAAAGGAGAGGAAAAGAGTGAATCTCAGCAATCCATTCATTCAGGATTGGCAAAAGTGAGTGAGAGGAGTCCCACCTTAGTAGGTGAAGGTGAGGGTGTGAGGGTGGGGAGCCAGGGTGAAACCCTGATGCAACAAAAGAGAGAATATGAAAGAAAGGCAGGTACTGGAGAAATAAGGATGGAACCAGCCATTGCTAGTGAGTCAATGATTGTGGATGATGCTGAAAAGGAAAGACAATTTCAGCAACATTACAAAGCTGTAATTGATAATATTTCCTTGGATGCTAACACTTTTACTCACCCTGTTTCAGCCTATCAACTGTTGGCTGCTCAAGGCAATGTGGAGGCAGAGCAGACTTTGAATTTAGTGCACACCACATAATCTCTTCAAAGAGATAAAGCTGCTGTGAACAGAATGCCTTCTCAAGCTGGAGAGCCATCTGAAGAATTTGGAGTAAATTCTGATGATGATGACTCTGGTTCTTTGGATGGAAGCATGAACTTAGGGGGAGCTGAAGGCCCAAGTTCTGCTTTAAGTTTACCTAAATAGGCATGGGCAAAGGGATTTTCACCAGTGCAATTTGAGGTGTCTTTGGTAAAACAAATAATAGTTATTCAGCAGGCCCTTCAGGAAGCTTCAGATGCTGGTACCAAGGCTGTTCACCAAGGCTGTTCTTCAAGCTCACCTAGACTCTTTACATTTAATGAAGATCCAACACTCAAGACAGAATCTCAGTATGGATGAATTGAAAAAGGATATAGCTGACTTAAAGACATATAACTCTGAGAAGCTGGATTCAATAATGCCATATGGTACCATGCATGATCTATTACTAAGATTAAGAAGAGAATCAGATTTTGACAAGAAGATAGCCAAGCTGGAGAACAGAGTTCAGGTTATTGAGAATTCAGTGGCTCTACTTCTTCAAAATCACAGACTCAGACAAATCTTCTTATGCAACTGGCTAAAGCACAAGGCCTAACTCCTCCACTTGATGATAACAAAAAGGGGGAGAGAGAATCAGGTAAGGGGGAGAAAGGACCAACTGAGGGGGAGAAACTTCTAGTTCAAATCAGCAAAGTAATTGTACCTTCAATTACTATCTCCAAGCCACCAGTTGCAGATGGTATAGATCTTATAAATGCAGCAGCAGCAAATTTGAAAGATGCTGATAAAGGAGAGTTGACTCTGATCAACTGGAAAAAGATTGATGAGGAAATACATAAAAAGTTTCAATTAGTCAAGGAACCAGATCAGTCAGCCATCCATCACTCTCATGTCAAGCCAATCAATGTGAATGAGATGAGCATGGACTATCTGGAGAAAGGACAATCTTCCTGCATCAAGACTACAAAGGCTGAGATAATTCTTAAACCAAGGGCAAACTATCCAAAGTTATCTTTGAAGAACCCTATGGATTCTGTGTATGAGACACCCAAGCCTGATGAAAAGAAGTTTTTGTCAAGATCTATTCTCCTCTACAAAGATCCAGCTGATTCAGCCTCAAGAAAGAGAATTGCAAAGATATTCAGAAATGGGAAGGAAATTTGTGTGGTAGCTGGACATCCACAATTTGCTCATGCAAAGGAAGAAGAAAAAGCCAGATTGAAGCAGGAAAAGAGGCAAGCTGCTCTAGATGCAAAGAAGTCTAAACAAAAGAAAGAACAGTTTGCTATCTTGGCCAAGCTACAGGCTGTGAATTCTTCTCAACAAATTCCCTCTCAACCATCTCAAGCTATTGAATCAGAAAAGAAGATTGAAGAACAGAAGAAATCCTCAAGAAAGAAAGAAATGGCTAAAAGAACAAAAAGAAAGTTGGATGTTGTTGACAAGGAATTGGAAGATCAATTTCCAAAGGAATCCACTCAAGCTGAAACTCAAGCATCAAAGCCCTTTGTGGTAATATATAAACCAAGAGAGTAGCAAATAGAAAAATAACTGAGATAGCTAAGAAAAAACAACAGAGAAATCTTTGTAAGCACTATCTTTAGCATTTCCTGTGTTCTTAGCAGTTCTATTTTTGTAAGCAGCTGTGAGCATTTCTGCACACAGAGTCCTCTGGATATATTAAATATATCTCTGGTGGAATTGTTTAAATCCACCAGAAAGTTTTTAAAGACTTGTTTTTAATTACTTATGTTTTGATTCATTCAAGTTTACATTCCGCATTGTGCTAATCAAAACAAATATATCCATAATCGAGTTGAACATTTTTATTTCAAGAAAAAGGTTCAAGAATTCCATTCAACCCCCCTTCTGTAATTCTTCCTATATTGTTAAGGGACTAACAGATAGTGTGTGCATTAGCAAAATATCAGATAAAGATTAAAGTCTGAAAAACTTCAGTACATCTTAGAAATAAGGCATAACTAAGAAAAGTGCTTAAAATCTGTCATTAATAATGAAGTCTACTATAGGATAAATTTGTGCATGAGTCCACCTCAACTGTTTGTGCTCATTTTATGCATCTTTTAGAATTCTTTTTCACAGTGGCTCCTCAGTGTAAATGAGTCACAACTGCTTATCAGAATTTATGCTATTATCATAATATTTCTCTAGTAATCAGAGAATGTGAAAAGTCACCAAGAAAAAATATTTGCTTTTCTGATGCATATTACTTAATACCAACAATGCACTTGGGTCTTCCCTTCCACATATTTACTCTAGATCTCAAAGGAGTACCTGACTTCAATTTTTTTTTTCTTTTCTTTTCTTTTGATAAGTGAGGCTTATCAAGCATGTGGTTCATCCTTAAGATTTACTGTCATCAGAATTTGACAGATAAGAAGCAAGAATCTAGTTTGTGACTTAGTAATAAGATACACAAAGTAAATTTGACTAAGCTCAAAATCAGAATTTGCTTGTGTTAATGAATTTCCACATAAACAACTAATTCAGATATGGGATTTCTAGTATGTTAAAGACTACTAGGTCAGCATCTAGTACAGTAATCATCATTGGATTGAATAGTTACAGAACATTTAAATCACTATCAGAGTATATAGATCCACATCAGATTATAATCAGCATTTAATGAATTATAATTGAAGCACAAATTACATGAACATAAGAGAATCTATAAACGCTGATCATAAAGTCTGATGCATCAAAAACAAAAACTAAGCAGATTTAGAGAAAGAACCTAAAACCATGCCAAGTTCATTTACCAGTCTTATAAAAGTAGCTTCACATAGTGGTTTGGTGAAGATATCTGCTAGTTGTTGATCTGTTGGAACAAAATGCAATTCCATTATACCTTCCATCACATGTTCCCTTATGAAATTGTACCTAATGCTGATGTGCTTTGTCATTAAGTGTTGAACTGGATTACCTGTCATAGCAATAGCACTTTGATTATCACAGTAAATAGGTATTTTAGAAAATTCTAACCCATAATCAATTAACTGATTCTTCATCCAAAAAATATATGCACAACAGCTTCCTGCAGTAATATATTCTGCTTCTGCAGTTGATGTTGAAATTGATTTTTGTTTCTTGCTAAACCAAGAAACTAACCTGCCACCAAGAAATTGGCTGCTTCCACATGTGCTTTTCCTGTCTATTTTGTGTCCTGCAAAATCTGCATCGGAGTAACCTATTAGATTAAAATCTGATTCTCTAGGATACCACAATCCTAGATCAGCTGTACCCTTGAGGTACTTGAAAATTCTTTTCACAACTATTAGATAAGGTTCTCTTGGATCAGCCTGAAATATTGCACAAAGACAGGTAGCATACATGATATCAGGTCTACTTGCAGTTAAATAGAGTAAAGAGCCAATCATTCCTCTATAGTTAGTAATATCTACTGATGAACCAGTTTCTTTATCTAACTTGGTTGTAGTGGCCATGAGAGTGGATGCAGTTGAACAGTCTTGCATTCCAAATTTCTTGAGTAAATTTCTGATGTACATGGATTGACAGATAAAAGTACCTTCTTCATTTTGCTTGACTTGAAGTCCCAGAAAATAACTAAGTTCTCCCATCATACTCATTTGATATCTTGACTACATTAGCTTTGCAAACCTTTCACAGAGTTTGGCATTAGTAGAACCAAATATGATATCATCAACATATATGTGTACCAAAAGTAAGTTCTTTCCATGGTTGAGGTATAACGGTGTTTTATCAATTGTGCGTCTGTGAAATCCACTTTCCAGAAGGAATTGAGCTAAAGTCTCATACCATGCTCTAGGAGCTTGCTTAAGTCCATAAAGTGCTTTATCTAGCCTGTAGACATGATTTGGAAATTTTGAATCTACAAAGCCTAGAGGTTGTTCCACATAAACCTCTTCTTCCAATTCTCCATTGAGAAAAGCACTTTTCACATCCATTTGAAAGACTTTAAACTTTTCGTGAGTAGCATAAGCCAAAAAGATTCTGATGGCCTTCGATCTAGCAACTGGTGCAAATGTTTCATCATAATCAATACCCTCCTGTTGAGAGTAGCCTTTAGCAACCAGCCTTGCTTTGTTCCTTGTAATTATGCCATCACTGTCAGCTTTATTTCTGAACACCCATTTTGTGTCAACTGATCTTTTCTTTGGTCTTGGCACTAGGGTCCAGACTTTATTTCTTTCTAATTCATTTAACTCTTCCTGCATTGCTTGCACCCAGTCAGTATCTTGAAGAGCTTCTTCCACTTTCTTTGGTTCAGTCTGAGATAGAAAAGAATGATAGAGACAATCATTTGATGTTTCTGTTCTAGTTCTGACACCTGCTTCAGGATCATCAATTATTAAGTCAGGTGTATGTGATTTGGTCCACTTTCTTGCAGATGAAAGTTGATTTCTAGAACTGGATCCTCCCCCATGATCCATGCTATCTCCATCAGCATTTTCTGATGCCCCCCTGTAGTTATGCTCTCTGAGACTTCAGAATTTGAGTTAGATCCTTCAGGATTTGAAGAATCAGAGTTTCCAGAATTATCAGAATTTGGCTCATCAGAACTTGATGAATCAGAACTTGAAGAGCCAGTGACAGGTTCTGATGCTTCTTGAGAGTCTTGAGTTATGGTAGGATCTTCAGCTAGCTCCCCCTGGACAGGTGCATTTTCCTTTGGAGTTGTTACCACAGTTTCAATGACAGCAGAACTTAACCCATCAGAACTTACAGGATCAGAGTTTAAGTTATCAGAATTTACAGTATCAAAATTTAAATCTTCATTTTCAGTAATCTTCTTATCATCAAAAGATACATTGATAGATTCCATGATAACCCTTGTTCTTAAATTGTAGACTCTGAAGGCTTTTGTGGAAAGTGGATATCCAACAAAAATTCCTTCATCGGCTTTTAGATCAAATTTTGACAGCTGTTCAGTATGAGTCTTAAGAACAAAATACTTACATCCAAATACATGAAAGTATTTCAGATTTGGCTTCTTTTTCTTCACCATCTCATATGGTATTTTTCCATGCTTGTTTATGAGTGTAACATTCTGTGTATAACAAGCAGTCTGCATAGCTTCATCCCAAAAGTAGGTTGGTAGCTTTGCTTCATCAAGCATAGTTCGTGCAGCTTCAATGAGAGTCATGTTCTTTTTTTCTACAACTCCATTTTGTTGTGGAGTTCGAGGTGCAAAGAATTCCTGTTTGATTCCATGCTCTTTGCAGAACTCTTCCATAATTGAATTCTTGAACTCAGTGCCATTATCACTTCTTATAATTTTAACAGAATCTGTGACCAACTTATCCAGCTGTCTGACATGATCAGTTAGAGTAGATGTAGTTTCATTGTTCTTGTGCAAGAAATACACCCAAGTGTACCTTGTGAACTCATCCAGTATAACCATAGCATATTTCTTCTTTGCAATAGACATGACATTGACTGAACCAAATAGATCAACATGCAGTAGGTGATAAGGCTCAAGAATTGAAGATTCAGTTTTGCTCTTGTATGAATATTTTCTTTGTTTTGCCTTTTGACATTAATCACAAAGGCCATCAGGAGCAAATACTGATTTTGACAGTACTCTCACAAGATCTTTCTTTACAAGCTCATTTATGTTGTTGAAATTTAAATGAGAGAGTCTTTTGTGCCAATTCCAGCTTTCTTCAATTGATGCTCTACTCAACAGATAGATTGCAGAACCATCAGAACTTGTTGAAAGACTGGCTTCATAAATGTTACCATGCCTCTAACCTTTCAGAATCACTTTGCCTGTAGAATTGCTTACAACTTCACAGTGTTCTTCAAAGAAATCCACATGATAAATTTTGTCACATATTTGACTCACACTTAGCAGATTGTGTTTAAGTCCTGAGACAAGAGCTACTATTTCAATGATGACATTCCCAAGATTGATATTGCCATATCCTAGAGTTTTTCCCATGTTGCCATCTCCATAAGAAACTCCTGGGCCAGATTTGTCCACAAAGTCTGATAGAAGGGCTTTATTTCCATGTCATATATCCTGAACATCCGCTGTCCAGAACTAGGATGTTTTTCCTGTTGCCCTGCAATCACAAAGACCACTAATGGTTAGTTTTAAGGATCTAGACTTGCTTGGATCCTATGGCCTTTTTAAGTTTGTTAGCATTTGCAGCGGATTTAATTTCAGAGTTTATGCGAACATCCTTTTTATCAGAGTTTATATCAGACTTTGCATCAGAATTTACACTAGAAGGAATAATACTAACTTTCTTTAAAGAAGGTTTTATTTGATAATAATCATTGTACAAACTATGATATTCCTTACAAGTATAAATGGAATGCCATAAACTACCACAATGAAAACAAGGATTTTGTGGCTTAAACCTAACAGACTGACTCTTAACTCCTGATCTAGGAGGTGAAGAGTTTATATCTTTATTCTTCCTGCAAAAAGAAGCAAGATGGTTAGAGTTTCCACAGTTATAACATTTCTTTCTAGGAGCATTAGGAACAGGCATATAATTATTGCTTTTATTCACACCTTCCTTTCCATTCCTATTTTTCCTAGCTTCCTTTACCTTGTTGACATTCCTAATCTCTTTTAGCTTATGCTTAAGCTGCTTCTTCATCATTAAGCATATGTTGACTTCAGCTGGTTTATCCTGTTTTAATTTGTCAGAAGTTGACTTATCTTTGACTTCTGTAACAGACTCTTTCATCTTTTCAGAATCAGACTTTACAATTTTTGCTACAAACTTAACAGGATTTACCTTTGGCTTAGTAGTCTATTTAACAACAATTGGCTCAATATGTTCAGTTCCTTTTTCACTTTTATCATCTCCATAACCTAAGCCCTCTTTCCAGTTTCCACTACTTAATAAATTCTGAGTTGTTCTGCCAGAGTTAGTCCAAGTTCTGATAATCTCTCTTTCCTTTTCTAAGTCAGCTTTTAGAGATTCATTCAATTTTAACACTTCATCTCTAACATATAAAGCATCATCTTTTTCTTTCTTAGTTTGATGAAGAAAAACTAACTCCTTTTCTAAATAATCATTTCTCTTTTTATAAGCAAGATTTTCAGATGTTAATATTTCACATGTTAAAGTATGATCTCTATAACTAATAAACATGGTTTTAAGATATAATCTCGACTCACTAATATCATCAGTATGGAAGGCATAAGTTGTTTGAGGTACCTTTAATTCAGCAGTTTCAGGACTGCTATCAGCATTTGCCATCAGGGCATAGTTTACCTCATGTTCAGAATCTGAAGTGTCTGTCCAGCTTTTCTTCTTTGTGACAAGTGCCATGCCTTTGTCACTTTTTCCTTTCTTGCAGTCAGGAGATATGTGGCCTCTTTTACCACAGTTGTAGCATTTGACATTTGAGTTGTCTCCTCTGTCAGCTTTCCTCCCTTGCCTTCAGACTTTCTGAACCTTTTCTTATCAGAATTTCCACTTTTCCTGGAAAATTTTTTTCCTTTTTGAATTTCCTGTAGGCTATTTTTGTGATACCCTACACCATAAGAGCACACAATTTCATCATCTCTTCATCATCATTCATTTCAGGTAAACTTTTAGTTTCTGAATCATCATCATCAGAATCTGATGACTCTGAATCAGACTTTATGATGAGAGCCTTTCCTTTACCCCTTTTTGAGGCAGCCATTTTAGGAGATTCCTCCTCAGCCTTAAGAGCAACTGTCCTTGACTTTCTTCCATACCTCTTGCTCTTTTGATCCATCTCAAGTTGATAAGTATTGAGCATACCATAAATTTCATCAAGAGTAATTTCAGTAAGGTCATTGTTGTCTCTTATGGTAGTAGACTTCAAATCCAAATTTTCAGGAAGAGCTAAAAGGAATTTTAGATTTGAATCTTCAAGATCATATTCCTTGTCCACAGTGACAGATCATTCAAGAGTTTGACAAACCTGTCATATAAGTCAGTTAAAGACTCATCAGCTTTTGAGTCAAAGTGCTCATACTCTTGAGTGATTATTATCCTCCTGTTCTTCTTGATTGCATCAGTTCCCTGGCATCTTGTCTCCAAAGCATCCCATATCTCCTTTGCAGTTTTGCAATTAATTACCCTGTTTGAAATGACATTATCAATAGCACTATGCAACAAATGCCTTACCCTTGCATCCATGGCAATAGATGAGATGTCTTCAGCTGTGTACTCACCTTTCTCCTTTGGTATGGTCATTGTTGGTTGATCAGCAACTACAACAGAGAGCTTGGTAGGCTTATGTGGTCCTTCATTAATTATGTCAAGGAATTCTGGATCTGTAGCTTCCAGAAACATAGCCATCTTCACTTTCCATATGGGATAATCAGAAGGTCTCAGTATGGGAACCCTAATAGTCTCATATCGACTATGGGTTTGAGTCTTTTGAGTTTCTTCAGTTTTGGTGGGCTTGGTTGGAGTTTGTGCTTCTTTAGACATGATTGTTTGGATCTTTACTGTATGTGTGTTAACAGATAAGCTCTGATACCAATTTTTAGGTCACACAACATTGTAGAAGGGGGTTGAATACAGTGTTAATACAATCAAATTGATTTAACACAAGTATGTAACAAAGATCAAGTATATTGAATAAACTCTATTACAATAAGAACTGTTGTTCTCTCTCAGTGATGAACAAATATCACTAAGAGCTGCTAGGTTACAATATATAATTTTCTCGATAATAATAACACATATAGTGTAAACCCTAAGTCTGTGTTTATATAGTACACAATTACAAGATAACTTCTAATTGATATGGAATACAATTCTGTCACCTAAAATATATCAATCAGATATCTTCTACAAGTCTTCCAGTCTTCTAACTCTTTCCATGCATATCTTCTTTTATTTTAGTCTCGATCTTCTACTGTAAATCAGCTTCCTTCCTTATATGAAAGTCTTCCCACACTTAAGTTATGATATGACCTTAAGTTTTGATATTAAGTTCTGACTTCCAGTAAGTCCTGATTTCAGTAAGTCCTGATATGTCCTGTTTGTTAAGATCTGAAAACTAAACATGAATCATATTAGACATGACATCTCAAATATATCTAACGTTATATATATATATATGTTTGTAAAGTGCATAATGATGATAATGTTACGGACCCATTGACTACGGATTTGTCGCATCATAAGCACCATGGTCATACTAGTTCCCTAGATATTAGTTACATTGGCGATTGGCTCTAGTGCAAGTGGGAGATTGTTAGTGTTTATGCCCTAGAGGCAATATTATTATGTTTTGGTATCAGACGTTTGGATTATTAATGTTGATGTTCTACCGATTATTTCTTTTATAATTTATTATACCTTAAGTTATTGCGATATAAATGTTAGATGAATAAATGTCCTTAGCGTATGATATTAATTATGAGAATAATATCAATATTCGTAAAGGTCTCTAGTCGAGCAATACTATTAAAGGACAATAATAATGCATTATGACTGGTGTGTTTTTTGACTGATAATCACATCTCATTACTCGTAGGTATAGTGATAATACAGTCGAAAATACTGGCACATGTAAATGTAAATGGTGCTGGATATACCCAATGTGAGATTCTACATGTCTGTTATGTCATAAGTAATTTGCACAGTGATAATGATGTAATGTTCCTTAGACTATAAATCATTATATATCTATACGAGAATTATTGTACTTTGATTACATTAAAAGTTAACTTTGACCGGGTAATGATAAAAGAGTACTTCAGGTATGTTATGAATCGTTTGAAAAATATGAATGATCTAGAAAATATTTAACCTTCATATTTTAGGAGTGATATTATTGGCTTCTTATGTGAGCTGGACTATGAAATGCGTGATCGCGCTCAAATGTTGATTTGATATGATAGTCTACTCATTGAAGAAGGAAACCTCGATTAAATAATGACGGGGATGACACATTACATGTCTGTAGTTTAATTTATAGTATGTGTTGAAAGGATTTTATTATATTGTATATTATTCACGAAAGGTTTAATCGATCACCGGTTTAATTATTATTACTTGGGTAGAAATAATGTATTACTAGATGTCGCTCATTGTTTGCGATTTTAAATTATATTTAAAGTTCGTTACCAATGCAATAATAACCTATAGGGTGACACACAAAGAATGCTTGAAGGATTATTTAATTTAAATTAGATTTAAATTAAACTAAAGTTATTCATATTATTTATAATATTAATTGAGTATAACTTAATTAATTATATAAATAATGATATTCAAATTTTACAAATATTAATTCTAAAATTTATTTATTAAATAATTAAGCGGGACCTGATTATAATACAAATAGGAATTTCGAATCAATAATAACTCCTAATTAGTTAAGAGTTATAATTCGTTTTCCAATTCTCTATATAATATCTCATATGACTGATTTTATGAAAAGACTATTAAGAAAAACTCTAGCCATCAAGAGAGAAGATGGAGAGAGCAAGAAGAAATGACTTTGTGCTAGTATACATCTGATCCTTAAGTTCAAGCATTCGTGTGAATACCGATAAAGCGTAGATCGCGAGTGCATGATGCATGATGATTGAAGAATCTTTGAATCTCCATTAGTCAACTAATTTGTAAGGTTTCTTAAGGTAAACAATCTGATCTATGAATTAAATATTTGTTTTTCGCATGGACTTTGCATAGGGTTTAAAAATTTTTGGGATTTTATGATTTTTAGTTGCAGTTTTCATTACGTTTCATGCCTCGAAACCCTTCAAATAGATTCAGTGCGCTTGACAAAATCTCCTTATTTCAGTTTGTTTACAACCCTAACCAAGCTGAGTCAAGTTATCCACTAATATTCGCATATATATTTTACTCTGTTAACCTTACAGTATAATTTATAATTTTATAAGTTTGTTTGTGCTAAGTTTTATAGTTTTACATATAATCTGAGATCAAATACTAGTATTTATCATATAATGATATACACACTCACATATCTATATAATTTTATTTTTTGAGGTCTAGTTTTAATAACATATCCAATTTCATTTTAAATAATTGAGACATTCATAACTTTAAAGATAGTTCATTACTTTTTAAATTATCAGTGCCGAAATTTTATTATATTTTGATGTTTTACTTCAATTTGATTTTTGCAAATTACAAGTTATTTAATAGTTTTTATGAGAATGTAAAGAATTAGAGATGTATAGCCCATGTTAACAATGTTTGATAGTTTACTAACGAAAAACTATGTAATTTATTTTGAAAAAACTATGTATTAAAGACATTTCAATGGGCAACGAGTTTCCTGATGAGTAACCTGACAAACTTCTCAGCTTACCACCAGACCGACAAATAGAGTTTATGATTGATTTAGCCCTTAGTGCTGAACCTGTATCGAAGACCCCTTATAGGATGGCGCCAGTATAAATGAAGGAGTTAGCGAAGCAACTCCAAGAATTATTGAACAAAGGAGTTTAAGACCTAGCGTATCACCTGGGGAACCCTGTGCTGTTTGTAAAGAAAAAGGACAGAACCATGAGATTTTGTATATATTATCGAGAGATTAACAATTTAACCATTAAGAATCAATACCCCGTTCCTTGAATAGATATTCTATTTGATCAACTTAAAGGAGCTGCATACTTTTCCAAGATTGACCTGTGATCGGGATTGTTAGGTCACACAACACTATAGAAGGGGGTTGAATATAGTGTTTATACAATCAAATCGATTTATCAACACAAGTATGTAACAATAATTAAGTATATTCAATATAATAAACTCTGTTACAATAGAACAGTTGTTCTCTCTCAGTGATGAACAATATCACTAAGAGCTACTAGGTTACAATGTATAATCTTTCTCGTGAATGATAACACATATAGTGTAAACCCTAAGCTGTGTTTATATAGTACACAGTTACAAGATATCTTCTAATTGATATGGAATATAATTTTGTGTCCTAAAATATATCAATCAGATATTATCTTCTACAAGTCTTCTAGTCTTCTAAATCTTTATGCATATCTTCTATTATTTTTGTCACAATCCTTTCCTGTAAATCAGCTGCTTTCCTTATCTGAAGTACCCGCACTTAAGTCCGGATATAAATCCTGAAGACCTTATGTTCTGATATAATTTCTGACTTCAGTAAGTTCTTATTTCCAGTAAGTCCTGATATTAAGTTCTGAAAACTAAACACAACAGATTAGACATGACATCTCAAATATATCTAACAATCTCCCCCAACTTGTAAATTATGAAAAATATACAAGTTAATAGATTTGATGATATAAAAAATATTTAAGTACAAATGCAATGAGAGTTTAATTAGATAACTAACTACAACTTACAGTCTTTGTAGCTTTTACCAAATTTACTGAGTCAATCTGAATCTAAAGTGATTCTTGACAAAGTTTGATATCAGTATCTCTTCTGCATTCCTCAGGACTTGAGCTAATGTAACTTTGACTTGCTTCAATTCTTCACCCTGACTTTCAATCTGGTAGATTGTAGTCCTAAGTACTGAGATATGGTTTTTTTCCAAACCATCACCAAGTCTGATTACCTTTGGGTGAGATGAGTCTTCATTATATCACAGACATTTCTCTTTCAGAATGACTTCAAGTTTAGCAGAATCCTTCTTCATTTGAATTTCACTTCCATCATCTTCAACTATATTTGGAATGAATTCTGTAACCCTTGATCTAGAAATTCTTGCTTTATCCCTTATGGTCTTCATGATGAAATTTGGCCATCTCCTAGTAATCTCAGACCTTATCTCCAAAAGATAATGAAAGAATTGAAGTTCTTTCAGAGATTCATTCAGCACATCTTATTCTGACATTCTGTATGTCCTTCCATCTTCAAGAAATAGAATCAGTTTTTCTTTGACATTACTTTTATCATGAGCATCCAGTACCACTTGAACAGATATAACCTTATCAAGGTGTTTCTGTGTAGCTTCTTCAAGAGGTTTGTCAGTCAATAAGAATGGATCTCTAGTAAGTACTTCAACTCCTGTCTTGATTTTGGCTTCTTCAGAACTTAATCCTGCTCTGTCTCTTGCTTCTCTGGCTTTCAATCCAACAGTCATGAAATCAGATAACAATTGGATTTTCTTAGAATATGATGGATTAACATTCTTTCATAGGAGTTTTCTCTTATCAGTAATTGTCAGTTTGTTCAAATCAACTTGAGCACTGTCAGAGGTTGATGTCTTGATGACTTAATCATAACTTGTTGTTTCTTCTGTAGCTTGCTATTCTTCACTCTGAAAAACTTGAGCTGTGTCTGAGGTTGTCTTAGATTCTTCAGTTATCTTCCTTCTTTTCAGAGTTTGAACAGTTTTATCTTCAGTAGCTGTATCATCAAAAACTTGAACCATTTTGCACACTGGTTTCATCAGGATTTGAGGAATCTTCATCTCCTGTGGCTTTGTTGGTTCATCAATATTTCCTTTCCCTTTTGCCTTGGGATCAACTTGTGATCTTGTCTTGGGCTTTGAAGCCTCAAAATTTGACCTTTCCTTGATCACAATGCCTTTTACCTTAGGCCTTGGAGGTTTCTTTACACCAGAAGCTTTAGACTTAAGATTTGTCTTCTCAGCTGCAAATCTAGCTCCTTCCTCCTTTAAAGACTCTAAATCCATTCCAGGATTATGCTTGAAAAATAGTCTTCTAGCAATTTCTTCATCAAGTGTCTGAATCTTGGGATCTTTATAATAGACTATAGTCTCCTTTGTAAGAACTTCTGAGAGTCTTGACTATCACCTTGAATGAGAAGATCAGAACTTGATATCTGATTTTGATTATCAAAACTTGCTATCAGAGCTTGAGCATTTACAACTTCAGAACTTGTCTTCGTCTGTGTAGAAGATTTGCTAGAGTCAAAAATTGGTTTCCTTAAAGAAACTTTGCTACTTTGCCCTTGACCTTGATTCTTGCTACCTTGACCCTCGCTAGGGTTTCCCTGGTCATCTCCTTTATCATCCTTTTTCTTCAGTACTTGACTAATTGAGCATTTGGACTTCAATACCTTCTCCCCCTTTTTGGCATCATCTGGTAGGAAAAAAATAGAAGAAGTTCTACTGAAGATTGGATTTCATTCAGTTGAGCTTGTTGAGAGGCTTGATTCTGCAGGACCTCAGTCAATTGGGCCTGTTTCTTTTCTTGAACCTTCTCAAGAGCCTCTACTTTCTCATGAATAGGTCTGATAAACCTGTTCTTGTCCAGCTTGATCATCAGGTCCAGCTTATCAGTATTTTCCAGTAGTTTATCAACTTTGGCATGAGTAATGGAGTGTTGACCTTGAAGGCTTTTAGTACTGGGAGCTGTGACTTTAAGTTATGCTTTAAAGTCAGAATTTGTCATCAACTCATCATCTTTAGAAATATGATCTGACAGAACTTTGGAGCTTGGAATGAAATCAGATTCATTCCACTTCTTGGTCCATTAAACTCTTCTATGAGTTTCTTCCCATGGAACAGGAGCATCTTGTTCAACAAACTTTTTAATCAGTGCCTCCTTTCCAAGAACTTGAGCTGGTATGTTAACTGGAGCTGACTCTGCAGAACTTGCAAGAAACTCATCATCTTCTGACATCACAAGTGTGTGTGTGGCTGTTAGAGATTCTGGTACAACTTCATCTGTTTCTACATCCAAAATTGGAATGTTTGGAACTTCAGCATTTATTGGAGAAACAGGTGGAGTTGTCACTTGTCCTTGTGGTGCTTCCAGAAACAAGACAGATGGAATGATCAGCCTATGAAGGTCAATTTTAGGACTTAATCCTGAATCTTCAACTTGAACATTTTCTTTTATTGGAGAGATATGAGGTGTGATCACTGTATCTGAAACAATGTCTTTAGCTTGAGGTGGAGGTGGCAAAGCTTCAATAACTATTAATCTTGATGAGATCAGAGATTCCTGATCCCCTTCCTCAGCTTCTATAGCATCCTCAGATTGAGGTTGTGCCATATGTCTTCCTGCTCTCATTTTCTTTGATCTCCTAGATGGTGGAGGAGTTGCTTGAGCAACATCAGAACTTGAAGTTCTTTTCCTCTTTACAATACTAGAACCCTCAGCTTCAGTTTCCTTCTGAGAAATATCTTTTTCAGCTGCTACTGTCACAGGTTCTGATGCATGAACCTGTACTTTCTCCTCTTCTTCATCAGACTCATCCCTTAGAATCATCCTTCTTCTCCTTGGTGGAGATTTAGGAACATATTTTGCCCTTAAAGGTTTGGGTCTAGATGTTGTAGCTGATAGTTGTGTTTGAGAAGATTGAGCAGGTTGGAAATAAGTTCTGATGGTTGGTTGGTGAGAAGTTTGAGCTGGTTGTGTATTCGTTGTAGGTGCTGATGGAGGTTGTGATGGTGCTACATCTGGATATATGGTACTGTATGTGAGAGGATCGGAATTTACTAAGAACTGTTTGACTGATTGAGGAATTTGGAGGGGTCTTAGTACATTCTTCTTATTATCAGTAGATAATAAGTCAGTGAAAGCCCTTTTGTGAAGTTTAAAGGGTTCAATTGTCTCACTAAAGTTTTGAGTTGAATCAGGACAATATAAATTATAAATAAGTTGACAAAATCTAGCAAAATGGACTATATTGCTATCTTTTTTCATCCTATCACCAATAAACCCTAAAATAACACTTGCATAATCAAAATGTGTTTGATTCAAAAGGGCATACCCGATTTGCTGACTTATTATGGGTATTGCATCAAAGTTTGAACACTTGTTGGTAAAAGCTTTTGTAATACAGTCAAAGAAAATACCCCACTCCCTCCTGATGTGGGGTCTCTTTAATTGTCCCATCTTTGCCAAAGACTTTTCATAGCCTAGATTTGCCATCATTTGTTGAAGAGTTGGCTCCTCAACTGTTGAATTGAAGGTGAATTTTCTGGAAAATGTAATGCTTATCGAAAGGTTGACAAAGTCACCACATGCTCATCTTCCCCTATTGTAAATATAATACTGGGGGACCTAGCTTTTCCACCATCATCATAAACACCAGTCCTCCAAAACTCCACAATCTGCTTGCCTGAGAGAACCTGGGGTTGGGTCAGTGCATAGCCTATTTCACTTCGAGCAAGAAAGTATTGGATGAAATGAAGTTCTGAAGGAGCCTCGTCCTTAGAAAGAATAGCCATGTAGTTATTAGGAACAAACTTGGCTCCATCATAGATTAGATCTTTGGGTGCCATTTCTGTAAAGAAATAAGTGAGAAAATGTGTGTTCACATGGTGTTTGTTAAATTGCCTGTAAGAAAGTCCGTCAGAAAATAAAGAGTAAAAGAGAGAGAGAGAGAGAGAGAGAGAGAGTAAAAAAAATAAGAGAGTAAGTAAGAGAGAAAGTAAAAGATTTGGGTAATTTTTTGTCTCTAATATTTATACTCTTTCCACTCAACGACTCTTTTTGGAAGTAAAACAGACACTTTACACCTGTCATCCAGTAAATAGTCAAAACAGTAGTTAGTGGGCACGGGAATTAAGCAGTAATTATTGCTCACGTGATGTTACCAAAACAAACACGCAACCCATAAACCAAATGATTATCACTTTTTTATCTCACTTAATTATTTTCTGACAAAATATAACCATTACAGTAAACACTAAAAATTAGCCAAGTAATTAAATAATGCCACGTAAGAATCAGAGTTTCCATCAGTATTTGCATCAGAACTTGACTATTATCAGAATTTAACGGTCATCAGAACATGGCTTCTGTGCTCAAAAAGTGAATGACTGTGTCTGTGATTCTTCACAAAAATACTGACTGGTTTCTTCAGAGTTTAATCATCAAAACTTTCATCAGAACTTGTCCTCATAATTTATGCAAATAATACTTAACTGTTTATCAAAAAAAACTTAATCACCACAGTAATTTTCATCATTCGTATGGAGTGAGAGTGTGTGCATTTGCAAATGATCAGATAAAGATTAAAGTCTAATAAACTTCAGTATATCTTATAAATAAGACATAACTAAGAAAAGTGCTTAAAATCTATTTTTAATTTTGAAGTCTACTATAGAATAAATTTATGCAAGAGTCCACCTCAACTGTTTGTGCTCATTTTATGCATCTTTTATCATTCTTTTACAGTGGCTTCTAAGTGAAAATGAGTCACAACTGCTATCAGAATTAATGCTATTATCAGAGTATTTCTCCAGTAATCAGAAAATGTGAAAAGTCACCAAGAAAAATTTATTTGCTTTTCTAAAGTATATAACTTAATACCAGTAATGTACTTGGGTCTTTCCTTTCACATATTTACTCTAGATCTCAAAGGAGTACCTGACTTTAATTTTCTTTTCTTTGTTTTCTTCAGATAAGTGAGGCTTATCAAGCATGTAGTTCATCCTTAAGATTTACTGACATCAGAATTTGACAGATAAGAAACAAAAATCTAATTTATGACTTAGTAATAAGATACACAAAGTAAATTTAACTAAGATCAAAATCATAGTTTGCTTGTTTTATTGATTTCCACATAAACAACTAATTCAAACATGGGATACATAGTTTGTTAAAGACTACTAAGTCAGCATCTAACAAATAATCCTCATTGGAGTGAATAGTCACAGAACTTTCAAAATACTATCAGAGTATATAGAATCATATCAGATAATAATCAGTATTTACTATATTATAATTTAAGCACAGATTACATGGAGATATAACAATCTGTAAACACTATTCATAATGTCCGAAGCATAAGAACAGAAACCTAAACAAATTTTGAGAAAGAACCTGAAACCATTCCAAGTTCATTTACCAGTCTTGTAAATGTAGCTTCACATAGTGGTTTTGTGAAGATATCTGCTAGTTGTTGATCTATTGGGACAAAATGCAATTCCACTGTACCTTCCATCACATGTTCCCTTATGAAATGGTACCTAATGCTGAAGTGCTTTGTCATTGAGTGTTGAACTAGATTACCTGTCATAGCAATAGCACTTGGATTATCACAGTAAATGGGTATTTTAGAAAATTCTAACCCATAGTCCAGTAGCTGATTCTTCATCCAAAGAATCTATGCACAACAGCTTCCTGCAGCAATATATTCTGCTTCTGCAGTTGATGTGGAAATTGATTTCCGTTTCTTGGTCCAAGAAATTGGCAGCTTCCACTAGTGCTTTTCCTGTCTATTTTGCATCCTGCAAAATCTGCATCTGAGTAACCTATTAGCTTAAAATCTGATTCACTAGGATACCATAATCCTAGATCAGCTGTACCCTTAAAGTACTTGAAAATTCTTTTTATGGCTATTAGATGAGGTTCTCTTGGATCAGCCTGAAATCTTGCACAAAGATAGGTAGCATACATGATATCAGGTCTACTTGCAGTTAAATCGAGTAAAAAGCCAATCATACCTATGTAGTTAGTAATATCTACTATTGCTCCAGTATCTTTATCTAACTTGGTTGAAGTGGCCATGGGAGTGGATGCAGTTGAACAGTCTTGCATTCCAAATTTCTTGAGTAAATTTCTGGTGTACTTGGATTGATTTATGAAAGTACCTTCTTTATTTTTCTTGACTTGAAGTCCCAGAAAATAGCTAAGTTCTCCCATCATACTCATTTGATATCTTGACTGCATTAGCTTTGCAAACCTTTCACAAAGTTTGGCATTTGTAGAACCAAAGATGATATCATCAACATATATTTGTACCAAAAGTAAGTCTTTTCCAAGGTTGAGGTAGAACAGTGTTTTATCAATTGTGCCTCTATTAAATCCACTTTCCAGAAGGAATTGAGCTAAAGTCTCATACCATGTTCTTGGAGCTTGCTTAAGGCCATAAAGTGCTTTATCAAGTCTGTAGACATGATTAGGAAATTTTGGATCTACAAATCCTAGAGGTTGTTCAACATATACCTCTTCTTCCAATTCTCCATTGAAAAAAGCACTTTTCACATCCATTTGAAATACTTTAAACTTCTTGTGAGCAGCATAAGACAAAAAGATTCTTATGGCTTCCAATCTAGCAACTGGAGCAAATGTTTCATCATAGTCAATACCCTCATGTTGAGAGTAACCTTTAGCAACCAGCCTAGCTTTGTTTCTTGTAATTATGCCATCACTGTCAGTTTTGTTTCTGAACACCCATTCTATGCCAACAATGGATATGTTCTTTGGTCTTGGCACTAGGGTCTAGACTATATTTCTTTCAAATTCATTTAACTCTTCCTGCATTGCTTGCACCCAATCAGCATCTTGAAGAACTTCTTCCACTTTCTTTGGTTCAGTCTGAGATAGAAAGGAATGATAGAAACATTCATTTGATATTGTTGTTCTAGTTCTGACACCTGCTTCATGATCTCCAATTATTAAGTCAGGTGTGTGTGATTTAGTCCACTTCCTTGCAGATAGAAGTTGATCTCTTGAACTGGATCCTCCCCCATTATCCATGCTGTCTCCATCAGCATTTTCTGATGCTCCCCCTGAAGTTATGCTCTATGAAATTTCAGAATTTGAGTTGGATTCTTCAGGAATTGAAGAATCAGAGTTTCCAGAATTATCAGAATTTGGTTCATCAGAACTTGATGAATCAGAACTTGAAGAATCAGTGACAGATTCTGATACTTCTTGAGAGTCTTGAGATGTGGTAGGATCATTAGCTTGCCCCCCTGAACAGGTGCATTTTACCTTGGAGTAATTACCACAATTTCAATGACATCAGAATTTAACACGTCAGAACTTACAGGATAAGGATTTAGGTCATCAGAATTTACAGAATCAGAATTTAAATCTTCATTTTCAAATCTCAGATGATCATGATCATTGAAATCTTCAAGTCTAGTAATCTTTTTATAATCAAAAGAGATATTGATAGATTCCAAGACAACCCTTGTTCTTAAATTTTAGACTCTGAAGGCTTTTGTGGAAAGTGGATATCCAACAAAAATTTCATCATCAGCTTTTAGATGAAATTTTGACAGCTGTTCAGGATAAGTCTTAAAAATAAAACACTTGCATCCAAATACATGAAAGTATTTCAAATTTGGCTTCTTTTTCTTCACCATCTCATATGGTGTTTTTCCATGCTTGTTTATGAGTCTAGCATTCTGTGTAAAAAAAGTAGTCTGCACAACTTCAGCCCAAAAGTAGGTTGGTAGCTTTGCTTCATCAAGCATAGTTCATGCATCTTCAATGAAAGTCTTGTTCTTTCTTTCTAAAACTCCGATTTGCTGTGGAGTTCCAGGTGCAAAAAATTCCTGCTTTACTCCATGCTCTTTGCAGAACTCTTCCATGATTGAATTCTTGAACTCAGTGCCATTATCACTTCTTATTATTTTAACAGAATCTTTGACCAACTTATACAGCTATCTGACATGATCAGTTAGAGTAGATGCAGTTTCAATATTCTTGTGCAAGAAATACACCCAAGTGTATCTTGTGAACTCATCCACTATAATCATAGCATATTTCTTCTTTGCAATGGACATGACATTGACTGGACCAAATAGATCAACATACAGTAAGTGATAAGGCTCAAGAATTGAGGATTCAGTTTTGCTCTTTAATGAAGATTTTCTTTGTTTTGCCTTTTGACATGAATCACAAAGGCTATCAGGAGCAATTACTGATTTTGGAAGTCGTCTCACAAGATCTCTCTTTACTAACTCATTTATGTTGTTGAAATTTAAATGAGAGAGTCTATTGTGCCAATTCCAGCTTTCTTCAATTGATGCTCTACTTAACAGACAGATTGTAGAACCATCAGAGTTTGTTGAAAGTCTGGCTTCATATATGTTACCATGTCTGTAACCTTTCAGAATCACTTTGCCTGTAGAATTACTTACAACTTCACACTGTTCTTCAAAGAAATCCACATGATAACCTCTGTCACGGATTTGACTCACACTTAGCAGATTATGTTTAAGACCTGAGACAAGAGCTACTGATTCAATGATGACATTCCCAAGATTGATATTGCTTTATCCCAGAGTTTTTCCCATGTTGCCATCTCCATAAGAAGCTCCTGGGCTAGCTTTCTCCACAAATCTGATAGCAGGGCTTTATTTACAGTCATATGTCCTGAACATCCACTGTCCAGAACTAGGATGTTTTTCATGTTGTCGTGCAATCACAAAGACCACCATTGGTTAGTTTTAAGGACCCAGACTGGCCTTTTTAAGTTTGTTAGCATTTGCAGCGGATTTAATTTCATAGTTTATGCTAACTTGCTTCTTATCAGACTTTATATCAGACTTTGCATCAGAATTTAAACTAGAAGGAATTACACTAACTTTCTTCAAAGAAGGTTTTATTTATAATAATCATAGTATAAACTATGATATTCCTTACAAGTATATAAATAGAATGCTATAAACTACCACAATGAAAACAAGGATTTTGTGGTTTAAACCTAATAAACTGACTCTTAACTCCTGATCTAGGAGGTAAAGAGTTTATATCTTTATTTTTCCTGCAAATAGAAGCAAGATGGTTAGAGTTTCCACAGTTATAGCATGTCTTTCTAGGAGCATTAGGAACAGGCATATAATTATTGCTTTTATTCACACCTTCCTTTCCATTCCTATTTTTCCAAGCTTCCTTTACCTTGTTCACATTTCTAATCTCTTTCAGCTTATGCTTAAGCTGCTTCTTTGTCATTGAACCTATGTTTACTTAAGCTGGTATGTCCAGTTTCGATTTGTCAGAAGTTGACTTTTCTTTGACTTCTGTTTTAGAATCAGACTTTGACACATCAGTTTTTGCTACAAATTTAACAGGATTAACTTTAGGCTTTTCAGCTTTCTTGGTAAAGTTTGGTTTAGATGACACAACTTCCTTTTCTTCCTTATCATCTAGGTAACCTAGACCTTCTTTCCAATTTCCATTTTCTAAGATTTTCTGATTTGTTCTTCCGGATTTAGTCCAAGTTTTGATTATCTCCTTTTCCTTTTCTAGTTCAGATTTAAGAGATTTATTCAATTTTAGCACTTCATCTTGAACATACAAAGCCTCATCTCTTTCTTTCTGAGTTTGATGGAACATAACTAACTCCTTTTCTAAATAGTCATTTCTGTTTCTAAGAGCAAGACTTTCAGATATTAATCTTTTGTTTGTTAAAGTCTGATCTCTAAAACTAATGAACATGGTTTTCAAATATAATCTTAGCTCATAAATATCATCAGTATGAAAAGAAAGAGTTGATTGAGGTACCTTTAATTCAGCAGTATCAGTAATACTATCAGCATTTGCCATCAAGGCATAGTTCACATCATCTTCAGAATCTGAAGTGTCTGCCCAGTTTTTCTTTTTTGTGATAAGTGCATGTCCTTACCACCTTTTCCTTTCTTACAGTCAGGAGAGATGTGGCCTCTTTCACCACAATTGTAGCATTTGACATTTGAGTTGTCTCCTCTGTCAGACTTTCCTCCTTTGCCTTCAGACTTTCTGAACCCTTTCTTTTCAGAACTTCCACCTTTCCTGGAAAACTTCTTGCCCTTTCTAAATTTCTTGTAGGCTATCTTTGTGATACCTTTCACCATAAGTACACACAGTTGCATCATCTCTTCATCAACATCAACTTCAGATAAATTTTCAGATTCTAAATCATCATCATCAGAATATGATGACTCTGAATCAGACTGTATGATGAGAGCCTTTCTTTTGCCCGTCTTGGAGACAACAACTTTAGGAGATTCCTCCTCAGCTTTAAGAGCAAATGTCTTTGACTTTCTTCCATGCCTTTTGCTCTTTTGATCCATCTCAAGTTCATGAGTCTTGAGCATACCATAAATTTCATCAAGAGTAGTTTCAGCAAGGTCATTGTTGTCCCTTATGGCAGTAGACTTCAAATCCCAATTTTCAGGAAGAGCTAAAAGGATTTTTAGATTTGAATCTTCAAGATCATATTCCTTATCCACCAGTGACAGATCATTCAAGAGTTTGGTAAACCTGTCATATAAATGAGTTAATGACTCATCAGCTTTTGAGTCAAAGTGCACATACTCTTGTGTGAGTATAGTCTTCATGTTCTTTTTTATTGCATCAGTTCCCTGACATCTTTCTCCAAAGCATCCCATATCTCCTTTGCAGTCTTGCATCCAATTAACCTGTTTGACATGACATTGTCAATTGCACTATACAGCAGATGCCTTACCCTTGCATCCTTGGCAATAGATGAGATGTCTTCAGTTGTGTACTCACTTTTCTCGTTTGGTATCATCTTTGCAGGTTGATCAGCAACTGCAACAGAAAGCTTGGTAGGCTTATATGGTCCATCATTAATTCTATCAAGGTATTCTGGATATGTGGCTTTCAGAAACATAGCCATCTTTACTTTCCATATAAGATACTCAGATGCTCTTAGTAGGGGAACCCTAATACTCTCATATCGACTGTGAGTTTGATTGTTTTGAGTATCTTGAGTTTTGGTGGGCTTAGGCGGGGTTTGTGTTTCTTCAGACATGATTGTAAACTGGATCTTATTGTTTGTAAATCAACAGAGAGGCTCTGATACCACTTGTTAGGTCACACAACACTATAGAAGGGGGTTGAATATAGTGTTTATACAATCAAATCGATTTATCAACACAAGTATGTAACAATAATCAAGTATATTTAATATAATAAACTCTATTACAATAGAACAGTTCTTCTCTCTCAGTGATGAACAATATCACTAAGAGCTGCTAGGTTACAATGTATAATCTTTCTCATGAATGATAACACATATAGTGTAAACCCTAAGCTGTGTTTATATAGTACACAGTTACAAGATATCTTCTTATTGATATGGAATATAATTCTGTCTCCTAAAATATATCAATCAGATATTATCTTCTACAAGTCTTCTAGTCTTCTAACTCTTCATGCATATCTTCTATTGTTTTTGTCATGATCCTTTCCTGTAAATCAGCTGATTTCCTTATCTGAAGTACCCGCACTTAAGTCCTGATATAAATCCTGACGACCTTAAGTTCTAATATAAGTTATGACTTCAGTAAGTTCTGATTTCCAGTAAGTCCTGATATTAAGTTTTGAAAACTAAACACAACAGATTAGACATGACATCTCAAATATATCTAACACGGATATCATGAACTGAAGACTAAGACAGGGGACATACTGAAAACAACTTTTAGGATAAAGGTATGGATACTATGAGTTTTTGGTAATGGCATTCAGGTTAACTAATTTGCCGTCTGCATTTATGAATATGATGAACAAAGTATTCAAGAAATATATGGATAAGTTTGTTATTGTGTTTATCGACGATATTTTGATATACTCCAAGATGAAAATGGATCATGCAGAGCATTTAAGAATAGCTTTTGGAAGTGTTGCAAAGAGAAAAGCTATACGTGAAATTTTCAAATATGAGTTTTGGTTAAAGGAAGTGTAATTCTTAGGTAATAGTGTAAGAAATTAAGGAATCCATGTGGACCCGACAAAGGTGGAGGCAATAATGAACAGGGAAAGACCAAAGACCCCCATATAAGTAAGGAGTTTCATGGAATTGGCAGGATATTATCGATGATTTGTAAAGGATTTCTCCATGATTGCGATATCATTGACGAAGCTAACTCGAAAAAGCAAAAAATTTGAATGGATAGAGAATTGCGAAAAGAGTTTCCAAGAATTGAAATAAAGGTTGGTTACAGATCCAATTTTATATTTGCCCGATGATAAAGAGAAATTTGTGATCTACAGTGATGTGTCTCATAAAGGACTAAGATGCTTCTTAATGTAACATGGGAAGGTGATAGCACACGCCTCGCGCTAATTAAAACCCCACAATCAACGATATCCAACTCACGATTTGGAATTGGAAGCTACTATTTTTTCCTTAAAACTCTGGCGATATTATCTTTACGGAGAGAAGTGTGAGATTTTCACGGATCATAAAATCCTGAATTACATTTTTACTTAGAATGAATTAAACATGAGAAAAAGGTAGTGCTTGGAGTTAATAAAAGGTTATATTTGTACCATCAGTTACTATCCAGGGAAAGCCAACATGGTTGCAGATGTATTAAGTTGAAAGGAGAAGATAAATATGTTTACAGTAGCCAAGGAATTATCAAGAAAGCTAGAAAAAATGGAAATTGGGGTAATAACTCCGGATATGCTTGCAGAATAATTATATGACATGAAATTTCAACTTGAGTTACTCGATAAAGTCAAGAAATTCCAAAAGGAAATAATGGATCAGAGGATGAATGAGTTGACGGGAGAAGAATTCTGCATGTAGATGGATAGTCAAGGAATTTTAAGATTTTCCTCAAGGATTTGGATAACAGATGTAAAAGAATTAAAAGATGAAATTTTGCAAGATGCACATAGTTCTAAGTATTCATTTTATTAAGGAAGTATAAAAATGTATCAGGATCTAAAGGAAATTTTTTGGTGGCCTAACATGAAAAAGGAAATAGCATAGTGGGTAAGTAAATGCTATACTTTCCAGAGTAAAAAAAGAATACCAGTGATCAAGCAGATTACTTCAACCATTAAGTGTTCCTGAATGGAAATGAGAACATATAGCTATGGATTTCATAGTAGGACTTCCGAGGACTCGAACAAATCATGATGCTATTTGGGTAATTATAGACCGATTAACTTAGTCCGCCCATTTCTTACCCATCAATGAGAGGTATTCACTCGACAAATTAGTCAAGATGTGTGACACCCTCAAATTCAGGGTTAGGAATGAGGACCCACAGCACTAATATATTAATATAATATAACAATATAAATATAATACACCCCGAAAACTACTAGGATCTAAACAGGATAAAGTATGAGACAAGATTACAACTACCAACCAGAATATTATAAATACAACCCTTATATATAAATACATCAAAAATGTAAGATTCTGAATTGGAATTGCCTAATAACCCAAAAGTATCTGAACCAGCTATTACAATTCCCACCAACTATCGTCGCTTACTCATGCAACATCTACCTGATCTAGCACCTGAAATCCGACGGTACGGAAATGACCGCCAAGAACACTCTTACGAGCGGTGCGCCTAAAACTGGCCATATTCTTGCTTAACTGCCATGGCTAGATCAACAAAAATAAATGAGAAAAAAGGCTCAACAAGTAACTATTTAAACAATTCTAAATATCAAGACAGTAGAGGCATTCTTATTCTCAATAAACTAGGGGGTATTATTATAACAATATCTAGGAAAGGGCTTTAAAAGAGGGTTTCAAGGCTTTCAAGATTTAAGCTTTGTATATCAACATTTATCAAGATCAAATGATAGGGTTCTCAGAGATATTCTCACAACTTTTAAGAAGATCAATCCAAGCTTTGAATATCAAATGTCAAAATAGAATGACATTGTTCTCGTTTAAGTTTTCTTACAGCTTTAAGAAGTTCAATTCAAACTATTCAATTTCAAATTAAATGCAATAAATAACGCTCATTGCACAATTAAAAATCTTTCACTTTTATTTTAAAAACATTGAAACCTTCATTGGAATATCCATCTTTTAATTATAATACGGGTGATTAGCCCGTATTGACCTCCATCCGGCCATTAAGGTACCTATGGCATTACTGGACTAGCCCTGCTAGCCTCCTATATGACTAGACTAGTCCCACTAGCCTCTTATGTCTCTATCCAATCTTTAGAAATTCATTAAAAAACCTTTATACTCCGTAATAAAAAACTGCCATTAATTACACACGCGCAAGTAATGGCTCGACTGGAGGAAGAATGGTTAGAGCTATCATTGTCGGAGCTAGTTGAAGAATGGTTCTCAGAAGTAGTATTGGGCTTGGAAAATGTAGAAGCTTTAACTAAATTGTTTTTATCATTACTAGTAATTGAAATCATTTGGACTCTTTCAAGTCGAAAATCATTCTTAGGTTCAATTCAAGAATTCAAGAGGAATAAGAAATTGGAAACGAAGGAAACGTAAGTTGGGGAAATAATTCATCATCAGGAAAAGGTATTAACAAGGCTGTTGTTAGGATTGTTTCAAGGAACGGTACTTTAATATGGCACAAGTTTACTATCATAAGGATGTAGGTTAACAAGGTATTGGGTAGGAAAGATTCATTACGTCACTTAGGGTCAAAGGATTGTAAGGATAACAAGAAATAAAGATAGGGTGTATGTACTTGAAACAAATGAACTAATAACAGGGTTTATCACAAGGTTCAATAACAGTATTAAGAAGATGTTTTACTTTCTCAATGCATAACATCAACATCTCTCTATGATCAAATTACAATAGAAGGCACAATTAATTGCCTCACAAAGCTTTGCTTTTTCATGGGATTTGAGCTATTGCCACCTAAGACCTCTTTTCCTTTCCTAGCCTGAATGCCTTCGGTTTTCAAATCTACGATCCATCGATACTCTTGTTAGATATATTTGATAATGTCATGGCTAATATGTTTTATGTTTAGCTTTCAGATCTTGTGTGAACAGGATAGATCAATACTTAACTGTTGATCAGTACTTATACTGGAAGTCAGGACTTAAGGATATCAGTACTTGTATTATCAGGATATAATCATCAGAAGATAGATATCAGAACTTAAGTGCTGAAGGACAATCAGATAAGGACAGTAGCTGATTAAAGGAAAGAAGATCGAGATAAACATAAGAAGAGATATGCATGAAGAAGGAATTCCGTGAAGAATGGAATACTTGGAATAGAAGATATCTGATTGATATATTTTAGGAAGCAGAATTATATTCCATATCAATTAGCGATTATCTTGTAACTGTGTAGTATATACACACAGGCATAGGGTTTACACTATAAGTGTTATCATTATCGAAGTTATTATTCTATATAACCCTAGCAGCTCTCGTGATATTTGTTCATCACTGAGAGGTAACAGTTCCATATTGTAACAGAGTTTATTGTTTCAATAAAGTTTGTTTTTTGTTACTTAAGTTCTTTAAGTTCGATTTGAGTGTACTATACACTGTATTCACCCCCTCTACAGTGTGTGTGTGACCTAACAATTGGTATCAGAGCCTATCTGTTAACATACATACAGTTAAAGATCCAAACACAATCATGTCGGACACAGAAACTCCAACTAAGCCTACTAAAACTGAGGAACCATCGAAGACACAAATTCAGAGTCGGTATGAGACCATCAGAGTCCCCATACTAAGACCATCTGAATATCCCATATGGAAGGTAAGGATGACCATGTTCCTGGAAGCAACAGATCCAGAATACCTTGATAGAATCAAGGAAGGTCCTCACAAACCAACCAAACTCGCTGTTGCAGTTGCAGGTGAAGCAGCAATGACCGTACCAAAGGAGAAGAGTGATTATACTACTGAGGACATAGCATCAATTGCTAAGGATGCTAAGGTACGACACTTACTGCATAGTGCCATTGATAATGTAATGTCAAACAGGGTAATCAACTGCAAGACTGCTAAGGAGATATGGGATGCTCTGGAAACAAGATGTCAGGGAACTGACACAATTAAGAAGAACAGGAAGACAATACTCACTCAAGAGTATGAACACTTTGACTCAAAGACTAATGAGTCATTGAATGATTTATATGATAGATTTGTCAAACTTTTGAATGATTTGTCATTGGTTGATAAAGAGTATGATCTTGAAGATTCAAACCTTAAGTTCCTGTTAGCTCTTCCTGAATGCTGGGATTTGAAGGCAATGACAATAAGAGACAACTACAATCTTGATGAAACAACTCTTGACAAAATCTATGGAATACTCAAGACACACGAGCTGGAGATGGAACAAAGAAGCAAGAGGAAAGGAGGAAAGTCAAGGACAGTTGCTCTTAAGGCTGAAGAAGAATTCCCCAAAGCAACTTCCTCAAAGAAAGACAAGGGTAAAGCTCTTTTCATAAAGTCTGATACTGAGTCATCAAGTTCTGAGAGTGATGATGACTCAGATTCTGAAAGCTTGCCTGAGACTGATGCTGATGAGGAGATGATGAAACTGTGTGCTCTTATGGTGAAAGGAATCACAAAGATTGCATACAGGAAGTTCAGGAAGGGAAAGAAGTTTTCCAGGAAAAGCATAAGTTCTGATAAGAAGAATTTCAGAAGATCTGAAGGCAGAGGAGGAAAGTCTGACAGAGGAGATTACACCAATGTTAAATGCTATAACTATGGTGAGAAAGGCCACATATCTCCTGACTGCAAGAAGGTAAAGGGTGACAGAGGCAAGGCTCTTGTCACAAAGCAGAAAAGCTGGACAGACACTTCAGACTCTGAAAGTGAGGAGAACTATGCATTGATGGCAAATGCTGATAAAGAAAGTGCTGAGAGCAGTTCTGAAGCTGCTGAAACAAAGGTACCTCAGACTACTTATGCTTTTCATACTGATGATATTAATGAGTTGAGAAGATATCTTAAAACCATGTTTGTTAGTTATAGAGATCAAACCTTAACATGTGAAAGATTAACTTCTGAAAATCTTGTTTTTAAGAAAAGAAATGATTTCTTAGAAAAAGAGTTAGTTATATTCCATCAAACTCAGAAGGATAGAGATGATGCTTTTTATGTTAGGGATTAAGTGCTAAAAATGAATGAATCTCTAAAAACTGAGTTAGAAAAGGAAAGAGAGATAATCAGGACTTGGACTAACTCTGGCAGAACAACTCAAAATTTGCTAAGTAGTGAAAATTGGAAAGAGGGCTTAGGTTATGGAGAAAATAAGAATGATAAAGGAACTGAAGAAATTAAGCCTGTTGTTAAGCAAAAGCCAAAGTTAAAACCTGTTAAGTTTGTAACTGTAAAGTCTGATAATGAGAAATCAGAAGTTAAAGAGGAATTAACTTCTGACAAACTAAAACAGGAAAAGACAGCTGAAGTAAACATAGGCTTAATGACAAAGAAGCAGCTTAAGCATAAGCTGAAAGATGTCAAGAATGCAAACAAGGTAAAATCACCTAGGAAAAATAGGAATGGAAAGGAAGGTGTGAATAAAAGCAATGATTATAAACCTGTTCATGATGCTCCTAGGAAAACATGTCATAACTGTGGAAGTTCTAACCATCTGGCTTCTTTTTGTTTTCATTGTGGTAGTTTATGACATTCCATTTATACTTGTAAGGAATATCATAGTTTGTACTATGATTATTATCAAATAAAACCTTCTTTGAAGAAAGTTTCCATTGTTCCTTCTAGTATAAATTCTGATGCAAAGTCTGATAATGTAAATTCTGATAAGAAAAATGTTAACATAAACTCTGATGCTAAATCCGCTGCAAATGTTAACAAACTTAATAAGGCCAAAGGATCCAAGCAAGTCTGGGTCCTTAAAACTAATAATTAGTGGTCTTTATGATTGCAGGGCAACAGGAAAAATATTCTAGTTCTGGACAGTGGATGTTCAGGTCATATGACTGGAAATAAGGCCCTGCTATCAGACTTTGTGGAGAAAGCTGGCCCAAGTGTTTCTTATGGAGATGGCAACATTGGAAAAACATTGGGATATGGCAATATCAATCTTGGGAATGTCATCATTAAAGAAGTAGCTCTGGTCTCAGGACTTAAACACAACCTTCTGAGTATAAGTCAAATCTGTGACAGAGGTTATCATGTTGATTTCTTTGAAGAACACTGTGAAATTGTGAGTAAATCTAAAGGCAAAGTTGTTCTGAAAGGATATAGACGTGGTAACATTTATGAAGCTAAGCTTTCAACAAGTACTGATGGCTTTGCAATCTGTCTGTTAAGTAGAGCATCAATTGAAGAAAGCTGGAATTGGCATAAGAAACTCTCTCATTTAAATTTCAACAATATAAATGAACTGGTCAAGAAAGATCTTGTGAGAGGATTCCCAAACACAGTATTTGCTCCTGATGGTCTTTGTGATTCATGTCAGAAAGCCAAACAAAGAAAATCTTCATTCAAGAGCAAGACTGAATCATCAATTCTTGAGCCTTATCATCTTATACATGTTGATCTATTTGGTCCAGTAAATGTCATGACTATTACAAAGAAGAAGTATGCGTTGGTCATAGTGGATGAGTTCACCAGATACACATGGGTGTATTTCTTGCACACAAAAAGTGAAACTGCATCTATCTTGATTGATCATGTCAAACAGCTGGATAAAATGGTCAAAGATTCTGTGAAAATTTTAAGGAGTGATAATGATACTGAGTTCAAGAATTTGATAATGGAAGAGTTCTGCAAAAGCCATGGAATAAAGCAGGAATTTTCTGCTCTTGGAACTCCACAGCAAAATGGAGTTGTTGAAAGGAAGAATAGAACTCTCATTGAAGCTGCACGTACAATGCTTGAAGAAGCAAAGCTTCCAACCTATTTCTGGGCTGAAGCTGTGCAGACTGCTTGTTTTACTCAAAATGCAACACTCATTAACAAGCATGGAAAAACACCATATGAGATGGTGAAGAAAAAGAAGCCAAATCTGAAATATTTTCATGTATTTGGATGCAAGTGTTTTGTTCTCAAGACTCATCCTGAACAGCTATCAAAGTTTGATCTAAAAGCTGATGAAGGAATCTTTGTTGGATATCCACTTTCCACAAAAGCCTTCAGAGTCTATAATTTGAGAACAAAAGTGGTCATGGAATCTATCAATGTCTCTTTTGATGACAAGAAGATCACTGGTCTTAAAGATTTCGTTGACCGTGATCAGCTGAGATTTGAAAATGAAGACTCATATTCTGATACTGAAAATCCTGACAGTCTAAGTCCTGATACTACAAACTCTGACGGATTAAACTCTGATGTTATTGAAACTGTGGTGACTACGTTAAAGGAAGATGCACCTATGCAAGGGGAGCATACTCAAGATCCTACCACATCTCAAGAAACATCAGAACATGCATCTGGCTCTTCAAGTTCTGATTCGTCAAGTTCTGATAAGCCAAGTTCTGATAATGCTGAAAATCTTAATTCTGAAGAATCCAACTCAGAGAGCATAATTTCAGGGGGAGCATCAGAAAATGAAAATGAAGATAGCATGGATCATGGGGGAGCATCCAGTTCTAGAGAAAACATTCCATCTGCAAGGAAGTGGACAAAATCACATACACCTGATTTGATAATTGGAAATCCTGATGCAGGTGTCAGAACTAGAACAGGTACTTCAAATGAGTGTCTATACAATTCTTTTCTCTCTCAGACTGAGCCAAAGAAAGTAGAAGAAGCTCTTTAAGATGCTGATTGGGTGCAAGCAATGCAGGAAGAGTTGAATGAATTTGAAAGAAACAAAGTCTGGACCCTAGTGCCAAGATCAAAGAATAGATCTATTGTTGGTACAAAGTGGGTATTCAGAAACAAAACTGACAGTGATGGCATAATTACAAGGAATAAGGCAAGGCTGGTTGCAAAAGGATATTCTCAACAGGAGGGAATTGATTATGATGAAACATTTGCACCGGTTGCTAGGTTAGAAGCCATAAGGATATTTTTGGCTTATGCTGCTCACAAAAAGTTTACTGTCTTTCAAATGGATGTGAAAAGTGCTTTTCTCAATGGAGAATTGGAGGAAGAGGTATATGTTGAACAACCTCCAGGTTTTGTAGATACCAAACATCCAGATTATGTCTATAGGCTTGATAAAGCACTTTATGGACTTAAGTAAGCTCCTAGAGCATGGTATGAGACTTTAGCTCAGTTTCTTCTGGAAAGTGGATTCAACAGAGGGACAATAGACAAAACACTGTTCTACCTCAACCATGGAAAGGACTTACTTCTGGTCCAGATTTATGTTGATGATATCATTTTTGGATCTACAAATGACAAACTTTGCAAGAAGTTTGCCAAACTAATACAGTCAAGATATCAGATGAGTATGATGGGGGAACTTAGCTATTTTCTGGGCCTTCAAGTCAAGCAGAATGAGGAAGGCACTTTTATTTGTCAAACCAAGTACACCAGAAACTTGCTAAAGAAATTTGGAATGCAAGATTGTTCAAGTGCATCCACTCCAATGGCCACTGTAACAAAACTGGATAAGGATATCGGTAAATCAGTAGATATTACTGACTACAGAGGTATGATTGGCTCTCTACTCTATCTAACTGCTAGTAGACCTGATATCATGTATGCTACCTGTCTTTGTGCAAGATTTCAAGCAGATCCAAGAGAACCTCACTTAACAGCTGTAAAAAGAATCTTTAAGTATCTTAAAGGAACAGCTGCTCTGGGATTATGGTATCCTAGAGAATCAGATTTTAAACTAATAGGTTACTCAGATGCAGATTTTGCAGGTTGCAAAATTGACAGGAAAAGCACAAGTGGAAGCTGCCAATTTCTTGGAGGCAGATTGGTTTCTTGGTACAGCAAGAAACAAAAGTCAATTTCCACATCAACTGCAGAAGCATAGTATATTGCTGCAGGAAGCTGTTGTGCACAGAATTTTTGGATGAAGAATCAGTTACTGGATTATGGGTTAACATATTTCAAAATCCCTATTTACTGTGATAATCAAAGTGCTATTGCTATGACAGGTAATCCAGTTCAACACTCTATGACAAAGCACATCAGCATCAGGTACCACTTCATCAGGGAACATGTGGATGAAGGTACAGTGGAATTGCATTTTGTTCCCACAGATCAACAGTTGGCAGATATCTTCACAAAACCATTATGTGAAGCTACTTTTACAAGATTGGTAAATGAACTTGGAATGGTTTCAGGTTCCTTCTCTAAATCTGCTTAGACTTGTTCTGTGTTATCAGACTTTATGCTCAGTATTTACAGAATTAAGCTCATTGTGTATTCTATGCTTAATTGCTAAATATTTTTAAGTACTGACTGTTGTCTGATATATATTTCTCAACTCTGATAAGTGATATGTCTGTTTCAGTAATTATTCAATCCTATGAGGATAACTGTGCTAGATACTGACCTAGTAGTCTTCAATAAACAAATGATTCCATGGAAGAAGTAATTATTTCAGTGGAAATCTTATGACACTAGCAAATTCTGATAATTGAGCTTAGTTAAGTTCACTTTGTATATCTTATTACTAAGTCACAAATTAGAATAATGCTATTCATCTGTTAAGTTCTGATACTAGTAAAACTGCTGAATGTACTAAGTGCTGATAAACCTCCCTTATCAAAAGAAAAAGCAAAAAGATCAAAGAATAAAATCAGGTACTCCTTTGAGATCTAGAGTAAAAATGTGGAAGGGACGACCCAAGTGCATTGCTGGTATTAAGTAAATATGTATCAGAAAAGCAAAATAATTTCTTGGTGACTTTTCACACTCTATGATTACTGGAGAAATACTCTGAAAATAGCATAAATTCTGATAAACAGTCGTGACTCACTTACACTGAGAAGCCACTGTAAAATAGAATTTCAAAAGATGCATAAAATTAGCACAAAATAGTTGAGGTGGACTCAAGCATAAACTCATTCTTCAGTCGGTTTCAGGACAATGACAGATCTTTAGCAAAATTTTAGTTATGCCTTATTTCTAAGATGTACTGCAGTGAATCAGACTTTACTCTTTGTCTGTTTTTAGCTTAATGCACACACTAATCACTCCATCTGAATGATGAAAATTTCTGTGGTGGTCTATGTTATTTTCGATAAACAGTCAGTGTGTCCTTATTGCACAAATTCTGAGGACAAGTTCTAAGTTACACATTCTGATGATTAAGTTCTGACGTCCATAACTCAGAACTTGTATTAGGATTTACTAAGATGGTCATTCCTTTTTCGAGTTAAGAAATTATGTTCTGATGACTGTTAAGTTCTGGTATAGGTCTAAGTTCTGATTTCTCAGTCTAATCCTTTACTTGGCTTATCTTTGAATAAAATTTGATAATAGTCTCAGTTTGTACTCAAATATGTTGAAGTGGAAGATTAATAGTCACTATGATGAGGATTAATGGTTTTGTACTTGAACAGTCCACTGTTTCTTGTGTCTTGTGCGGTCTAGACCATGATTCCTCTTTCCAATGACTGTTATTCTTTTTCAAAGTCTAGGGAGACGAGGTAGAATTAATTCTACCTGTCAGCATTAAATATCTTTGCGTCTCTTGGCATTCTCTTGCCTATATAAGCAACCACTTCACATCAGTCTTTCCATCACATTCTTCTCACACACTTATCCTCCTTCTTCTGTCAAAAACACAATGGTTCGATACAACATGTTTTTGAACACACAAACCTTCACAATGGAGCTCAGTTGTGCCGAGTGGCAGCAGGAGTGGCATATAACAGCCATTTCTGAGGAGATCTGGGACTCTGTCCCACAGGAGGTGCTGGCTCACCTTCTATTCTTCGAGATGGATTACCATCGCCATCTAGAGCGCCTGGAGGAGGAAAGGCGGGAAGCTATCCGTCAGCAAGAGCGAATCATACGACTCGCCATCTTGTTCGTCGAAGATAGGAAGAGGAAGATGACTTAATCTTGTCTTCTTCCTGTTCTTCTTCATCCTCAGCTTTGTCAGGCTTCTTAGCCAGGACTAAAGCTGTTGATGTTAGGATTAGAAGCTTAGGGAAAATCTTGTATAAGTATTAATATAATTTCCATTTCATAAATGTATTGACTTGATATATTAATGAAAACTGTTTTTACTTCAAGATTGTGTCTCTGAGTTATTTTATCTTGAGTTGATAAATCCTGATTGATATTCTGATGACCATTTAAATTGTACTTTTAGTTAAGTTCTGATTCTCTGTCAGCACTTATTCATCGACATTATCTCGGTCATTTTTAACATGATTTATTTTCAGAATATTAATGTTGCAGTTCAATCAGTGATAACGGGTTAAAATTTGAATTGTTTCCCTTGATAAATGGAACAGTTTTTCCTTGAAACTCGGCAAATGGGTAAGTCATGATTACTGTTTTCTCGAGCCCAGTAACTATCCGTTATTACTGCATGTCTGACAGGTGTCCAACGGTAATATTTTTTTTTGTATAAGTACAGCAGAGAGAAGATTTCTTTAATCTTTTTAATTTCTTCATCTTCTATCTCTCTTCTTACTTTTACTCTCCTTCACTTTACTATTTCCGTTGTTTTCATACAGATATTATATCAAACACCTATCAGGCATACTTAACTCTAAATTTTTTCACATGGCACCAAATGATTTAATCATTGATGGAGCTAAGTTTGTTCCAAACAACTATGCTGCAATTCTTGATCATGCTGAAGCTCCATCTGAATTGCACTTTGTGCAAGATCTTCTTGCACATAGTGAGGTTGGGTACGCCTTAACTCAGCCTGAATTATTTTCAAGTCAACAAGTTCTGAGGTTCTGGAGGACTGGCATTTTTGATGATGGTGGTAACCGTGGAACTCCCAGTATTATCTTCCAAGTGGGTGATTCATCTTTTGTAGTCACTCCTGGTACATTACGCAGGGCTTTACACTTCCAGAGGATTGTACTTTCTCAGTTCCAGAGGACTCAGCCCTTAGGGAGTTTATGGCTGCATTGGGATATGAAAAGAGTCTGACGAAACTTGGACAGTTGAAACGGGCTAATATCAGAAGAGAATGGAGTTTCTTCTTTGATTGCATCACCAAAGCTTTTGGAAATAAATGTTCGAATTTTGATGTTATTCCCATTATGAGTCAGCACATCGGGTATGCAATTATCAATCAAACTTATTTTGATTTTGCAACTGCTTTAGTTGGTTTTATTGGGGATAGGATGACAGAGGATTGAGATGTTGTTTATTTTGCTAGATTCTGTCAACTTATTTACACTTGTTGTACTGATGAACCTCAGTTCGTCAGCACCCAAACCCCACCTTTTAAGGTTGCAAAAAGGTACTTTAATGATCTGGTAAATGCTGATACTAAGAAGAAAATGGTTAGACGATTACAGATTCCTAAGTCTGTAAAACAGATCCTGGTAAATGCTGATCCTGATACCTATAGATCTGTTTACTCTGATGTTCAACCACCTCCAACCACCCCAAATCCATCAACCTCAGTACCTACCTCTCATTCTACTCAACCTACCCTCAGAACTTATCTCAAATCCTATCTCTCCACTTTACAGACTGCTCAACCTTCTTCTTCAGCACCTACTGTGAAGCCTACATCCTCTAAGCCAAAGAGAACAAAGACTGTTCCTCAAACACCTCAAAAGAGGAGGAGAATTACTTTGAGAGATGAATCAGATTCTGAGGATCAGATTCCTTCTTCAGAACCTGTGGTAGATGAAGCTGAGAAGGCAACTTCTCAGAAGGATTCTGCAATTGGGGGTTCTAGGCTTCTCAAAAGGCTTAGACGTATGACAGTTCCTGAAACTCCCAAGGAATCCAAATCAACAAGGAAGTACAAGAAACAGAGGGCACACAGGCCAGTTTCAGATGATGAGGAGGAAGCAGCTAAGGAAGGGGATCAGGAATCTCTGATCTCACAAGACAAGGAATTTGCTCCAGTCACTTCTTCTCCATCAACTCCATCTCAGGAAGCTGTATCTGACAAGGCTAATTCACCTTCTGTGTCTCTTGTTGATCCAGGCATAAGTGCTGAAATTGATATTCAGAACCTGGTTGTGCCTGAAATACTTTTCTTAGAAGCTCCAACAGCAAATAATCCTTCCACAACACCTGTTACTGATGCTGTTCAAACTCCTGAGTTATCACCAACACCTTCTCTGCATCAAGATGCTGATGATCAGATTTTAGGTAAGCATCAGGATATGGCTGTTGATCAGAACTTAGTATCAGATCAGCAATTAGAGGATGCTGAAGCCCCCATTGCTACTCACACTGTTGTCTTATCAGAAGATACTGATTCTCTAAGTTCTGATGCTGCAAATGTTGGAGATACTGGTGAGGCTGCTACAACTGTAGATGCTGATGAAGCAGGTCCTTCAGGACATACTCCTCCACTGACTCTTCCTAAGTCTGAACTGGTAAAGGAGTTTGTTATCAGGGATGCACCAGTACCTTGGAGTGAAACTCCGGAATGGAACTCAGTTTCATGTGTTCCAAACGCTTTACATCTTGCTGAGCACTTGACTAAAGCTGATGAAATGTTACATTCTGATGATTTTAAAACCCAGCTTAGAGTCACTGAATTGAGTACTAAACATCTACAAGGTCTTCATTCCAACACTCATGCAGAGCTACACAAGATTCAGGAGAACTTTATCAAACAGGAATAAGTTTGGAAAATTGATAAGAAAAAGTTCTTCCAACCTACCATTGACAGGATTGCTTATATTGAGAAAACTCAAGAGAAGCAACAAGCTCAGATTGATCAAATTCTGACAAATCAAGCTTCTCAGCAATTGCAACTTACTGAAATCCAGACCTCAGTGGAACTACTTATCTCTCTTTTATTACCTGCTGATGCCAAAAAGGGGGAGAAGGTAATTAAGTCCAAATGCAAAACCAATAAGACACTGCAAGGAAAGGATGATGGAAAAGATGACCAAGGAAACTCTGGAATGGGTAGTGGTCATAGTCAAGGTAGAAGGTTTACATCAAGACAAGCTAGTCACAGAACAAGTTCTAATACTGGGAAAAGAATATGCTGCTGGTAAAAGGATAAGTTCTGATGAACTTCTAGATCTTGATGAGGAAATGTCAAGACAGTTATTTCTTCAAGAAAATCCAGGGATGGACTTGGAAAGTTTAAAGGAAGAAGAAGCCAGACTTAAATCAGAGAAAGTCACATCTAAATCTGAAGCTTCTGGTAAAAAGTTACTTCCAAAACCTAAAGGCATTGTGATCAAAGAAAGGATACATACTGAAGAAACTTTGGCTAGATCACAACCACAGATAGATCCAAGATCCAAGGGTAAAGAAAAGGTTGGTGAACCTATCAAGCCTTATGTACCTCCTGAGGAAGAAGAAATTACTGATGAAAAAGATGATCTTGCTCTGACTTCAAGAAAAGTTCTTAAAACAACCTCTGACATGGCTCAAGTTGTTCAGAGTCAAGAAATTGTAAGTTCTGATATTCAGAAAAAGCAAGTAACCTCTGACAGTGCTCAAGTTAACTTGATATCAGAAAATAGATCTAAAACACTCCTACCAGGATTCACTAAAGCAAAACAGACTCAATCTTTGAAGACTACTCCAAGTGGTTTTGAAGCAAGAGTAGTTACTAGAAAGGAAGCTAGAGATAAAACTGGATTGGGAAGTGCTGATGAAAGAAGAGTACACAACACTATCGATGATCCAACTTCCTTGAGTGAACCAGGTATTGGAGCAACTCCTGAGAGATTGAATCAACTGGAATCTGTACAGATGGTTTACCATACCTACTTGAAAGAATACATCATGTTTTATTTCATGACAGATGGTAGGGTTTATCATATAAGACAAAATGCCATTCCTTTGAAGTATTTTGAAGAATTGGAGCATGTACTTTTCTTACTTCAAGTGGATGACAGAATAACAGAGACTGCTGCAAACTACTTAAAAGAACAGATTCAGAGACAGAAAAGGCTTTATTCTGTTAAGTCTGACAGCAGATATGTTCCAAAGTACAGAGATCACAATGGTGATATTGTTGATATGAAGCCTAATACTGCACAGATCAGAACGTATCTTGGTATTAAGGGACTTGAATTCAATCTTGAATCTGACAAAGCTTATGTTATAAGACTAGATCAGGAGTTAAGGAAAGCAAAGATTAATGATCTCAGAGCTGCAATCTTTCAAACTGGTGAAGATACTGTAGAGCTTAAAGGTGTTAAAAGGAGAATGATTGATGAACTAAGATATGCTGAGAAATGTTTGTTGAAGAACTATCTCAGAACAACTCCTGACATCAGAGAGATCAGAAGATGATGAAGCCAAGACGAAGATCTATAACTGCTTAAATTCTGATATTTATACAGATTGAAGTTGTTATCAGAAGTTGAAATTGGTAAAACTTTAAGGACTATAAGTTGTAGTTATCTAGTCTATTTCTCATGCATTTATACTTAATGTTTTTGACATCATCAAATATCTGTTTAACTTGTATATTTTGTTAATTTACAAGTTGGGGGAGATTGTTAGATATATTTGATAATGTCATGGCTAATATGTTTTATGTTTAGCTTTCAAATCTTGTGTGAACAGGATAGATCAGTACTTAACTGTTGATCAGTACTTATACTGGAAGTCAGGACTTAAGGATATCAGTACTTGTATTATCAGGAGATAATCATCAGAAGATAGTTATCAGAACTTAAGTGCTGAAGGACAATCAGATAAGGACAGTAGCTGATTAAAGGAAAGAAGATCGAGATAAACATAAGAAGAGATATGCATGAAGAAGGAATTCCGTGAAGAATGGAATACTTGGAATAGAAGATATCTGATTGATATATTTTAGGAAGCAGAATTATATTCCATATCAATTAGCGATTATCTTGTAACTGTGTAGTATATAAACACAGGCATAGGGTTTACACTATAAGTGTTATCATTATCGAAGTTATTATTCTATATAACCCTAGCAGCTCTTGTGATATTTGTTCATCACTGAGAGGTAACAGTTCAATATTGTAACAGAGTTTATTGTTTCAATAAAGTTTATTTTCTGTTACTTAAGTTCTTTAAGTTCGATTTGAGTGTACTATACACTGTATTCACCCCCTCTACAGTGTGTGTGTGACCTAACAACTCTACATATAAAAAATAATCACACATCCACATAATCGAACATGATTTATTTATATTCAAATCTTGTTAAAATGTATTATCTATAATCCCTGATATATATATATATATATATATATATATATATAATTTCTCTGTATTCATAAATACGTTATCCCTTTTCCCAAAAACACCAATTTAACAACAATCCAAGAAATTCCTATTACATGGTCTTTAACATTGCTATGTATAATATTACAAATCAATCAACCACTCATAATACGTAACATGCAATTCAACTTTTTTACGATTACCAAACTAACGACTTGATCTTACCGAATCAAAACTATAACCTAAAACTCGAATTCAAAGATTCATTTCTTATTCTCTTTAAAACCGAATATAAGTCTTAGCAATCAAATTCAAAATCATATCTTATACATGCAAATCCATCCTAGCATATAATCCAACTCACAAATAACAAAATCACATATTTCAACCCGAGTTATTTTAAAACTAGAATTCAATCAACCGAATAAAATGATATTTTGACTCTTAAATTCTGAAAATATAAACTTAACACATTCAACTAATCACATATCAACTTCTTAGTTATTCAAACCAAAATTCATAAACTCAAATCAAAAAACCGAATTTAAACACATATGTCGAACCAAAACAAAGATTTGAAAATCACAAAATTTTAAATTTCATGTAGCTAACATGCAATCACTCGAATACATTGATTTAAATCTTTAGAGCTCAGTCATGGCATCATAGCTCACCACCGACTCACCGGAGTTTATCGCCGGTGGCGGGGATTGTCGATGGTGCCCTTAAATCGAGGGTTTCCTACACGAAAATCATCGATTTTCTAAGAACCCACACTAACATATTTCATTCTCATTCTCATCAAAACCAAAACCTTCAAATTCAAAGTTAAAATCAAAGAGGGTTTTCGGATTTTAGAAATTAATCAACATGAAACTGACATGCAAGTTCATATCAAGAAACTAGAGGCAAAATGAGACTCGGCCATGGTCTCGGATCAAGAAACAGGTGAGGGATTAGAGAGAACATGAGAGAGAGTACCGACAGTTCGAGAGAGAAACAGAGAGCACGGGGGGGGGATGGAAGAAGGAGGTAGTTATAAGATGAGAGGGCAGGGGTATTTTGGTAATCTCATTAATAAAAATCTGTTTATCTCTTTTTCTTTTTCTTTTTCTTTTATACTAAAATCTATAAACTCCATTTATTAATATTAAAATGGTTTTACAAAAACTGAAAATACCACGAATTATATTTTAATACAAAGAATATGAAAGTAGCTCTCTCCCCATATTTTTAAAATAATTTTTGAGCAAATGGAATATTTTTTATGGATTTTTCAAATAAATCTCTGATAATAAAAATAAAGTCTGAAAAATCATTTTAAAATACCAAAATATCAAAATAAATCCAACTATCATGTTTTAAAAGTCTATAGGACCATTCTAGAGATAATAAAACAAATTTCACACTTTGACCATTCTCTTATAATTTAATAAAAATATATAAGGACCAAATAATCCTTATTTTTACCAAATAAAATCTTTTAAAAAATCTTTAAAACTCCCGAATCATAATCGTAAATATCCAAAAACATATATTCATCTAATAATATCAATCACAACTCGAATTTATAAACTTTTACACATAATTTCTGTCTTATATATTTGGATGCCGATATTGATTATCTGACACTTTTAAAATGACAATACGATTCGCAGCTTGAATACAAACAATCATAAATACACGAAATACTCAACATTTCCATATCTTAACATAGCCCACATATTATCTCATTCTCAATCCTTTCGTTAAATCCACCTTTTGTATAACGGGTCCCGTTCTACCCGACGGCCCGACAACAACTGACTCAATTATACTTATCAAAACATAGTTTACGCCTTTTACTGACTTATCAAACTGGAAAGAGATATTTTACGTTCTCTTTTACTATTTCACAGAAATTACACATAAGCCACAAAATTATATACTTAATATTTTTATCCACATAATTCATGATAGACCTCAGAATTATATTTTATTCATATAATTACACTACGAAAATCCCAGTCATCACAAGATGTATCTGGATGAAATTGTGATGAGACACGAAGTTCCTGTATCAATTGTCTCATACAGGGATCAAGGTTTAATTCACGATATTGGAAGCAATTTCAAGACTATTTGGGTACTTAGTTGAAGATGAACACCACTTATTACCCCCTGATAGATAAATAAATTACAAGAATTATTCAGACTGTGGCGCCCTCCAAACCCGGGTCAGAAGTTTGGGGTCCACACACACACACCTTATTAATAACCTGCTTATAACAAAGATAATAATAATATGTAGTGACCCTACTTGTCAACTACCACGGACCGCAACAGGTTAAGGTATGCACACAAGCCAAACACACATTTATTACAAACCGCTCAAATCCTAACTATTCCAACTCAACACTGAGGATTAAACATTATTACAAACTTTTACAAACTCAAATTATCCCAAAAGAAGCCTACTAGCTTAGCTCGATCAACCTGAACCCCTAGCTCTCGCGCTGGACTGGGGATCCTCGTTACGAACCTGTTCCTTCTTAACTGGAAAAGAACATAAACAACATCGCACAAATGAGCTAACTAGCTCAGCAAGTCACAATGACAAAACTGAGAATAATGATCATCAGGTGGAAATGGTTACGTATCAAGTGAACAATGAATTATGATTTAGAATTGGATATTATACTTTCATTTTAAAAACCAAGGTTAGGCTGTTGATCAGTCATGCACTAAACCCGAGCAAAGCACACATCACTGCTCTAACTACTGGATCCAAGGCACACATTGGCCTAACTTGACCATTATATGGTTTGACCACGAATCTGGTCCAAAATTTTATAAAAACAATCCAATTCTAACATAATAACAGAATAAGCAGTAATAAATAATACACAACATCATTAATAACATTGGACGTTCAATAATGAAAATGGTTTCAATCTGTATATGGATCAATATGGCAGTTTCAAAGCATGGATGCTAGGTAATGAAAGAATTGGATAACAAAGGAAATAATGTTTCAAGGATTTGGCCTTTCAAAGTATAGGATACAATGGTTTGAGTGTGTAAGCAATCTGGTTCAGTGTTTGATATTTAGTTTGTATGTATTTGTGGAGCAGTATCGTATCTGGGTGCACAACAATCAATGGTTTAGAAAGAATAAGGTTTACGGCTCAAGATCAATAACTGGAACCAGGGTTTAGGGTTCAGTGCTTCAAAGCACTTGCAATATAAAACAGGACTATCAATCACTACAATATCTCAAGAAAGTTCAGAATACTTGCCTGGTACTAGCTTACTATACTGCACTCGCTTTCAATCACCACGGTCTTATTCCTCGACTACCTATTTCCCTTTCCTACGCCTTGCCTCTTCTGCTCACATATCATAAGCATCTATCAAAATTTAACTCGCACAATTCTATTCGACACATACTTCTATCTACCCTTCGTTTCACCTAAATCCGATTAACAGATTGAAAGTTACGCAATAAGCAAGTATCATCGAATACATAGACCAACAGTTAACCAATCATGTCACATATAGCACATAACACATCACATAATCAATGATATAATGTTTATAAAGAAGTCTCGGTTCATAAACAAGCTTTTGGATATTTAAAATGATTTTTAAAACATTTTTCGGAATTAAAACAGATCGTTGAATCAATTTCGAAGTAGTAAACAGGGTTCGGTTGGCCAATTCTGGCTTCAAAATAATTTTATAATAATTATCGAGCCTTGAAAACAATTTAAAATAATATTTTAAAGCTCGAAACTATTTTTCGGAATTTTTAAATCATTTTTAAATAATTTAATGTAATTAAATAATTAATTAAGATCAATTAATAATTAATTAAATCAATTAATCAATTAATTTTCGAATTAATTGACTAATTAATCAATTAAAAATTAACTGAAATTATTTAACTAATTAATTCAGATTTATTTTTGAATTAAATATAATTTTTGGAATTAAAATAATAATTATTGGAATTTTCAGAAATTAAAATCGAAGTTTTATAATAAAAATAAATAGGAAATATGAGTTTTGAATATTTTTAAAACAGGAATCCAAAATTTGCAAGTTCTGGAAACCTCAGGGACCTAACTGTTTCTTCCCCAAAAGATAAGGTACTAAACTGTAATTTTACAGGGGGGTTGCCGGAAAAGTTCTGTCTCGCCGGAGAAGACGATCCCGACGTCCTCACCCCACCAACACCTCCAGATACGATCTACACATCACCAGGAACTTATTCATGCAATCAAAATACATCAATCATCCCTGATATGGCCGAAAAATGACCAAGAACATTGCCGGTTTCCGGCGAACATCGAAAATCTTCAAAACACAACTCCCTTCGATTCACTAATCCTCTGTTAACGAGCTATATACCAATCGATTGCAAATTTTATAAGGAACATAATCCACTATAAATTAACAGCTAATAACCCCTAAATCAAAAAGCCCCAAATTTCAATTGAAAACATTCATACGGGTTATAAACCCTAATTTTAAAATTCGATAATTAAACCCACTTTTGAGCATGTTATTGAACTCCAAATCAGACGTATGACATATGAAAATCATCAGGAAAACAAGCTCTACAACATGCAAGCATCAAATCATACAAACAATCATCCGAATAAAAATTCATACTTTTACTAAAATTAATTCAAAAATAAATAATTTTTCAGAAAATAAACCTTGATTTCTGCAGTGATTTGGAACACAGAATCTGATAGAACACCTCAAGACCTTCGTTTTGAGTACTCGAGATTTTCAAACGGACTCTGGTAACACCTTTGATTGTTGGTTTGATTCTCAGAAAGGTTTATGAATATATGAATTTTCTCTGGAAATTTATATAATTACTGACTGCAAATGATTTTTGATACGAAATAAAATACGGTAAAGGCTATTTATAATTACGGAAAATTAGTATCCCGTTGGATCATTCCGGATATAAAATGGTATGTTTATTTGTAAAAACTGATCCGAACGGTATCGGTTTTCGAGATAATTATCCAAATCAGTACAATTTGTACTGCGGTCTTGGTCTCTGCGCCTGGTTACACATACTACGAGGTGATAATTGGGATAGTTTAATAAAAAGCTCCCATTTATTGAAAATACGAGTTTTATTGATTTACCGAGACGAATATTGTATCGAAAATGTTGCGCCGGGACCCGTTCAGGACAAACCGTACGCCGGATCGAAAAAGTCAAAACATGGAATATGCTCGGAATATTACAATTAGGTTAGGAAGGAGTTCTCAGAAGAGTTTCGGGTTCCAAAAACGTAACCACGGATGACGTCGGCTGGTTCCCGTTTTTATAAAATAGATTTTAAATACCCGGAAAAAGATTTTATGAAATTCATATGATTCCTATAAATTTATAAATCAACATAAAAATAATTAGGAAGATATGACAATTATCTATATTTTATTTTAGACATATAAAAATTAAAATACTCAATTAATAATATTTTTAAACATCCAAACACATTTAACACTTAACAAATAATTCATAGAATAAATACTGAACACATATAATAATCATTTATTAGCAAAAATAATTACACGATATATCCCGGATATTACATCCTTCCCTCCTTAAAAGGATTCTGTCCTCAGAATCTCCTAAGAAAACAAACGAGGGTACTTTTCTCTCATATCATTTTCTAACTCCCAGGTTGACTCTTCAACCTTTGGGTTTCTCCATAACATTCTTACTAGCTTTACCACTTTATTCCTCAATACCTTCTCTCTTTCCTCTAGAATCTCTATCGGACTCTCTACATATGACAAATATGCCTGAAGCTCTATTGGCTCATATTCTATTACATGCCTGGAGTCTGGATTATACTTCTTAAGCATCGATACGTGAAAAACATTGTGAATGTGCTCCATGTGCGGAGGTAATGCCAATTCGTAAGTTACTTTGCCAACGCGCTTTAGAATCTCAAAAGGTCCGACATATCTTGGGCTCAGCTTTCCTTTCTTTCCGAACCTCGTTAGTCCCTTCCACGGTGATAATTTCAGTAATACCAAGCTTCCTTCTTCGAATTCCATGTCTTTACTTGACTGGTCTGCATATTTCCTTTGATGGTCCTGTATTGCTATCAATCTTTTCTGGATAACTTCAACAACTTCTTTTGTCTGCTGCACTAAGTATCTATTGTCTCAGACAGGGATCAAGGTTTAATTCACGGTATTGGAAGCAATTTCAAGACTATTTGGGTACTTAGTTGAAGATGAACACCGCTTATTACCCCCTTATAGATAAATAAATTGCAAGAATTATTCAGACAATCGCAGATATGCCCAGGGTTTGTGCTTTGGATTTTAAAGGCAGTTGGGACGAACATTAACCTCTAGCAGAATTCTCCTACAACAACAATTATCATGACAACATTGGAATGCCCCAGTATGAGGAACTTTATGGAATGAAGTCGAAGAATGAAAAATATTGGGTCTAGAACTTATTCAGCAAATTACCGAGAAGGTGAAACTGGTTCAGAATCGTCTGGAAGATGCTCTAAACAGAAAAAAAAAATATGCTGACCGTGATCGTAAGAATATAGAATTCGAACCAGAAGAAGTAGTATTGCTAAATGTGTCACCATGGAAATGGGGTAACTAGGTTTGGAAAGAAAGGTAAACTTAGCCCAAGATATGTTGGACCATTTGAAGTACTCAATAAATAAGCAAAGTGGCTTATGAAATAGCCTTACCACCTCAATTGCAATATGTGCTTAAAAATTTCCATGTATCGATGCTTAAGAAGTATAAACTGGATACCAGAAATGTGATATAATATGAGCTTCTGGATATTCAATCAAATTTATCATATGTAGAACAACCTATTCATATTTTGGATCAAAAAGAGAAAGTACTTAGAAATGAGAGAGTAACATTAGTCAAGGTTTTATGGAGGAATTCCAGAATAGAAGAATCGACTTAGGAACTGTAGAGCGAGATGCTCAAAAAGTATCCCCAATTGTTCGCCTAGGTTTGTATTCATAGCTAAGTATGATTCTGAGGACATAATCCTTTTAAGGGGGAAGGATATAAAGACCTTAATTTCTTGAATTATATATAGGTATATAACCCCTGTTTAATGTGTAGAGTATGATTAAATTATAAAAATTTATCTTATTTCGTTTATATGAATCTGTTACTAGATGAGGAATGTGATTAAGTGTTAATTATGTGAAAAAGAAATTTTATGGATATTAGATGTTCCGTTGAATGAGTATGTGTGCTCTTACGTGTTTAGATTTTTCTGAATTATCTTGGTTGTGACGGCTCAACCCCGGGGTCAGGAGTTGACGTCACCAAACACAACTAACAGAAATATAACAACATGATTATTATTAATATTAAACTACTATGACCCCAAACCAAGATCCGATCCAGGTTCAAGTTTGATCCAAGCTATACATTATTACAAACTATTTATTCAAAAGTTTGACACACTAACTTATTCAGCAACTCATCAGACCGCACATGGTGTGATACTAACTACCTCTGAGGAGCCGGGTCCTGAAGGGGCTGAAACACGGTTCTGCCAAGGTCTGATCGGTCTTCTAGGCATCTGTGATATATATATAACATGTTGCAAGGGTAAGCATAATCGTTCAGCAGTACCAACATATGAATATCAAGATAAAAATAGTAATGTAAACAGATATAGGAACATAACTATAATCAACCTGAAATCCGAAATCTGTAAATCATTTTCAACAACATCTTATAAAGAAAAGCTGAGATAACTGGATATCAGTGATTAGCATGCTTTTAACAAAACAAATGTAGTAGTGTGCTGCGTAAGTACCAGAGTCCAATTTTAGCATGTTATTCATATTTGGAAATCCACTGTATCAATTACTTATACCCTTACGGGAATCACAAAGCCAAATCAGATACGTAATGGATATGTGAAGACAGCTAATCATGCCATCAACACCAGACGGCTCTAACTGCCATCCAATAAACCTGTTCCGGAACTCAGAGACTAGCTAGGTCTCTGACCCACTGGACTAATCGGTTATGAATTGCGCGCAACCGAATTAGCCTCTTACGCCAGCTCAATAGGTCTACTCTGGCCCCTATGTATCCCATATCTGATCATTTTATCCAGTTTTCAAAACACTTGTACCTATCTCATTTCAAAACCATTCATTTTAACAACACACATAAAACGAGTTCACAAATCATTTTCATTCGAGATATGTACTCTTTTCGAAGTTACTTATCCCCAAAATAGGTTTAAAATAATAATTTTAACTACAGGGGATATGTAACTTAAAACGCTTTTGTTCCTTTACGAGAATAAAACAATAGTATATTCATATGTACTGAACCATAAAAGAATGGTCAGGTTACTTTCCTTGTAACGCTTTCGGAAACCCTAAATAGCTTTTATGCTGACTTCGGTTGTAACACACCCAAATCCGGGGTCGGGGATCCGGGTTGTCACAAGTTCCATTTCCCTTAACAACACCCAATCTTAATAAATAATCAACTACTCTGTACTGTGACCCCACAATAAACACACACACCACAAGTTATAGTCTCAGAGATGAATATCCAAAAATAATCACAAGTCGTTTTATTCCACAATTATATGCCAATACACCTTAAACAGGTTTCTGAATAAATTTACATTTCTTTGCCATTATTACAATTCATAAATATACATAATCTGATACATCAAAAGTTGAAAGCCTAGCCTATTGGTAGTTCCTACCTCAGCTATGGCGGCATCAGTGCTTCTAGAAAACTGCGGAACGTCTCCTAACCTCTTGCGAATCGGGAGCTTGGTCCGGTTCATCTTGTCTATCTGATGTTGTGTGATGAAAGAAGAAAGCAAGGTTGAGCAGCAAGCCCACCAAAATAATATATATAATGATTAACAATATATGAGCCTTCTCATAGTACTCATGAAAGTCTTGGTCAAAAGAAATGAACCAAGTTGATATCTTAATGCGATGAAGTCGCAAACTATTCAGTATATATATATACATATATACTTTTCAAAATATTGGAAGTCCTCTTCCATGCACAATATACACAAAGTCCCAGTGTATAACTGTATAAAAAAAAATATCGTTGCAAGGTGATCTCATATATCTAACCTTGTCTCAACGTTTTTCTGAAAATCTTTGTCATTCATAAGACAATTATTAATTAGATATAAGTTTAAAAGATGAAGTTACAAGATACCCCAATATACTTATATCTTTCCCAAATACTACTTGAACTACAACCGTTCAAGTTATAATTAGCTTCAAAAGTTAATCACATAGATGAGACTATAAGGCAAGATTTGAATAGATTAAATCTTTAAAATATTATCAAAATAAAATGAAGTTACGAGATACTTCATTTGATGTAAACATCATTTTGAAAACTTGACCCTGCCAACACTCAACAATCGCCCAACCGTAGCCTTTCTATCGAAGTGCTCTGGGTAGTGTTGCAGAAATTATCCAATTGGATGATGAACTCATTACGGGAGTTTGCCGCGCCAGGAAGACCACTTACGATGATCAGTCGTAGTAGTACAACCCCACCATTTTCTACATGTAGAGGAGAACCTGTCGGATTTACTTGTCAATCGAACACTGAACTCCTAAGGAATGGACCGCCTTAGCGGAACTTTCAGGCCATTTGGGCCAATATAATAAGGCTGGGCCGGCGCTACTCGGCCACTTACGCCACTCCTAGTTCAGATGAAATCCATGACTCTGAAACGTAAAGCTTGTCCCCACTTTCCCCAAGTAGAAACTTGTTGATACGGCTCCACCAAGAAGTCGTATCTATTTGGAAAGGAGAACTCACCGATATTTCCCAGGTGATGCCTGTTAATGGATTAACTTGTTCCAAGAATTTTACTTCCTGAGTGTTGGGTAAGTAATCAATTCATTTATCAAAACAGCAACCTTGTTGCGAATATAAAACACACCAAAGAGCCGGATCCCTCAGGTTTTGAGCGAGTATTTAAATCCCCTTCGAAAGGAGGATCTTAAAAAAAATGAGTTTTGGGATCCGCTCTAACTTTTAAAAAAATTATTTTGAAGACTCGCAAAACATTTTTAAGAATGTTTGGAGTGAAGCTGATTTAATGAAGTAAATCAGTCCCCAGAATATTTAGAAAATGTCTGAATATTATTATTTAAATAATATTCCCATAAAGAATAATCTTTATAAAATAATTGAAGTAGAAGTTTTAAAACTTATACTTGAAATGAATATTAAATAACCAAAGATATACCTATACGAAAGTACTATCTTTATTTGAATAATCAAAAGTGAGTTTGATTATCGACACCTTATTCTTTAATAAAATAAAGAATATATCTCAGCAAATAATCGGAGTCATAGATCCACAAATGAATATTCAAATAATATTCAATAAATAAAATAAGCTGAGTCATAAGCCCTCGAATGAATATTCGAAATAATATTCAATAAATAAATAAGCTGAGTCATAAGCCCTCGAATGAATATTATAAATAATATTCATTAAATAAAATAAAGGAGTCATACATCCTCAAATGAATATCCAAGTAATATTCAATAAATAATATAAAGGAGTCATAAGTCCTCGAATGAATATTCAAGATAATATTCATTAATAAAATCAAGTTATCGAATAAACCTTATTCGATTAATAGTTTTGAAAACTATAAACATATATATATATATATAAATATATATATATATATATATAAATATATATATATAAAATCTACTCGGGATCCTCGACTCCCGGTTTTAGAAAATGTTTTCACCTTTGGGTCCCTATACTAAGGGTATATGCAAATTACTGCTATTCTCTAGCATAGGTATTATCAACTGAACCAACAGATATATTTGGCAAGAATACGAAACAGGCATGCATATATATACCATATCAGCATGCTTCAATATATCGCAACATTTGCTAATTAACCAACATGCATCTATCGCAAGATAATGCATATACATATATACATCACAACAACAGTATAACGGATAGAAAACTTGCCTGAGCGACTGGGGGTTACGAATGGCTCGGGACGAGTCTGGTAACCTATAAACAACAAGTAAGTTGGAATTAAACCAAAGTCACTTGTAAATCTATACTCTAACCAACTCAGACTCTAACGCTCGTTTTGCGCTTACTGATTCTCTTAAGTCACTCGAGTACCCTCGGCTCCACCATTTTTAATAATTTAACCTTTACGAGTTTTAAGGCGATTCCTTCGCGAGTGTCTTACCAACTTCCTAACACACTTACCATAAATGTTTCATGCATTAATTAACCCTTTTTGGTCTTTAACCTATGTTTCAAAGTAAGGCGAGGGGAAAAGTTTCGTTCGCGAAACGCCGTTACTTGAAACGGTCGTTTCTCCTAAACCGTGCATCGGAATCGAACGAACTCCATATCAAAACGAAGCTCGTAACATGAGCTATCTAAAAATGGCAGTGGTCATAATCTAGCAGGGGGTTCTCGGGTCCTAATATTATGCACAAAAACAGTCCAAAGAAAATTGGACGTTACGACGGCTATGTTTACGCGATTACCAATGTTTAAACTACTCCAATTAACCACCAACCAACTCATAACCATCAATACAACAAAACTTCACCTAAAACATACCACATCAGTCCATAATCTCCAAGGTTTTCAACTCAAACAACCACAATCACGACCTATGAACTATAATCAAGCTTCAATTACCAAAAACACTTCCAAATCAAACCAAACTACTAATAATCACAATCCATGCTTCTCATTTCACAACACCAACCATTAAACTTACTAACAAATAAAGTAAAGGCTAGGGTTTGAAGTTTATACCTTCCTTGGGAGGTGTTAAGTTGCTAGGAAGCCTTAGGGAGCCTCCTACAAGCTTGATCTTTCCAAAGAAATCAAGAACACAAAGTTAGGCTTTGAAGTTTCTAAAAGTCCGATTTAAAGAACTATAAAAATGAGGGTCTTACCATGATTATTTGGACGAGACTTGTGAACAAGAGTTGTAGGCCATCTCAATACCTTTCCAATGAGCTATAGAACACAATATTTGAGTGAGAAATGAAGGAGATACAGCAGTTTTAGTGTTCTGGTTCTGTTTTGGCCGAGAGCATGAAGAACAATGCCTTGGTTTCTTTTTGATTTTGATGAAAATGATTTGCTTGGCTTGGTTGGTTTGATTTTTGTGTTTGTTTTAGTAAATTACCTAGTTGCCCTTGATTTTGTGTGGTTAAAAAGCCACCACATCTCCTTCCTTCCCATGTCATGCTTGTGTCATCCTCATGATGTCATCCTCCCCTCCTTGTCCTCTTCTCATTGGTTGGGTGACATTATCCTCTCTAATCCCTTTGATTAACTTCCTAATTGTTTGCCTAATGACCGCTAATCTGTTATACGGTTCGCTTAACTTTCGTTTTCGTTTATCGTTTGAAGGATCATACCCGGGATCTTATTACTTAGGTTCCCTTAACCTTTCTCAATATATTATATTCCTTTTATGATCCTCTCTTATAATCCTTTAATTTAAATCCTTTTTATCCTGTTACCTTTTTCTCAAATCTTTCCGTATCTAGTGTATTTCCGGGAAAAATCAAAGTGTTCGGATTTGGATTCTGACGATCTTTACATACACTTATATCCCATATAAAGTACTAATAAAATCTCAGAATATCCATATTAGAACCCCTACATAGTGTGGCATGAAAAGTTTTCTCATTCAGCAAAAACACTATTCATAAGGGTTTCAAAAATTTCCCAAAAATTGGGGTTATTACAGTCTCCCCTCCTTAAAAGGATTCCGTCCCGGAATCAGATAGAAAATGAATAGGGATACTCTCTTAGCATTGCACTTTCTAACTCTCGAGTAAATTTTCCCACATTATGGTTCTACCATCAAACTCTTACTAGTTTGATAACCCTTCTCCTAAGCACTCGTTCCTTTTTACTCTATACCCTTCCTGGTTGCTCCATATAGGTTACGTCTGGTTGCATGTCTATGCGCTTATATACCCCTATTTGTCTGGCATCCGAATTACACTTCCTTAACATTGATACGTGGAACACGTTATGAACTTGCTACAGGTTCGGGGGTAGGGCTAGCTCATATGCTAACTTCCCAAACGTCTTAATATATCCAAGGGTCCAACAAATTGTAGACTTAGCTTTCCTTTCTTTTCGAACCTCATCAATCCTTTTTCAAGGGTTTCCAAGGGGATACCTATAACATTACTAGGCCCCCTATTTCATACTCTTTGTCCTTTTTGAGTCAAATCAGCATACCTCTTATGTCCATCTTGGGTTACTACCAGCCGTCCTCTGATTAGATCTATTATATCCCTGGTCCTTTGGACTACTGCGGGTCCGAGCATCTTGCGCTCTACAACTTCATCCTAACATAAGGGAGATCGATATTATCTTCCCTCAAGGATCTCATAAGGTGACACCTCGATAATGACATATGATCTATTGTCGTGATATAACTAAATCCGCGTTAAGTGATCATTCCAAATTTTTTCAAGTCTATTGCACAGACTCTCATTATAACGTTTAGCATTAGAGCTTTTGCTTCTCAATACCCATTCTTTTCGAGTTCGTAATCGCTACTACCTTCCGTTCCTAATATTATACTGGTTATACTTTTGCTCGTTAGCGTTCTATAACCTTTTAATAACCACGTCAACCTTAGTATTACGAATGTGTTCCCATTCTGAATACCACCATATCTTTACTACTCCTTTTTCAGCTGTTTCTATTTTCGAAAGCTTAATCCTTCATATAGAAGTAAAAGAATTTATTGAGAGATCACTTTGATCATGAACACTTGTTATCTCGCATAGTTAGTACAGAAGGTGGCCAGCCTTTAGTACTTGACAAGCAATTAAACAATAGTTGGTATCCTACTAGGCTTCTATCACACAGATAGACAGTCATTCGGCAATACCTCCCCTTCTGGAAGGGTTGTTCTTCTCAACTTACATGAAATGAAAAGAAGAAAAAAGAACGAACTGAAGAGAATTGTATATATAAAAAAATATACTGCCACAAAATATCTGGCTTGGAACCTACATTTGAACTATAGAGGTTTGTCATAGGAGAACAAAACATATACGTATTTATATCAGCATCAAGTATTATAGCATCGTATTTCCCATGCCTAAATATTTCTATTCCGTCCATCATTCTATGGACCCATGCTCTTCCTCGAGCTTATACACAATCACCTTTGAAACTCCCTCGATTTCGAAAATTGAACCTGGGATCTCATTTTAGACATCACCGTTACTAGAGTTCTATGCTTGCACCGCAACCTTCCTCATATAGTAATACGACTCTCTTTTCATAAGAGGGAATAAATATTCAATAGGTAGATACTCTACTTAATTAGTCTATCAATGATAACTTATACACTACCACGATCCGTTTAGTGGTACTCAATCTCAACATCCATTCCAATACAACTCTCACGGTTGTAATCAGCTCGTTACTCGCAGAATCATTGCTGCCTTACTATGGTCCACCACTGACCCACTGTCATCATTCACTTTCCATGAAATCTTAATAGCTAACCATACGGAGTCCATACATGTCGTATCAAATCCTTCTAAGGAGGTAACATAATCACCATTTCTGATTCATGAAGAACACTCCTGATCTCAAAGGTTCGTTTAGTCCTTTTGAAACATGGTCCAGGCTCATTCTCAAGATAGTACCTTCTAAGATAGATAGCCCGCTCATGGCTATTACACGAATTAAACCTTTACCAACTACTATTACGGCTGGGTATTGCACAGTCATCAGAAGGAATGTCAATCTTCCAAACCATAATACAACCTTCACAGTTTTAACCATCATCACTGTATTCTTTTGGCACAAGCGCCTATAATTATCCTCTTACCTTTAAAGTGTCGGCCACCTCTTTGGCCTTTCCTGATAGTAAAATTTCCTTACAGTCAATGTCACTTTAACCATCTCCAAATAATTTTCTACCTTATTTCAATCACAGCTTATGTGAAAATGCTTTCCTTAAAATCTGATGAGTAAAAAAAAATCACCATTTTTCCATAAGTTATTGCCTCAGTCTTTAGAGGTTAATCACTGTCATGACTGACTCTCAATCATAATTAGAACATCTTTTATCTTAAGTCCTAATTGCCCTGAATAATTTCGACCATTACCGGTTCGATCCATACTTTCTCGTGGTTTAACACGTGCCCCACTTGGCAACATTATAATTACGTCATATTTCCTTTATCAACATTTCTATTCTTGAAAATTTTGAATATTACCTTTCTCCTTGTAAAACCTCTAAGGTTATCCTTCAATCGTTCCTCCTGTATTCCCTAGATACAGGGCATATTAAAATACCATTTACTATTACTAGAACCATTATCTATATACTTCTGAAAAATTTCTCCACTGATTCTTAAAGGTTGTTGCTACATTAACCCTTTCCAAATCATACTGTCAAAACTCATACTGTCCCTATTAAGGGTGAAATTCCAACCTTTATGCATTCCCCTAGGATTCATTTTAAGTTACCGATGTTCTATCCTTAATTCCACCTTTAAAAGGTACCTGCATCCTTCCATGGATAAATCAAGTCATATATCCCTGATAAGGGTGTCTTATTCAATCATTCCCACCTCGATAGTCTATACCTAACTTCATAATAGCATCCTTATTCAAATTGAGGTCAATCCATATGGCCTCCAAAAGATAAAAATGGTCATCCACTTTTCTTTCTTGATTTGGTAATGATAACATGGATGTTCTGGAAGATATTGGTCATGTTCAACGTGAACTTCTTCTTAATAATTCCTTATTTACTTTTGTTGTTTATCTCAACAGTCATCTCAATGTTGGGATATCTTTCATATCTGGCGTCTCCCTTTCTGGGTATCATGCCACCGGTCTTACACTTTACCTTCTTGAAGGTCACTTCCTTCACCCAATTTTCTTAATTTCTTACTTTCTTGTCTCCTCAGTCTATCCGCGTCTCATTATTTATCCTTCGAATTATCTCAAGGTTTCCTCGAATCTTCCCAACTTACAGGGGATAAAATATATGTATCTCTTATACCTTCAACCATCAATTTAACTCATGGTGAATCACTCTCATCCGGACGATTACCTACTTTTCTATTTCTATTTCTACGAGTCTTTAGGGTTTCCTCATACCCAACTCCCTTATCATTCCTCAAACTCTCTTGCCTTTATATTCCTTTCTCTTATCGTTATTTCATGAACCAACACAATATAAGCATTGATTTCAAACATCCCGTCATTCTGGATTCGTGTCTTCAGAACGAATCTTGATAACTTTTACAACTTAGATTCATAATTCATCATACTCGTCTGCCTTTGTTCTGGCTCTTAAGCTTTTACACTATCTCCATAACCTTGGGAAGTACTTTCCTGAAAACAATTGACTGAACTTAAATCAGTTTATTATAATCTCTTGCTCCGTGCCTTCCTTGGCCTTTCACCAGCGGGTGGTCTCTCTCTTAGGAGGGTAAGTGACAAAACAGTCTTTTGTGGTTCGTCAATCATTTAGAATCTCAAATGATTCATCTATTTCCTTTAGCCAGGCTCTTGCCTCGACTGGGTCAGCTTGTTCCTTGGAACTCTGAGAGCTTAGCGACTTAAAGGTCATGAAAGAATTTCCCACCGCACTGTCTCCTCAGGGTGGTGGTTGGGGATAATAGTCTAAGTTCTCTTTAGACAGGTCCATGAATTGCCGTATAGGGGTATCATCTCGGGTCTCCTGTCCTTACTCGACTTTTGTTTCCTCAGTCTAAATATTTCTTCCTACTCCCCATAATTGGGGTCATCTTATATAATTTAAATCCTCATTTTCCACTTCATCATGTTATGGGTTCCTTTTGTCTTGGTGGCAACCTCCCTGACTATCACGTTCAGGGTTTGCTCTAACTCTTATTCCTCAAACTAGCTTTCATCTAAGATTTCATCTTTAAGCTCTTAAACCTTTGGAACCCAAATTCTATAGGAATACCTCATTATTCCCTTATCATCACTCTCGGTATTAATCTCATACCTATTTGTTGGCTCTCTGCCTTCATTCATCACTTTTACTGGCATAATATGTTCTTTTCCAATACTTCGGGTTGTATTGCTATCTCAAACAGCTTTTCGGTACCGGCTCCGGTTACCTTCACTACTATTTCCATTTTCTCAAAATCTCTTATAAACTCTCCAAAAGACATTATCATCTTGAGTCTCTCCTTTTTACTAAGGGCATCAGCCACCATATTGGCTTTCCCCGAATGATAAAGAATCTCCCAATCATAATTCTTGATTAGCTCTAACCGCCTCCTCTGGCGTATGTTGAGCTCTTTCTACGTAAGAATGTACTAGAGCTCCTATGGTTGGTGAATCTCACACTTCTCTCCATACAAGTAGTGCCTCAAATCTTTAGGGCAAAACTATTGCCACGAGCCCAAGCTCATGGGTGGGGATATCGAATTTTAAATTCCCTTAATTATCTTGACGCAGACGCGATTATCTTGCTGTGCTATATAAGAAGCACCCTAATTCCTTATGCGAAGCATCACTTACAAATCACAAAATCTCATTATCCATCCGGCAACGCCAACATAGGGAACGTCACCAACCTTTGCTTCGGTTCTTAAAAGTTGTTCTCGCATTTCTCTGTCCATTCGAACTTCTCAGTCTTACAAGTAAGCCGCGTTAAAGGGGCTACTATCTTTACAAACTTGAACGAACCTCTGGTAGTGACCGGCCAATCCTACCTCTGGTAGTCGACCCAACCAGGGTCATCAATTCATCAGTGGTCCTTTATCCAATCTCGTCAGGATCCTCCATGGGATCCTCCTCAGCAACTATCCCTTCTAGGACAACATCCTCAACCGCTACATCCTCAATATCAACATCATCCGGTCCTGCGTTAGGACGCTCTATTGGATCCACAATCTGATCTCCAATTAGTAATAAAACATCATCGCGTTGATGTTCCTCAACTTCAGGGTTCGGAGTCCCGCTACCATATACGATAACGAACTACGCTTCTATCGCTACATTTATAAGGGTTCCCATAAGGGTTTTAACTGTCAGTACTACGTTAGGTAGTCCGACTATGAACTTGGCAAGAGTTCTTATTATCTTAGTGAACTTATTATCTTAACGTCCCATCATCTCTGAGGTTTATAACGCTTGGCTCTGATACCATTTCTGTAACACCCCCAAATCCGGGGTCGGGGATCCGGGTTGTCACGAGTTCCATTTCCCTTAACAACACCCAATCTTAATAAATAATCAACTACTCTGTACTGTGACCCCACAATAAACACACACACCACAAGTTATAGTCTCAGAGATGAATATCCAAAAATAATCACAAGTCGTTTTATTCCACAATTATATGCCAATACACCTTAAACAGGTTTCTGAATAAATTTACATTTCTTTGCCATTATTACAATTCATAAATATACATAATCTGATACATCAAAAGTTGAAAGCCTAGCCTATTGGTAGTTCCTACCTCAGCTATGGCGGCATCAGTGCTTCTAGAAAACTGCGGAACGTCTCCTAACCTCTTGCGAATCGGGAGCTTGGTCCGGTTCATCTTGTCTATCTGATGTTGTGTGATGAAAGAAGAAAGCAAGGGTGAGCAGCAAGCCCACCAAAATAATATATATAATGATTAACAATATATGAGCCTTCTCATAGTACTCATGAAATTCTTGGTCAAAAGAAATGAACCAAGTTGATATCTTAATGCGATGAAGTCGCAAACTATTCAGTATATATATATACATATATACTTTTCAAAATATTGGAAGTCCTCTTCCATGCACAATATACACAAAGTCCCAGTGTATAACTGTATAAAAAAAATATCGTTGCAAGGTGATCTCATATATCTAACCTTGTCTCAATGTTTTTCTGAAAATCTTTGTCATTCATAAGACAATTATTAATTAGATATAAGTTTAAAAGATGAAGTTACAAGATACCCCAATATACTTATATCTTTCCCAAATACTACTTGAACTACAACCGTTCAAGTTATAATTAGCTTCAAAAGTTCATCACATAGATGAGACTATAAGGCAAGATTTGAATAAATTAAATCTTTAAAATATTATCAAAATAAAATGAAGTTACGAGATACTTCATTTGATGTAAACATCATTTTGAAAACTTGACCCTGCCAACACTCAACAATCGCCCAATCGTAGCCTTTCTATCGAAGTGCTCTGGGTAGTGTTGCAGAAATTATCCAATTGGATGATGAACTCATTACGGGAGTTTGCCGCGCCAGGAAGACCACTTACGATGATCAGTCGTAGTAGTACAACCCCACCATTTTCTACATGTAGAGGAGAACCTGTCGGATTTACTTGTCAATCGAACACTGAACTCCTAAGGAATGGACCGCCTTAGCGGAACTTTCAGGCCATTTGGGCCAATATAATAAGGCTGGGCCGGCGCTACTCGGCCACTTACGCCACTCCTAGTTCAGATGAAATCCATGACTCTGAAACGTAAAGCTTATCCCCACTTTCCCCAAGTAGAAACTTGTTGATACGGCTCCACCAAGAAGTCGTATCTATTTGGAAAGGAGAACTCACCGATATTTCCCAGGCGATGCCTGTTAATGGATTAACTTGTTCCAAGAATTTTACTTCCTGAGTGTTGGGTAAGTAATCAATTCATTTATCAAAACAGCAACCTTGTTGCGAATATAAAACACACCAAAGAGCCGGATCCCTCAGGTTTTGAGCGAGTATTTAAATCCCCTTCGAAAGGAGGATCTTAAAAAAAATGAGTTTTGGGATCCGCTCTAACTTTTAAAAAAATCATTTTGAAGACTCGCAAAACATTTTTAAGAATGTTTGGAGTGAAGCTGATTTAATGAAGTAAATCAGTCCCCAGAATATTTAGAAAATGTCTGAATATTATTATTTAAATAATATTCCCATAAAGAATAATCTTTATAAAATAATTGAAGTAGAAGTTTTAAAACTTATACTTGAAATGAATATTAAATAACCAAAGATATACCTATACGAAAGTACTATCTTTATTTGAATAATCAAAAGTGAGTTTGATTATCGACACCTTATTCTTTAATAAAATAAATAATATATCTCAGCAAATAATCGGAGTCATAGATCCTCAAATGAATATTCAAATAATATTCAATAAATAAAATAAGCTGAGTCATAAGCCCTCGAATGAATATTCGAAATAATATTCAATAAATAAATAAGCTGAGTCATAAGCCCTCGAATGAATATTATAAATAATATTCATTAAATAAAATAAAGGAGTCATACATCCTCAAATGAATATCCAAGTAATATTCAATAAATAATATAAAGGAGTCATAAGTCCTCGAATGAATATTCAAGATAATATTCATTAATAAAATCAAGTTATCGAATAAACCTTATTCGATTAATAGTTTTGAAAACTATAAACATATATATATATATATATATATATATAAATATATATATATAAAATCTACTCGGGATCCTCGACTCCCGGTTTTAGAAAATGTTTTCACCTTTGGGTCCCTATACTAAGGGTATATGCAAATTACTGCTATTCTCTAGCATAGGTATTATCAACTGAACCAACAGATATATTTGGCAAGAATACGAAACAGGCATGCATATATATACCATATCAGCATGCTTCAATATATCGCAACATTTGCTAATTAACCAACATGCATCTATCGCAAGATAATGCATATACATATATACATCACAACAACAGTATAACGGATAGAAAACTTGCCTGAGCGACTGGGGGTTACGAATGGCTCGGGACGAGTCTGGTAACCTATAAACAATAAGTAAGTTGGAATTAAACCAAAGTCACTTGTAAATCTATACTCTAACCAACTCAGACTCTAACGCTCGTTTTGCGCTTACTGATTCTCTTAAGTCACTCGAGTACCCTCGGCTCCACCATTTTTAATAATTTAACCTTTATGAGTTTTAAGGCGATTCCTTCGCGAGTGTCTTACCAACTTCCTAACACACTTACCATAAATGTTTCATGCATTAATTAACCCTTTTTGGTCTTTAACCTATGTTTCAAAGTAAGGCGAGGGGAAAAGTTTCGTTCGCGAAACGCCGTTACTTGAAACGGTCGTTTCTCCTAAACCGTGCATCGGAATCGAACGAACTACATATCAAAACGAAGCTCGTAACATGAGCTATCTAAAAATGGCAGTGGTCATAATCTAGCAGGGGGTTCTCGGGTCCTAATATTATGCACAAAAACAGTCCAAAGAAAATCGGACGTTACGACGGCTATGTTTACGCGATTACCAATGTTTAAACTACTCTAATTAACCACCAACCAACTCATAACCATCAATACAACAAAACTTCACCTAAACCATACCACATCAGTCCATAATCTCCAAGGTTTTCAACTCAAACAACCACAATCACGACCTATGAACTATAATCAAGCTTCAATTACCAAAAATACTTCCAAATCAAACCAAACTACTAATAATCACAATCCATGCTTCTCATTTCACAACACCAACCATTAAACTTACTAACAAATAAAGTAAAGGCTAGGGTTTGAAGTTTATACCTTCCTTGGGAGGTGTTAAGTTGCTAGGAAGCCTTAGGGAGCCTCCTACAAGCTTGATCTTTCCAAAGAAATCAAGAACACAAAGTTAGGCTTTGAAGTTTCTAAAAGTCCGATTTAAAGAACTATAAAAATGAGGGTCTTACCATGATTATTTGGACGAGACTTGTGAACAAGAGTTGTAGGCCATCTCAATACCTTTCCAATGAGCTATAGAACACAATATTTGAGTGAGAAATGAAGGAGATACAGCAGTTTTAGTGTTCTGGTTCTGTTTTGGCCGAGAGCATGAAGAACAATGCCTTGGTTTCTTTTTGATTTTGATGAAAAATGATTTGCTTGGCTTGGTTGGTTTGATTTTTGTGTTTGTTTTAGTAAATTACCTAGTTGCCCTTGATTTTGTGTGGTTAAAAAGCCACCACATCTCCTTCCTTCCCATGTCATGCTTGTGTCATCCTCATGATGTCATCCTCCCCTCCTTGTCCTCTTCTCATTGGTTGGGTGACATCATCCTCTCTAATCCCTTTGATTAACTTCCTAATTGTTTGCCTAATGACCGCTGATCTGTTATACGGTTCGCTTAACTTTCGTTTTCGTTTATCGTTTGAAGGATCATACCCGGGATCTTATTACTTAGGTTCCCTTAACCTTTCTCAATATATTATATTCCTTTTATGATCCTCTCTTATAATCCTTTAATTTAAATCCTTTTTATCCTGTTACCTTTTTCTCAAATCTTTCCGTATCTAGTGTATTTCCGGGAAAAATCAAAGTGTTCGGATTTGGATTCTGACGATCTTTACATACACTTATATCCCATATAAAGTACTAATAAAATCTCAGAATATCCATATCAGAACCCCTACATAGTGTGGCATGAAAAGTTTTCTCATTCAGCAAAAACACTATTCATAAGGGTTTCAAAAATTTCCCAAAAATTGGGGTTATTACATCGGTCCTGGTGATACTCGACTGGGATCTACAATAACAGAACATCCTAATCAGTTATACCGACATGCTTGATATCCTCGAATCCTAATAACCTAATTTGATAACCCGACTCGTATAATAATTATACACGTAATCATGTAATCTGTATTCAAATAAGGATAAAACCTTTTGTACAATAAGGTACATTTCTCGTATTTAAAATAAATTTTTAGAAAATTTTGGCAACAATTTTTCTGTTTATAAGCCTACCCGTCGATCACAATCGACGTCAATATTCACAACAATCAATAATTTACAATCCATAATTCTATACGACTCGCAACTCGATTACTTATTTAGTACCGAAAGTAATTTATAAAAATAATTTTTTATTTGTTTTAAATAATTAAGACTCCGATAAAAATCATCACCGTCCACCGTCCGCTCGTAATAATTCATCGCGGACGGCGGAAAATTTATTGGTGCCCGAAAATATTCGGGTATCCAAATAAATTCTACCGATCAATAAAATTTTCCGCACGAGTTATTCATATCACGGATATTTATCAAATATTTCCTGTATATATATATATATATATATATATATATATATATAAAAGAAATAAAATCAGGATTATAGAAACCAACAGACTGCAGATATGCAGCCCAACAAAGGAACCCAAACAACCGGGCCCAACTGCAAAGCCCAAAGAAACCAGCCCAACATCAAACATTAACAGAGAACAGGGGAGCAAGCACACGGCCACACGCCGCCCCAAACCCACACAACCGACCGAACACAGACATACACACACACACAGCCGTAACACAGACACATAAAATCACAACGCACACACACACAAGCACAACACACACAAGCATATACATATATATATACAGATATATACATACATATAAGCAACATGAACCACCGAGCTCACCGGGAAAAACACGGCAGCGGCGAGACCGGAGCAACAGGAGAGAGAAACGGAGAATCTGAAGGAAAGAAAAAGAAATAAACGAGAGAGACAAGTACAAGGCTCGCTAAGAACAAAGGAGGAAGAGTTGTATGAATAATAATAAAAAAATCTGTTGAATTTGTTCCAGGTAGCCACGTATCAGCATAATTTTGGATACGTGTCATTTCTTTATATAAGATTTCGACACGTATCACTGAAATACCCGGGGACCCTATATTTATCCCGAAATCTGAAATTAACGAAACGAGTCATCTTTAAAATAGTTTCGAAAAATTGTCAAAATAGTCTTAAAATATTAGAATCGTCCCGAAGTTTATAAAAACATAAGTTTTGTAATTTTAAAACAATTTTTGAAACGCAATTTATCCCCGCTTTTAACAATTAAACGAATCGACGCGCGGGTGAAAATAATCCCAAAACTTTCCAAAATAATTTTAAAATTCTCAGAATATTATAAACTTCATAAAATATGAGTTTCGTAATTTTTGAAGAATTCTGGATTTAAATATGGATTTTACAAATAAACAGAATCAGAAAATCATTTAAAGATAAATAATTAATAAAATATTAATTTCTCAATTTTATAAAATCCTAAAAATAAATATTAAAATTACAAAATTTTAAAACCAACTTTAGAGACAATCCAAGTATTTATGGACTTAAAACTGTAATAATATCACTTTTAAACGCGAAACAAAATCATACAACTCAATATTTAATTACACAATTCCATCATATATACCAATAGATCACAGATAAATAATAAAAACACACACTGCTTCCAAAACCAATACACATATTTTATTTAATTATTTATTCAATTATTATACTTTAAAATAATAAAAATAATAGAAAATTTACAAGTCATTATATCCTTTCCCCCTTTAAAAGATGTCGTCCCCAGAATCTAACTTAACTAAACAAATGAGGATATTTATCAAGCATGTCTGACTCTAATTCCCAAGTAGACTCTTCTACTCAAGGATTTCTCCACGGAACTTTCACTATGGGGATCGACTTATTCTTAAGGACTCGCTCTTTACGCTCTAAGATTTGGTTTCGTTGTTCCACGTAGGACAAATATGGATGAAGCTCAATCGATTCGTATTCTATAACTTGATTTGAATTAGGAACATAGGGCTTCAACATGGATACGTGGAACATATTATGGATGTGCTGCAACTGCGGCGACAACGCTATTTCATAGGCAACTTTCCCTATTCTCTTCAAAATTTCAAATGGTCCTATAAATCTGGGCTAAGTTTACCTTTCTTACCAAACTGTACTAATCTTTTCCAAGGTGATACCTTTAGTAATACCAGTGCTCCTATCTCAAAATTCATATCCTTTCTATGCAAATCTGCATTCTTTCTCTGCCTATCATGGGCTGCTTCTAACCTTTTCCGAATCAATGCCACTGCATCTCTGGTTTGTTAAACCAACTCGGGGCCTAACACTTTCTACTCTCCTACTTCATCCCAATATAATGGTGATCTACACTTACGTCCATACAAAGCTTCGTAGGGCGGCATTCCAATGCTGGCATGGTAGTTGTTGTTGTACGAAATTTAAATTAAAGGTAATGTTCGTCCCAATTTCCTTTAAAATCAAAGACACAAACTCTTAACATATCCTCTATGGTTTGAATTGTTGTCTGACTTTGTCCGTCCGTCTGAGGATGATAAGTGGTACTCATATTCAACTTGGTTCCTAGACATTCTTGGAACTTGGTCCAAAACCTAGAATTGAACCTTGGATCTCGATCTGACACAATGGACACAGGAACTCCATGCTTGGTCAGTATCTCGTCCAAATATAGCTTAACTAGCTTTTCCAAAGAATACCTTTCGTTGATCGGAAGAAAATACGCTGACTTAGTCAACCTATCAATGATTACCCAAATGGCATCGTGACTTGCTCTCGTCTTCAGCAATCCCACTACAAAATCCATTGCAATCTCTTCCCACTTTCACTGGGGAATCTCCAAAGGTTGTAATAATCAGCTTGGTCGTTGATGTTCTGCTTTTACCGTCTAGCACACATGACATTTGCTAACCCAATTGGCAATATCCTTCTTCATTCCTGGCCACCAGAAGTTTTTCTTCAAATCTTGGTACATCTTAGTGCTACCAGAGTGGATAGAAAAGCGAGAGTTGTGCATTTCGTTTAACACTTCATTCTTCAGTTCCGTCACATTAGGAATCCAAACTCTGGAAGAGAATTTCAACATACCCTGACTATCTTTTTGGGCACATAATTCTTCTCCTGTCAAAGTTTCCAACTCTTGTTCCATGACTCCCTCTTGACATCTTTTAATCTTTTCCATCAATGCTGGCTGGAAGGTAATCTCGTACAGTTGCTCCAGACTTCCATTTGGTACTTGAACTTCAATCTCCATCTTTTCTAAATCTCATGCTAACTCTTCTGTAATCTGAATCATATTTAGCTTCTCTTTTCTGCTCAAGGCATCAGCCACCATATTGGCTTTGCCTGGATGATAATTAATTGAACAATCGTAGTTCTTAATCAACTCCAACCACCTTCTCTGTCTCATGTTTAGGTAGTTCTGAGTGAATATGTACTTCAGGCTCTTGTGATCCATGTAAATATCGCACTTCTCTCCATACAAGTAGTGTCGCCACAATTTCAAAGCAAAAACTATAGCTGCAAACTCAAGATCATGGACTGGATACTTCTGCTCGTGAGGCTTTAGTTGTCTAGAGGCGTAGGCGATAACTTTATCGTGTTGCATTAATACACAACCTAAACCTTTCAAAGAAGCGTCGCTATAAATCACAAAGTTTCCCGTCTCATCTGGTAATGCTAGTACTGGAGCTGATACTAGTCTCCTCTTCAATTCCTGGAAACTTTCTTCACACTTTTCCGTTCAAATAAATTTCTCATTCTTCCTAGTTAACTTGGTTAATGGAGATGCGATCTTAGAGAAATCCTTTACAAACCTTCGGTAATACCCTGCTAGTCCAAGAAAACTTCTTATTTCTGTAGGAGTCTTCGGTTGCTCCCACTTGGATACAACCTCAATCTTTACAGGGTCTACCTTGATACCTTCCTTACTTACCACATGTCCAAGAAACTGTACTTCTGACAACCAAAACTCACACTTGGAAAACTTCGCATACAGTTGTTTTTATCTTAACCTCTGAAGGGAAATCCGTAGATGCGTTGCGTGATCTTCTGGAGTCTTTGAATATATGAGGATGTCATCAATAAATACAATAACAAACTTATCCAAGTACTCCTTATACACCCGATTCATTAAATCTATAAAAGCAGTCGGTGCATTAGTCAATCCAAATGGCATCACTAAGAACTCATAATGGCCATACCTAGTTCTGAATGCAGTCTTGGGGATATCTTCGGGCTTAATCTTCAATTTGGTGGTAGCCAGACCTTAAATCAATCTTTGAAAAACATCATGCTCCTTTTAGCTGGTCAAATAAATCATCAATCCTCGGCAAAGGATACTTTTTCTTTATTGTCAACTTGTTTAGTTCTCTATAGGTAATGCATAACCTCATACTTCCATCCTTCTTCTTTACGAATAACACTGAAGCACCCCACGGAGAAATACTGGGTCGAATAACTTCTGTATCCAATAGTTCCTGAAGTTGCTTGGCCAATTCTTCATTTCCACTGGAGCCATTCTACATGGAGCTTTGGACACTGGTTCGGCTCCTGGTCTCAAATCAATGGAGAACTCTATCTCTGGATCAGGTGGTAATGCTGGAAATTCTTCTGGAAAAATGTCGGGAAATTCTCTAACTCTAGGGATCTCATCCAAGGTAGGGGTCTCTTTTTTCATCTAAACCACATGAGCCAAATATGTTTCACACCCTTTCCACAACAATTTCTTTGCTTATAATACTGAAAGAAACTTCTTATCATGTTTATGTCCTTGATAGCTTATCCTTACATTATCTGTAGTATACATAATGACTCTCTTTCTCTTATAATCGATATTTTCCCTATACAGTGATAACCAATCCATTCCTAGAGTAACATCGAATTCTCCTAACTCAAAAGGTATTAGGTTGGCAGGGAAAGTATGTCCTGAAATTTCTATGGAACACTTAGGATATAATTGACTTACGGGCTCTTTGTCTTTATTAGCCACCTCTATGGTCAAAGGTTCATCTAGGTCTTCCAACATTAATTACATTTTATTCACACAATTTATGGATATAAAAGATTTGGATGCTCCCAAATCAAATAAAATGTTAACAGGTACATAATTAAGAGAATGCGTACCTACAACTACATCGGAATCCTGAGTCGGAGATTTTTTAGTCATCTTAAAAGTTCTAGCTCTAGCGGTACTTGTTGCTGGTCCTTGGGACACACTTCTTCCAACACTACCCTGGGTTACTGATCTACAATTCCTAGCAATATGCCCCACTTTGCCGAAACTAAAAAGGTTACTCATTGGGTCTCGGACTTGCACTCAGTGGAATAATGACCCTTCTGGCCACACTTAAAATAGTTGACATTTTCTATGCACTGACCACTGTGCTTCTTTCCGCATGTCTTACAGTCGATCACTGGCTTATTACCTTGTTGGGGTAGAACTAACTGAAATAGTACTGGGCCTAGCCTGGGGGAAATTCTGTCTCCTGAACTTCCTATCCTTATTCTTTCCAAACCGGAGCTGAAACTTCTGACTTACTCCTCCTGGTTCTGACCTAGCAGGTCCACCTTCATACTTTCTTTTCTTCTCGCCCTGCTCCTTAGCAGCTAACCTCTGGTCACTTTCTATCACTAAGGCAACCTGAACTACCAAAGTATACATCTTGAGTTGTAAAGCTACAACTCCACTTCTAATCTCTGACTTCAACCCATGTTGAAACCGCTTCGCTCGCTGAGCTTCCGAACTCACATACTCTGGTGCTATATGGGCCAATTCCGTGAACTTAGCTTTATACTCCGCGACACTCCTATCTCCTTGCTTCAACTCTAAAAACTCCATCTCCATCCGACTCTGGAGGAAATCAGGAAAATATTTTTCCAAGAACAGTTCTGTAAATTGGGTCCATGAAATAGGACCTTCTCCTTCTAACGCTCGCATAGACTCCCACCAATAGTTTGAATCATTTTTCAGAAAATAACTAGCATAATATGTCTTTAAATCTTCACTCACCTTGGTGAGTGAAAAAGCCTTCTCTATTTCCTTTAACCATATCCTGGAAGCAACATGATCACTTTTGTTGGGTCCCAATGTGTTTGTAGAAGGGGGGTTGAATACAAACGTTACCAAATAATCGAATAAAATGCGGAATAAAAAATGTGAAACAAAATTCAAGTTAAATAAAAATATTATTAAACTTGAAAGGTGTTACAACAACTGTATCGATTACAAGGTATTAATCTCAAATCAATTATCACAAATCTAGAATAAATTCGACATGAACTTTTTCTATTTTTGCAATAATTAGAATCAAATGCTAAACGCGATTTGAGATTAAGTTCTAGGGATTTTAATCCGCTAGATTGATACACAAGAACAAGATAAAGATTTCTAGTGGATTAGATTTAACATTACAATCTAGAAATTATGATCTTGAATAAAGCAGATGAAGAATAATATTTTTCAGAGGCGGCTGCTCTTTGTTCTTGTCTTCTCTCTTTGTTAAAAATGACTTCTGCTTCTATTTATCAACAGCTGAGTTAATTGAATTGGAATGACAATCCTTTAAGCTTGTATGACTTTCGGTAGGACAATTGAATGAACTAGCAAGACAATCTGAATGAACTAGCAAGACAATCAGAATGAACTAGCAAGACAATCACCCTCCTGATGTAACTTTCGGTATGACAATGTAAAATGGCCTAGCATGACAATCGGTATGACAATCCTGATTGTCATGCTAGTTCATTTTCAATTGTCTTGCTGATTTAAAGCTTAAATTTAATCCAATTAAACTTCTGAAAATTCCTAAAATTCCTAGAATTAAATCAGAATTAATTAATCAATTAATTCAATTAATAAATAAATTATTCTTTGCAGATATAATTTATTTTCTTAATTAAATTAGATGAATTAATTAATTAATAGAGAATTAATTCTAGTCTTGAGCAGCAACCATTCTTCTGCAAATCTTCTGAAAATCACTGAAAATTATGAATCAATTCCACCACTTCAACGTTGACACTCGATGTACTGTCTGGTTCATGAGTGACTAACTTCCGTGACGTTTCTTCATGTCTTGACTTTGACACTTTGATTTTCTTCAGATTAAATCCTTGTAATTTATTGATACCCTGACGAGATCTCTGTCACTTGATTAAATCCACAATCTTGACTTATATCACTGAGGCATGATCAATTTCTTGAACTTCTTCCAGTGAATTAATTCCTCAAGTCTGTAGATGAACCTTGTCTCTGAATCCTTTGACAGATATTACTTTGCGAGATCTCTCTGACGGTCGATCCACTATTTACTTATTACATTCTTATTTGAGTTGAGTTGAATCCTCGAATATACAAATAGGCTATGACATATGACTTACAATCTCCCCCTATTTGTTTGTTAGACAATAACACACAAATACCTAGAGGATAACTCAACTAACAAATAAGAAAAAGATATAAATATACATGCAAAGTAAATAGTAGAAAAGTTCTGGACTAGATTTAACATTTTCCAGATTCCAAGTAGATGTTCCTCTAGACTGAACATATCTTCAAGTAGTTTCATCTTCTTTTGTACAACCACATTTCCTGTTGAGAAGCCCATATCTCTTGCTTCTCCCCCTATGAGAGTCAACTGATTAAAGAAGATCACCTTCGTTTTACCACCTCTCCCGTACAATAGGATCCGCAGATAAAAACAAATGGTACTCCCCTAACAGCTTCTTCCCTTATCAGAAAATCACCTTGTGTTTACCACCTCTCCCGTACAATAGGATCCATAGTTAGAAACAACAATGGTGTGGTGTAGTGTACATTTTTAGGATCTTTTTCTTCCTCCCTGCTATTTCTCCCCCTTAGTTGAGGAATCCTCCAAACTATTACTTAAGCTTTTATCTCCCCCTTAAAGAAGGAATTTATGCCGTCGTCTGAAGGAGTTCTCATATTTCACTTGGTTGGAAAAGAAATAACAAGTAGTTTCTTTTTCTTCCTCACTGTGAGTGTGTGATCCTGTTTAGTGTACCTCACATGTGTTTCACTCTTCTCTCCACTCGTGTTTACACTCAATCTCACAAGTGTATCACTCTTCTCTCATAGCTCCATAATCCAGCTGTACCTGCAAGGAAAATCACCTTAGCCATCCTTAAGGAGGTCACAGGTGGTGCAATGGGAGTTCACAAATCCCCATCCTTGTTAAACTCGTCAGATGAATCTGAGTCATAATTTACAAGTTACTAGTTTCCCTTTTAGGGTTCCAGATTTGAATTCTGGGAAGGTAAACAATGATCCAACGATTTTAGCATAAAGATCAAAGTTCCCTTCTAATGTCTGTGAAGACACTTCCTTGTGACTCATCAGGTAATATCTGAATCATTGTCAACAAGTTGCCGATCTGCACCTATGTCAGATCCACTATTCGCAGATGCATCCAGGGGATTTAAGCCTGGGGAGGTAGACACTGACCACTGACATATGGCTTTTGGATCAGTATCCTCTCCTAACACCTGTAAAGGCAATTGGTCCACTAACGAACCTTGAACAATCGAATCTGACCTTAAAATGGTCGAAACTCTTGTTTCCGTCAACTCATCCTTTGTGTGTGTAACCTCTCCTTGTGCATCAAGAATTGATTATGTTTGAAGTGGTGACACTACATCAGATACCTTGGCCGACAGGCAAAATTCAATAGACTCACCCTGTTGAGAGAATGAATCTAGTAACTGTTTTTGTGCCTTTTCAGCCATTACATCTTTTTGAGAAGATGTATGGGGGCTAGCAGTTGTCTCGGTTTAAATACTACTCATCTATGTATGAGACAGAGCTACTGGGTTGACTACAGAACCTTCCTTATGTGGTGCACTAGGCACTATCTCCCTCACGCTCATTCATACTATATTTAGTGGTAAGAGAGTGTTGGTTGGTTCTGTTTTTGTGTTTGTCTTTACAGTCTGGGATAGACGTTGTGGGTTTTCAACCTCATGACTGTCAATGAAAGAAAGTCAATAGAGACTGAACCTGTATCATAGAACATATGGTAATAGAGAGAAAATGATTTACAATAGTGATTTCAAAAGATTTTACATGAAATAAGAAATCACTAATGTAGAAAGAAGTTTAATTTTGTTTTTCAATATGAATGAGTTTTTGATAAAACATTGATCACTTAGGGTAAAGTCTAAGTAATTCTCATTCATGTCAAAAGCTTACAAATATCTGCAACATAATGTTAACAAGATATCATTGACCGTTACTTGTCAAGTACTTTAGATACTAATTGTTATGTTGCATTAGCAATATACCACTGCACATATAAAACAATATGATTGTGCTTAGTGATAAAATAGTTATAAATATGACGACTCTACTAGTTCATATAAGATTACAACTTCTATTAGAGTGTCATACCATGTCCTTGACGATTGCTTGAGCAGTATACTAGTTCATATCAACCTGAAGTGAGATTGTGAAGAAGAGATTGCATAGTCCAATAGATCTGCAACTGCAAAGTCCATGAACTGTGGTGCACTGACTTCCTCTTTTAACTCACCAATCAGGAGTACACTTGTACACATCTTACTAGAGTACAATTCCAAGTGTAATGTGCAGCAGGTGCCTGATATGTCATAATATTCTCAAGTCTCGTCACTGGTGCTATATGTTAGATACTGCTTCCTGATAATAACCTAGTACAATATACAAAATTACAATGATAACATTCCCAGCTTGTAAACAGCCATATCCCTCAGATAAACCTTTGCTGTTATCTCCAAAGGTAACCAGGGGGCCAGCTTTCTCAATCCACATTTGATAGCAGGGCTCTATCTCCGGTCATATGTCTTGATGATCCACTGTCAAGAATCCACACTACCGGTTACACCTGTTTAATGCCCTGCACCTCAAATGGATTAGACCTTCTTCGGAACCCAAACTTGGTTGGGCCCGGCATACTTGTAGAACTGTCCTTTGTCAGACAAAACAACATTTTTAATTTTAATGGTCTCAACATTGTCAATGACTGAACATTTGACCTTGTAAACAGCCTTAACAAATTTCTGTTTAAGCTTAGGCACAAATGTCTCCTTTCTAGCCTTAGAAGGACTAGCAGTCTTAGACCTATCATGCTTCTTGTTATTCACATGCTGACGAGGAGTAGTCTTATCATTAGAAACATGCTTACCATTAAAATAAGCATACATCATATTAAAAGCACAAGACATACAATTAGCAACACCACATGCTTTATGAGAGTGATTAACAGCAGGTAATTTATGCATGGTAGACATGGCATTATTGTTATCCAACTCATGGGTGTCTAAGTTAGTCTCAGTTGCTTTCACAACTTTGACTGGAACTTTCGACTCACTTGACTTGGAAACAATCTTCTCATTAGCATGATCTTCAGCACGTATTTCTTCATGAATAACAGAAGAGGTCGCATCAAATGGTTCAGCAATTGATGCTTTATAGAGGGGTTCATCAACACCCTTAAGCACATGTGGTACTTCCCTCCCTTTAGCACATACATGAGGAGGGGAGTTTATGCCTAATTCTCCAATAGCAGCATTGTAATCATAACCTATTCCAGATGTTTGATTAACAGCTTGCTTACTGTAGAACTCTTTAGCCTTCGAACAAGAATTGAAGTAGGCTCTAACCTTAGTCTCAAGACCGGTGATCTTGTCTTTGAGAATAGTTTCGAGTTTTCTATAACAGTCAACTCTATTCTCTAGAAAAGATACCTGTTCTTTTAATTTGTCTTGATTAATGTGCACAAGTCTTAATTCATTGACCTCTTTCTCAAGGTCTGTGATCTGTAAACTTAACAGTTCATTATCACGACGTGCACAATCTAAGTTACCTCTTAGATGATAAACCATTTCAGCATCAGAAAGTTTTACCTCTATTCTTGACGATGAAGCTTTTCCATCAATAGCCATAAGAGCAAGATTTCCTTCTTCTTCATCTTCACTATCAGTATCATCCCAGCTTCTTCCCTTTGCCAGATAAGCCCTTTCAGAGTTCTTTCTTACTTGCTTTATCTTCCTACATTCTGTGGCAAAGTGTCCCAACTCATTGCAGTTATAGCATCTAATGGTGCTCCGATCAACCATCCCTGTTTTGTACCCACCACTGCTGGTGTTAGAGGATGAAGATCCACCTTTCTGGAATTTGTTGTAGTTGGACTTGTACTTAAGCTTGGGATTCCTCCTGAATCTGACATGGGAGAATCTCTTGACAATTTGGGCCATTGATTCATCTTCCAATTGCTCCAGCTCTTCCAAGGAATAAAAATCATCACTTGATTGATTTGTAGTAGGAGGATCATATTCTGCTACTAACTCATTTTCCTCACCCTTGGAAAACTGTACCATTCTTTCTAACTGTTGAGATTGTTGTTGTTGTTGACCTTCAGCTACAAGTGCAGTAGATGTGCTGACCATTCTATCCTTCCCGTAGACTTCCTTCTGTTGAATCTGCTCCAACTCATAGGTTTTTAACACTCCATAGAGCCTGTCCAAAGAAATCTCACTCAGATCTCTAGCTTCTCTAATGGCAGTGATTCTATGTTCAAGATGAGCTGGCAGTGTTAAAAGGAACTTTTTGTTGACCTCCCTGATTGAATAATACTTTCCATTGATGTTCAGGTTGTTGATCAACGCATTGTACCTCTCAAACACTTCAGTAATTCCTTCTCCTGGATTTGATTTGAAATGTTCATATTCAGAGGTTAGGATTTCCAACTTGTTCTCCCTAACTTCCTCTGTGCCTTCATTAATCACCTCAATAGTTTCCCACATGTGTTTGGAATTTTTACAGTTCATCACATGTCTGTTCATCAAGGGATCAAGGGAATCAATTAATATTAATTGAAGGCTGGCATCCAAGGAGGCTTCTTCCTTCTCAGCAGGAGTAAAATCTTCAGGCTCTTTTGGATAGGTTCTAGCTTCAGTAGTCACCACACCATCTATTATTACCTCCGGTTCAATAACCATCGGAGTTTTTATACCCTTCTTTAACAAGTTTGAATATTTGGGATTTGCAACTTGTAAAAATAATAGCATCTTCTTCTTCCACATGATATAATTCTCTTTATCAAATTGTGGAATTTTAACGGTTCCAACTTTATGTGAAGTCATTATGAATTTTTGAATAAATAAAAATTCAAGGAGTTGAAAAATCACAAAAGTCTAGGATCTTGATTTGTTCGTTAATCAGAAGGCTCTGATACCAATTGTTGGGTCCCAATGTGTTTGTAGAAGGGGGGTTGAATACAAACGTTACCAAATAATCGAATAAAATGCGGAATAAAAAATGTGAAACAAAATTCAAGTTAAATAAAAATATTATTAAACTTGAAAGGTGTTACAACAACTGTATCGATTACAAGGTATTAATCTCAAATCAATTATCACAAATCTAGAATAAATTCGACATGAACTTTTTCTATTTTTGCAATAATTAGAATCAAATGCTAAACGCGATTTGAGATTAAGTTCTAGGGATTTTAATCCGCTAGATTGATACACAAGAACAAGATAAAGATTTCTAGTGGATTAGATTTAACATTACAATCTAGAAATTATGATCTTGAATAAAGCAGATGAAGAATAATATTTTTCAGAGGCGGCTGCTCTTTGTTCTTGTCTTCTCTCTTTGTTAAAAATGACTTCTGCTTCTATTTATCAACAGCTGAGTTAATTGAATTGGAATGACAATCCTTTAAGCTTGTATGACTTTCGGTAGGACAATTGAATGAACTAGCAAGACAATCTGAATGAACTAGCAAGACAATCAGAATGAACTAGCAAGACAATCACCCTCCTGATGTAACTTTCGGTATGACAATGTAAAATGGCCTAGCATGACAATCGGTATGACAATCCTGATTGTCATGCTAGTTCATTTTCAATTGTCTTGCTGATTTAAAGCTTAAATTTAATCCAATTAAACTTCTGAAAATTCCTAAAATTCCTAGAATTAAATCAGAATTAATTAATCAATTAATTCAATTAATAAATAAATTATTCTTTGCAGATATAATTTATTTTCTTAATTAAATTAGATGAATTAATTAATTAATAGAGAATTAATTCTAGTCTTGAGCAGCAACCATTCTTCTGCAAATCTTCTGAAAATCACTGAAAATTATGAATCAATTCCACCACTTCAACGTTGACACTCGATGTACTGTCTGGTTCATGAGTGACTAACTTCCGTGACGTTTCTTCATGTCTTGACTTTGACACTTTGATTTTCTTCAGATTAAATCCTTGTAATTTATTGATACCCTGACGAGATCTCTGTCACTTGATTAAATCCACAATCTTGACTTATATCACTGAGGCATGATCAATTTCTTGAACTTCTTCCAGTGAATTAATTCCTCAAGTCTGTAGATGAACCTTGTCTCTGAATCCTTTGACAGATATTACTTTGCGAGATCTCTCTGACGGTCGATCCACTATTTACTTATTACATTCTTATTTGAGTTGAGTTGAATCCTCGAATATACAAATAGGCTATGACATATGACTTACAACTTTAACCTTTAAATTCTGGGGGTTTCACAGCCTAGAAAGACTTAAAACTAACAACTTGGTTTGTTCCCCTCATATCATGCTGTTGTTGGATTTGCAGCTGTTGCTGTTGGATTTGCTGTTGTTGTTGCTGTATGAGCTGTTATTGTTGTTATTGTTGTTGTTGCTGCTGCTGCTGGAATTGTTGTTGTTGTTGCTGGAATTGCTGTTGCTGTTGGGCCAGCTGAGTAGACTGCTGACACAAAAAATCTATCAATTCACTCATGGAGGGATCCCCAGCAGATCCGTTATTGGGTTGAGAATTCTTCTTTAGTGGCATTCTCCTGAAATATAACAGTAATATATAAGAAAATGGATTGTTCCAAGCAGTTTATTCATATACATCAGGAGAGTGTTTCGACTAAGACAATATCCTCATTCTCAGTTTAATTGGATCCTCCCTGAGTGAATGATCATAATCTAGAAATACCAGCAATAGAAGCAACAATGATAGTAACAATAATAATAACAACGTACAGGATATATAAAATGAACAACAAAATAAAGCAGCTACTGTATAGCAATCAATAGAAATCCAACTAATACAACTGAAATCCAATTGAAAAGAAACCATCAAAATACACAACAAAACTTGATGTCATAGCAGCCTCCGCCTACTACAAACTACCATAACATAATATACATATATAAAGAAAACAACTACAGAACTCCTGGAAGCCAACTCTGAGCTCTGTATCTCACTGCTGCAGCCCTGGTCTAACCACAGCCACTGTCACCAATAGAACCTAACTCAAACACCAACTAGTTCACCAGTTCCTGGTACTGAATGGCCCTGAGCTCTGAGCTAATAAAATGGTCAATGGATCTAGCCCTCTCAACAGCAGTCTGGGTCAAAGATCACACACGGGCATGCACCTCAGGTAAAGGGGCAGGGATGCCCTGGAAAAGTTCAAGTGGTATCTGGTCAAGCTGTGCAGCCAGCTCTGGGCTCTGCTCTCTAATAAAAGACCTATTCACCGCTTGGTGAACATGGTAGGGAATCGGGGATACCGTTAGGGGAAGATGGAGGAACCAGAGGTCTCGAAGAGGAAGAACTAGGACCACAATCGGGAGGAAAGTCCCTATCAGCAGACACAGACCTACATACCTAGCAAGGACGGGCACTAGGTCCAGGGATATCCCTCGATACGAATGAAGAAACTGGTGGGGGAGGCAAATGAGTCTCCTCGGCTATAATGTCCATGGTCCTCTCGGAGTCAGAGCTATCCGAGTCTAATGGGTTCTCCCGGGATGGAGAACTAGAGATCACAATAGGCCACTGCCAACAGGATAAATATACAGGAAAGACACAACAAGTTCAAGGCAGTGCTATTAAAATATCAATGAATGCCAGGCTAATATCGTCGGAACCCTCGACTAACTCCAAGGGTTTGCTCCTCTAAATGAGTTGATGACTCACCTTAAGATACAGTTCTATACCTTTTTGACTCAATCCCTAACCTAAGTCAGGGACTTGAACCTGAAGCTCTGATACCAACTGTGACGGCCTCAACCCCGGGGTCAGGAGTTGACGTCACCAAACACAACTAATAGAAATATAACAACAAGATTATTATTAATATTAAACTACTACGACCCCAAACCAAGATCCGATCCAGGTTCAAGTATGATCCAAGCTATACATTATTATAAACTATTTATTCAAAAGTCCGACACACTAACTTATTCAGCAACTCATTAGACCGCACATGGTCTGATAGTAACTACCTCTTAGGAGCCGGGTCCTGAAGGGGGCTAAAACACGGTTCTGCCAAGGTCTGATTGGTCTTCTAGGCATCTGTGATATATTTATATATGTATATATATATAACAGGTTACAAGGGTGAGCATAATCGCTCAGTAGTACTATTAGGTCACACACACTGTAGAAGGGGGTTGAATACAATGTTTATCACAATCAAATCGAATTAAAGAACACAAGTAACAGAAAACAAACTTTATTAAACTCTGTTATAATACGAAAATGTCCTCTCTCAGTGATGAACAAATTATGACGAGAGCTACTAGGGTTACAATAAATAATAACTTCGATTATGGTAACACATATAGTGTAAACCCTATGTCTGTGTTTATATACTACACAGTTACAAGAGCTAATTGATATTGAATATGATTCTGTATTCTAAAATATATCAATTAGATATCTTCTTTTCCAAGTCTTCTATCTTTCATAGAAATCTTCTCTATGCATATCTCTTCCTTATTTAGTCTTGATCTTCTTTCCTTTCAATCAGCCTTTCCTTAACTGTTCGTCCTCCCGCACTTAAGTTCTGATATCCATCTTCTGATAATTATATCCTGATAATTTAAATACTGATATCCTTAAGTTCTGACTTCCAGTAAGTGTTGATTTCAGTAAGTACTGATATTTCCTGTTTGTTAAGATCTAAAAAACTAAACATGAAACACATTAGACATGACATCTCAAATATATCCAACAATCTCCCCCAACTTGTAAATTAGCATAATATACAAGTTCAATATATATTTGATGATTTCAAAAACATTAAGTACAAATGCACATGAGATTTTGACTAAGAAACTACAACTTACAGTACGTGTAGCTTTTACCATCCTTAAAATCTGATATCAGCTTTAGCCTGTATATTCTTCAGAATTTAGCAGTTGCAGTCCCTGACTTGGCTTCATTATGTGATCTCTTTAATATCAGGAGTTGTCCTGAGATAATTCTTCAAAAGACATCTCTCAGCATATACAATTTCATTCAACATCCTCCTTTTGGCTTCTTTTAGTTCAACTGTATCTTCACTTGTCTGAAAGATAGCAGCTCTGAGATCATTGATCTTTGCCTTTCTTATATCCTCATTAAGTCTGATATAATAGGCTTTGTCTGATTCTATGTTGAATTCAACGGCCCTATAACCCAGAAAGGTAGTAACAATCTTTGCAGTGTTAGGCTTCATTTCAACAATTTTTCCATCATGAGCTCTGTACTTAGGATAGTATGAGCTGTCAGACTTTATCCTGTAAAGTTTCTTCTGTCTCTCAATATTAGACCTTAAGAATTTGGCAGCATTAATAGTAGACTTGTTCTTTACTTGAAGCAAATATAGCACATGTTCAAATTCTTCATAGTACTTCCAGTTAATAGCATCCTACCTAATCTGGAATACCCTCCCATCTGTCATGAAATATAACATAACCTGTTCTTTCAGTGCAGAGTGGTAAACCATCTGTATAGACTCCAATTGATCTAATCTTTCAGGAGTTGTGCCTATTCCTGGTTCAGACAGAGATGTAGGATCTAGATTTGTGTTGCTTACTCTTCTTTCATCCGCATTTCCCAAACCAGTTTTATCTCTTGCCTCTTTTCCTAGAAGCAATCTACTCTGAAAACCTCTTAATGTACTCTTCAGAGTTTGATCAGATTGTTTAGCTTGGGTGAGTCCTGGTAGAGTAGTTGAAGGTTTAACATGAGCAATATCAGAGGTTATTCCCTTATCTTCTAATGTCAAGCTAAATTGAGCTGTGTCAGAGGTTGCTTGCTTCCTTGTAGCATCTGAATTTACTAACTCCTGACTTTGAACAACTTGAGCTCTGTCAGAGGTTGTTTGAGAATCTTTCTTGTTCTTCAAAATCAGATCAACATCTTCATCAGCATCTATTTTTTCATCCATAGTTGGCATGTAAACCCTTACAGGTTCATCAAATTTACCTTTGCCCTTAAACTTTGGATCATACTCCACCTGTGATTTGGCTTTAGATGCCTCAGCACTTGTTCTTTCTTTAATCACAATGCCTTTAGCCTGTGGAGGTTTCTTTGCTGTTGTAGAGACTTTAGACTTAGATTGTGACATATCAATTGTAGCTTTCAGTCTAGCTTCTTCTTCTTCCAGCATTTCAAGATCCATCCCTGGATTTTCTTTAAGAAACAGCTTCTTTGAGATCTCTTCATCAAGATCTTCAGGATTGACTAGAACTTGTTTACCTGAGCTTAATTTCTTGCCAGCATCAGAACTTAGCCTTTGACTTGTAGTTCTGTCTTTCTGTAATGAAGAGCCTTTGCTTTTTCTTTGACCTCCACCCATTTCAGAGTTTCCCTGATCTTCATGTTCATCATCTTTTTCTTTATGTGATGTAGTAGACTTGCATTTGGACTTAATTACTTTCTCCCCCTTTTTGGCATCATCAGGAAGAAGCAAGGAGACAAGCAATTCCACAGAATTTTGAAGTTCATTAAGCTGAACTTGTTAAGCAGCTTGATTTTGTAAAATTTGAGAAATTTGAGCTTGCTGCTTGTCTTGAGACTTTGTCTTGAGACTTTTCAATATTTTTTGGACGGTCAAAGTTAGACTTGAAAAACCTCTGCTTCTCTACTTTGATCTTCTCTGCATCCTCTAGCAATGTATTTCAAATTTTGTCCAGCTGGGCGTGAGTTGCTGAGTGTTGACCTTGAAGGTGCCTTGTACTCAGTGCTGTAACTCTAAGATGTGTCTTGAAATCATCATTGGAAAACATCTCACCAGCCTTTGTCAGATGCTCAGAAAGAACAGCTGCATTAGGGACAAATTCAACATTATTCCAGTCTTGGATCCACTCTTGCCCTCTTTTAGTCTCACTCCAAGGAACTGGAGGAGCCCTTTCTACAAACTTCTCGATAATAGCAGCCTTAGAAGCTGGTGGTAGAGGAGCATGTCCAAAGGACCAGCTGCATCAGCATCTACATTAACATCATCTTCATCAGAGTTTACAGCAGGCAGTGCAATAGAAGTGGCAGAATCTTCACTATCATCATCTTCTGATAAAATGACTGTATGAGAAGCAATTTGAGATTCATCTCCAAGATCATCAGAATTTAGCACTGGAGTGGCTGGAGGAGTGTGCTGAGAAAGTTGTGTAGTTAGTGGAGTTTCCAGATACAAAACCTGAGGCACTTGCAAGTTATGGATGTCAATTTCATCACTTGGCCCCTGGTTATCAGCATGTACTGGAGATACTGGAAGTGTGGGAATATGAGTTATTTCTGGCTCATGAAGTGGAGAGTGATGAGTTGCATGAAGGTCTGGATCAGCACTTGGAGAATTGTAAGCTTCAACAGGGTCTTGTGAGATCAGAGATTCCTGACCCCCTTCCCGAGCTGCTGCTTCCATTCCTTTACCAGAATCTAAAGGCCTTTTTGCTATTGTTTTAAATCTTTTTGCTTTTGAAGAGACTATAGGAGTTGCATCATCAGAATTAATTGTTCTAGGCCTTTTCAGGGACCTAGAACTCCCAGTCTCCGTAGCTTTTTGAGAAGAGACTTTCTCATCTGCAGAAACAACAGGTTCTGTAGGTTGAACCTGTGCCTCATCATCTGATTCATCTCTCAAGATGATCCTCCTTCTTTTCTGCTGTGAAACTTTCTTAGATCTTGATGTTGTTGCTCTGGCAGAAGAAGGATGCTCTGGATGTGCTAAAGGTTGAGATGACTGTGATGGTTTGAAATATGTCCTGATGGAGGGTTGAGCAGGTTAAGGTTGAGAAGTTTGAGGTGTTTGTGTAGATGTGGTATGTTCTGATGGCTGTTGTGGTGGTTGGGATGTGTTGGTGGGTTGAACATCAGGGTAAACAAATATATAGGTTTGAGGATCAGCATTTACCAGTATCTGTTTCACTAAATGAGGTATCTGTAAGGGTCTAACAACTTGTTTCTTTATGTCAGCATTTAACAAGTCATTAAAAGCCCTTTTTGCAAGCTTAATGGGTGGAATTAAATCAGTGGTAGGTTGGGGCTCATCAGCACAACAAAAAGAATATATAAGCTGACAGAATCTAGTAAAGTATACTACATTCCTATCCTCTGTCATCCTATCCCCTATGAAACCTAACACAACACTTGCAAAATCAAAGTGAGTTTGATGAATAAGAGCATACCCGATTTGTTGACTCATGATTGGAATGGCATCAAAGTTGGAGCACTTATTGGCGAATGCCTTAGTGATACAATCAAAGAAAAAGCTCCATTCCTTCCTGATATTTGCTCTTTTCAATTGTCCAAGCTTTCTCAAACTGCTCTTATAGCCCAAACTGGCCATGAGTTGCTGAAGAACAGGGTCCTCCACTGTTTAGAATATACAACCTTCTGGTAAGCGAAGAGCTTTACGAACAGCTCCAAGAGTGACCACATGCTCAACATCATTTACTTCAAAAACGATGCTTGGAGTACCAGTAGCACCACCATCATCAAAATGCCCAGTCCGCCAAAACGTCAGTACTTGGCTTGAAATAGCTTAAGGTTGGGTCAAAGCATACCCAATCTCACTGTTTGCTAAGAAATCTTGCACAAAGTGCAAATCTGATGGAGCTTCAACCTTATTCAAGATTGCCGCATAGTTGTTTGGTACAAACTTGGCTCCATCAACAATTAAATCCTTGGGTGCCATCAGAAATAAGTGAAAAATTTGAGTGTCTGAAAGGTGTTCGAGAAAATGCCTATGTGATAAATCATCAGAAAATAGTGAGAGTATAAGAGTAAAAAGAGAGAGATAGAGTATAAAAGCGAATAAAAGATTGTACAATCTTTTCTCTCTTTTACTTATACATGGTAAAAGATAACCGTTGAGACGAATATGAACCGTCTTTGGACACCTGTCAGGCATGCAGCAGTAAAAAGTAATTAATGGGCACGGGTATTCAGTAATCATTACTTATCACATGCAGTTTTTCAACGAGAAAAACCGTCCCACTAACCAAGTAATCCTATTAATCAAGTAATCCCATTTAAATAATTATTCTGATAAAATATTCCCATTTAAGAATAACCAAAAATAAACCAAGCAAATAAACACTACCTCGTGAGCAACACAACTTGATTATTATCAGAGTGTAAAGGGTCATCATAATATGAAATGACTTAGAGACAAAATCTTGCAATAAAGTAAAATTTCATTAATATATCAAACAAATACATTTCATGAAACTTAAATTATATGCAAAAAATTACAAGATTGCCCTAGTCTAGAATCCCTAATATTGACAGCCTTATTCCTAGTCTAAAAGACTGACACAGCTGACAGTGAAGAGAAACAGGAGGATAGCAATTAATTCTTCTTCCTATCTTCAATAAAAAGAATAGCAAGATGAATGATTCTCTCCTGCTGATGAAGAAAACGGAGATAAAGATCTCATTGAACAGTCAACAAATCATTTTTAATGATTTCTGAAAATTGAATCCAGAGATTAGAATGAATGTTGTTGATAGGATAACGAGTTGGAACTCCATTGTTCCAAATAGTCACCTTATCTGAGCCATAGCAGTAAAACCACCCAAACTGAGTCATTGTTTGAGAGAAGAAAGAATTGGTTTTTACTGAAGGATTATCAGTCAGTTATATAGGCAAGGGAAGACCAAGGGATGCAGGAAATGTGAAATGAAAAGAAGTGAAGCCTCGTCTCCCTAGACTGATGAGTAATTATGACAGCCATTAGAAGCTTAAAACAGGAGTTAATGAGCACACGAAAAAAGTAAAAATTATTGTGCATATACGAGTACCACTAACCCAATTTATTTTGACTGTTTATATCTCACCCAAACTTATTCTGATTTAAAATATGACTGCTTCAGATTTAACCACAAATAAGTCAAGTAAAGAATCAGGTTTTAATATCAGAACTCAGACTTATATCAGAACTTAATAGTCATCTGAACATGGCTCCTTAACTCGAAAAGTGAATGTTTTATTCCTGTAATTCTTCACACAAGTACTGATATGGTTTCATCAGAACTTAATCATCAGAACTTCCATCAGAACTTGTCCTCAGAATTTATGCAACTGACACTTAAACTCTTCATCTAAAATAACATTTATCGCCACAGTAATTTTCATCATTCATATGGAGTGTATGTGTGTGTAGTAAGCTAAATATCAGCTAAAGATTAAAGTCTGATTCACTTCAGTACATCTTAGAAGTAAGGCATAACTAAGAATTTTGCTCAAAATCTGTCATTATTCTGAAGTCTACTTTAGAATGAGTTCATGCATGAGTCCACCTCAACTGTTTTGTGCTCATTTTATGCATCTTTGAAATTCCATCTTACAGTGGCTTCTCAGTGTAAGTGAGTCACGACTGTTTATCAGAATTTATGCTATTATCAGAGTATTTCTCCAGTAATCAGAGAATGTGAAAAGTCACCAAGAAAATTTTATTTTGCTTTTCTAATGCATATTACTTAATACCAGCAATGCACTTGGGTCGTCCCTTCCACATTTTTACTCTAGATCTCAAAGGAGTACCTGATTTTTATTCTTTTCTTTTCTTTTTCTTTTGATAAGTGAGGCTTATCAGCACTTAGTACATCCATCAGATTTACCAACATCAGAACTTAACAGATAAGAAGCACTATTCTAGTTTTTGACTTATTAATAAGATACACAAAGTAAACTTTAACTAATCTCAATATCAGAATTTGCTTGTGTTAAAAGATTTCCATATAAACAATTACTTCATACATGGGATCTTAGTATATTAAAGATTACTAGGTCAGCATCTAGCACAGTTATCCTCATTGGATTGAATAGTCACAGAAACATTCATATCACTATCAGAGTTTAGAAATTCACATCAGACAATAATCAGCACTATAGCAATTTTCAATTTAAGCACATAATATACCAAGATAGTAATATCTATAAATACTGATCATAAAGTCTGATGTATCAGAACATAAACTAAGCAGATTTAGAGAAAGAACCTGAAACTATTCCAAGTTCATTTACCAATCTTGTAAAAGTAGCTTCACATAGTGGTTTTGTGAAGATATCTGCTAGTTGTTGATCTATTGGAACAAAATGCAATTCTTCTGTACCTTCATCCACATGTTCCCTTATGAAGTGGTACCTAATGCTGATGTGCTTTGTCATTGAGTGCTGAACTGGATTACCTGTCATAGCAATAGCACTTTGATTATCACAGTAAATAGGAATTTTAAAAAATTATAACCCATAATCCAGTAACTGATTCGTCATCCAAAGAATCTGTGCACAACAGCTTCCTGCAGCAATGTATTTTGCTTCTGCAGTTGATGTGGAAGTTGACTTCTGTTTCTTGCTAAACCAAGAAACCAATCTGCCTCCAAGAATTTGGCAGCTTCCACTTGTGCTTTTCCTGTCAATTTTGCATCCTGCAAAATCTGCATCTGAGTAACCTATTAGCTTAAAGTCTGATTCTCTAGGATACCACAATCCCAGATCAGCTGTACCCTTAAGGTACTTGAAAATTCTTTTCACAACTGTTAAGTGAGGTTCTCTTGGATCTGCTTGAAATCTTGCACATAGACAGGTGGCATACATGATATCAGGTCTACTTGCAGTAAGATAGAGTAGTGAGCCAATCATACCTCTGTAATCAGTAATATCTACTGATGTACCAATATCCTTATCCAATTTTGTTGCAGTGGCCATGGGAGTGGATGCACTTGAACAATCTTGCATTCCAAATTTCTTCAGCAAATTTCTGGTGTACTTGGATTGACAAATAAAAGTGCCTTCTTCATTCTGCTTAACTTGAAGGCCCAGAAAATAGCTAAGTTCCCCCATCATACTCATTTGATATCTTGACTGCATCAGCTTGGCAAAATTTTTACAAAGTTTGTCATTTGTAGAACCAAAAATGATATCATCAACATATATCTGCACCAAAAGTAAGTCCTTTCCATGGTTGACATAAAAAAAGGTTTTGTCAATAGTCCCTCTGTTAAATCCACTTTGTAGAAGAAACTGAGCTAGTGTCTCATACCATGCTCTTGGAGCTTGCTTAAGGCCATAAAGTGCTTTGTCTAGTCTGTAGACATGATTAGGAAATTTTGAATCTACAAAACCTGGAGGTTGTTCAACATATACTTCCTCTTCCAATTCTCCATTGAGAAAAGCACTTTTCACATCCATTTGAAAGACTGTAAACTTTTTATGAGCAGCATAAGCCAAATATCATTATGGCTTCCAATCTAGCAACTGGTGCAAATGTTTCATCATAATCAATTCCCTCATGTTGAGAATATCCTTTGCAACCAGCCTTGCTTTATTCCTTGTAATTATGCAATCACTATCAGTTTTTTTTTCTGAACACCCACTTTGTACCAACAACAGATCTGTTCTTTGGTCTTGGCACTAGGGTCCAGACTTTGTTTCTTTCAAATTCATTTAACTCTTCCTGCATTTCTTGCACCCATTCAGCATCGTGAAGAGCTTCTTCCACTTTCTTTAGTTCAGTCTGAGAGAGAAAAGAGTGATAAAGACATTCATTTGATGTAGATGTTCTAGTTCTGACACCTGCATCAGGATTTCCAATAATTAAGTCAGGTGTATGTGCTTTAGTCCACTTCCTTGTAGATGGAAGATTTTCTCTAGAACTGGATGCTCCCCCATGATCCATGTTGTCTTCATCAACATTTTCTGATTCTCCCCCTGAAATTATGCTCTCTGAGTTGGATCCTTCAGAATTTGAGTTTCCAGAAATATTAGCACTTGAGTTTCCAGAATTATCAGAACTTGGCCCATCAGAACTTGATGAATCAGAACTTGAAGAGCCTGTTGTAGGTTCTGATCCTTCTTGAAATGTGGTTGTATCTTCAGTCTGCTCCCCCTGCACAGGTGCATCTTCCTTTGGCGTAGTCACCACAGTTTCAATAACATCAGAGTTTAATTCATCAGAGTTTGCAGTATCAGGATTTAAACTGTCAGGATTTGCAGTATCAGAATTTAAAACTTCATTCTCAAATCTCAGCTGATCATGATCATTGAAATCTTCAAGTCCGGTAATTTTCTTATCATCAAAAGAGACATTGATAGATTTCATGACAACCCTTGTTCTTAAATTGTAGACTCTGAAGGCTTTTGTGGAAAGTGGATATCAAACAAAAATTCCTTCATCAGCTTTTAGATTAAATTTGGATAGCTGTTCAGGATGAGTCTTAAGAACAAAACACTTGCATCCAAATATATGAAAATACTTCAGATTTGGCTTCTTTTTCTTCACCATCTCATATGGTGTTTTTCCATGCTTGTTAATGACTGTTGCATTCTGAGTAAAACAAGCAGTCTGCACAGCTTCAGCCCAAAAGTAGGTTGGCAACTTTGCTTCATCAAGCATAGTCCGTGCAGCTTCCATAAGAGTTCTATTCTTTCTTTCAACAACTCCATTTTGCTGTGGAGTTCCAGGAGCAGAAAATTCCTGCTTTATTCCATGGTCTTTGCAGAACTCTTCCATGATCAAATTCTTGAACTCAGTGCCATTATCACTTCTTATGATCTTCACAGAATCTTTGACCAATTTATCCAGTTGCTTGACATGATCAATCAAAATAGATGCAGTTTCACTTTTTATGTGCAAGAAATATACCCATGTGTATCTGGTGAACTCATCCACTATGACCATAGCATATTTCTTCTTTGCAATAGACATGCCATTCACTGGACCAAATAATCAACATGTAGTAGGTGATAAGGCTCAAGAATTGATGATTCAGTCTTGCTCTTGAATGAAGATTTTCTTTGTTTTGCCTTTTGACAGGAATCACAAAGGCCATCAGGAGCAAATACTGATTTTGGAAAACCTCTCACAAGATCTTTCTTGACAAGTTCATTTATATTGTTGAAATTTAAATGAGAGAGTTCTTGTGCCAATTCCAGCTTTCTTCAATTGATGCTCTATTTAACAGACAGATTGCAGAACCATCTGTACTTGTTGAAAGCTTGGCTTCATAAATGTTACCATGCCTGTATCCTTTCATAACAACTTTGCCTGAAGATTTGCTTACGACTTCATAGTGTTCTTTAAAGAAATCCACATGATAACCTCTGTCACAGATTTGACTAACACTCAGCAGATTGTGTTTAAGTCCTGAGACCAGAGCTACTTTTTCAATGATGACATTCCCCAGATTGATATTGCCATATCCCAAAGTTTTTCCCATGTTACCATCTCCATAAGAAACACTTGGGCCAGCTTTCTACATAAAGTCTGATAGCAGGGCTTTATTTCGAGTCATATGTCCTGAACATCCACTGTCCAGAACTAGGATGTTTTTCCTGTTTCCCTGCAATCACAAAGACCACTAATAATTAGTTTTAAGGACCCAGACTTGCTTGGATCCTTTGGCCTTATTAAGTTTGTTAACATTTGCAGCGGATTTAGCATCAGAGTTTATGTTAACATTTTTCTTATCACCATTTACACTATCAGACTTTGCATCATAACTTACACTAGAAGGAACAATGCTAACTTTCTTTAAAGAAGATTTTATTTGATAATAATCATAGTACAAACTATGATATTCCTTACAAGTATAAATGGAATGCCATAAACTACCACAATGAAAACAAGGATTTTGTGGCCTATATCTAACAGACTGACTCTTAACTCCTGACTTTGAAGGCAAGGAGTTTATATTCTTATTTTTCCTGCAAAAAGAAGCCAGATGGTTAGAAATTCCACAGTTATAACATTTCTTTCTAGGAGCATTAGGAACAGGATTATAATCATTACTTTTATTCACACCTTCCTTTCCATTCCTATTTTTCCTAGTTGGCTTTACCTTGTTTACATTTTTAATATCTTTCAGCTTATGCTTAAGCTGCTTTTTAGTCATTAAGCCTATGTTAACTTCAGTTGGCTTATCCTGTTTTGGTTTGTCAGAAGTTAATTTCTCTTTAACTTCTGATTTCTCAATATCAGACTTTATAGCTATAAACTTAACAGGATTTACCTTTGGCTTTTGTTTAACAACTATAGGCTCAATTTCTACAGTTCCCTTATCATTATTATCATCTCCATAACCTAAGCCTTCTTTCCAGTTTCCACTACTTAACAAATTCTGAGTTGTTCTGCCAGAGTTAGTCCAAGTCCTGATAATCTCTCTTTCCTTTTCTAAATCAGTTTTTAGAAATTCATTCATTTTAAGTACTTCATCCCTAACATAGAAAGCATCATCTCTATCTTTCTGAGTTTGATGGAACATGACTAACTCTTTTTCTAAATAATCATTCCTCTTTTTATAAGCAAGATTTTCAGAAGTTAATCTTTCACATGTTAAAGTTTGATCTCTATAACTAATGAACATGGTTTTAAGATATCTTCTCAACTCATTAATATCATCAGTATGAAAGGCGTAAGTAGTTTGAGGTACCTTTAACTCAGCAGCATCAGAACTACTATCAGCATTTGCCATCAAGGTATAATTCACCTCACTTTCAGAATCTGAATTGTCCTTCCAGCTTTTCTTCTTTGTGACAAGAGCCTTGCCTTTGTCACTCCTCACTTTCTTGCAATCAGGAGATATGTGGCCTTTCTCACCACAGTTGTAGCACTTGACATTTGAGTAATCTCCTCTGTCAGACTTTCCTCCTTTGCCTTCAGATTTTCTGAAACCCTTCTTATCAGAACTTGCACCTTTCCTGGAAAATTTCTTTCCCTTTCTGAATTTCCTGTATACAATCCTTGTGATTCCTTTCACCATAAGAGCACACAGCTTCATCATCTCTTCATCAGGATCCATCTCAGGTAAGATTTCAGTTTCTGACTCATCATCAGTATCAGAACTTGATGATTCAGTATCAGACTTTGTGATGAGAGCTTTTCCCTTGCCTTTCCTTGAGGCAGCTATTTTGGGGGATTCCTCCTCAGCCTTAAGAGCAACTATCCTTGACTTTCTTCCTTTTCTCTTGTTTCTTTGTTCCATCTCAAGTTCATGAGTCTTGAGCATCCCGTAAATTTCATCAAGAGTTGTTTCTTTAAGATTATAGTTGTCTCTTATAGTGGTGGCCTTCAAATCCCAACATTCAGGAAGAGCTAACAGGAATTTAAGATTTGAATCCTCAAGATCATATTCCTTGTCAACTAGTGACAAATCATTCAAGAGTTTGACAAATCTGTCATATAAACCAGTTAATGACTCATCAGGCTTTGAGTCAAAGTGCTTATACTCTTGAGTGAATATAGTCTTCATGTTCTTCATAGTCTTCCCTGGCATCTTGTCTCTTATAGTGGTGGCCTTCAAATCCCAACATTCAGGAAGAGCTAACAGGAATTTAAGATTTGAATCCTCAAGATCATATTCCTTGTCAACTAGTGACAAATCATTCAAGAGTTTGACAAATCTGTCATATAAACCAGTTAATGACTCATCAGGCTTTGAGTCAAAGTGCTTATACTCTTGAGTGAATATAGTCTTCATGTTCTTCTTAATTGAATCAGTTCCCTGGCATCTTGTCTCCAAAGCATCCCATATCTCCTTTACAGTCTTGCAGTTGATTACCCTGTTTGACATTACATTATCAATGGTACTATGCAGCAAGTGTTGTACCTTAGCATCCTTAGCAATTGATGAGATATCTTCAGCAGTGTAATCACTCTTCTCCTTTGGTACAGACTTTTCTGGTTCACCTGCAACTACAACAGAGAGTTTGGTTGGCTTGTGTGGTCCTTCATTGATTCTGTCAAGGTATTCAGGATCAATAACTTCCAGAAACATAGACATCCTCACCTTCCATATGGAATATTCAGATGGTTTCAGTATGGGAACTCTAATAGTCTCATATCGACTATGGATTTGAGTCTTTGGAGGTTCTTCAGTTTTGTTGGGCTTGGTTGGAGTTTGTTCTTCTTCAGACATGATTGTTTTTGGATCTTAAACTGTTTGTGTGTTAACAGATTGCTCTGATACCACTTGTTAGGTCACACACACTGTAGAAGGAGGTTGAATACAGTGTCTATCACAATCAAATCGAATTAAACAACACAAGTAACAAAAAAAACTTTATTAAACTCTGTTACAATATGAAACTGTCCTTTCTCAGTGATGAACAAATTATCACGAAAGTTGCTAGGGTTATAATAAATAATAACTTTGATTATGATAACACATATAGTGTAAACCCTATGTCTGTGTTTATATACTACACAGTTACAAGATAATCGCTAATTGATATTGAATATGATTATGTATCCTAAAATATATCAATTAGATATCTTCTTTTCCAAGTCTTCTATCTTCCATAGAAATCTTCTCTATGCATATCTCTTCCTTATTTAGTCTTGATCTTCTTTCCTTTCAATCAGCCTTTCCTTAACTGTTCGTCCTCCCGCACTTAAGTTCTGATATCCATCTTCTGATAATTATCTCTGGATAATTTAAGTACTGATATCCTTAAGTTCTGACTTTCAGTAAGTGCTGATTTCAATAAGTACTCATATTTCCTGTTTGTTAATATCTGAAAAACTAAACATGAAACACATTAGACATGACATCTCAAATATATCTAACAAGTACCAACATATGAATATCAAGATAATAACAGTAATGTAAACAGATTTAGGAACAGAACTATAATCAACCTGAAATCTGAAATCTGTAAATCATTTCAAACAATAGTATATAAAGAAAAGCTGAGATAACTGGATATCACTGACTAGCATGATTTTAACAAACAAACGTAGTAGTGTGCTGGATAAGTACCAGAGTCCAATTTTAGCATGCTATTCACATTTAAAAATCCACTGTATCAACTACTTATACCCTTATGGGAATCACAAAGCCAAATCAGATACGTAACGGATATGTGAAGACAACTGATCAGGCCATCAACACCAGCCGGCTGTAACTGCCATCCCATAAAATTGTTCTGGAACTCAGAGACTAGCTAGGTCTCTGACCTGCTGGACTAATCGGTTAAGAATGGCGCGCAACCGAATTAGCCTCTTAAGCCACCTCAATAGGCGTACTCTGGCCCCTATGTATCCCATATCTGATCATTTTATCCAGTTTTCAAAATACTTGTACCTACCTCATTTCAAAACCATTCATTTTAATAGCACACGTAAAACGAGTTCATAAATCATTTTCATTCGAGATAGGTACTCTTTTTGAAGTTACTTTTCCCCAAAACAGGTTTAAAACAATAATTTATAACTACAGGGGATACATAACCTAAAACTTTTCTGTTCCTTTACGAATAAAACAATAGTCTATTCATACGTACTGAACCATAAAAGGATGGTCAGGGTACTTGCCTTTCAACGCTTTCGGAAGCCCTAAGTAGCTTTTATGCTGACTTCGGTCTTGGCGATACTCGACTGAGATCTACAATAACAGAACATCATAATCATTTATACCGACATGCTTGATATCCTCGAATCCTAATAACCAAATTGGATAACCAGACTCGTATAATAATTACGATAAAATGTTTTGTATAATAAGGTACATTTCTCGTATTAGGATATCCTCGACTGGGATCTACAATAACAGAATATCCTAATCACATAATCTGTATTCATATAAGGATAAAAAATTTTGTATAATAAGGTACATTTCTCGTATTTAAAATAAATTCTTAGAAAATTTTGGCAGCAACTTTTCTGTTTAAAAGCCTACCAATCGATCATAATCGACGTCAATATTCACAACAATCAACAATTCACAATCCATAATTCCATACGACTCGCAACTCGATTACTTATTTAGTTCCGAAAGTAATTTATATAAATTATTTTTTATTTGTTTTAAATAATTATGTCTTAAATAAAAATCATCACCGTACACCGTCCGCTCGTAATAATTCATCACGGACTGCAGCAAAATTTATTGGTGCCCGAAAATATTTGGGTATCCAAATAAATTCTACCGATCAATAAAATTTTCTCGCACGAGTTATTCATATCACGGATATTTATCAAATATTTCCTGCATATATATATAAAAGAAATAATATCAGGATTATAACAACCAACAGACTGCACATATGCGGCCCAACAGAGGAACCCAAACAACCGGGCCCAACTGCAAAGCCAAAAGAAACCATCCCAACAACAAACATCAATAGAGAACAGGGGAGCAAGCACATGGCCACGCGCCGCCCCAAACCCATACAACTGACCGAACACACACACATACACACACAGCTACAACACACACACACACGATCACAACGCACACGCATACAAGCACAACACACACATAAAGCATATACATATCAATATATAGATATATACATACATAATAAGCAACATGAACCACCGAGCTCACCGTAAAAAACACGGAAGCGGCGAGATCGGAGCAATGGGAGAGAGAAACAAAGAATCCAAAGGAAAGAAAAAGAAATAAACGAGAGAGAGACAAGTACATGGCTCAATAAGAACAAAGGAGGAGGAGTTGTATAAATAATAAAAAAATCTGTTGAATTTGTTCCAGGCAGCCACGTATCAGCACAATTTTGGATACGTGTCATTTCTTTATATAATATTTCGACACGTATCACTGAAATACCCGGGGACCCTATATTTACCCCGAAATCTGAAATTAACGAACCGAGTCATCTTTAAAATAGTTTTGAAAAATTGTCAAATAGTCTTAAAATATTAGAAACATCCCGAAGTTTATAAAAACATAAGTTTCATAATTTTAAAACAATTTTTGAAACATAATTTATCCCCTCTTTTAACAACTAAACGAATCGACGCACGAGTGAAAATAATTCCAAAATTTTCCAAAATAATTTTAAAACTCTCAGAATATTATAAACTTCATAAAATATGAGTTTCGTAATTTTTGAAGAATTCTGAATTTAAATATTGATTTTGCAAATAAACAGAATAAGAAAATCATTTAAAGATAAATAATTAATGAAATATTGATTTCTCAATTTATAAAATCCTAAAAAAAATTATTGAAATTATAAAATTATAAAACCAAGTTTAGAGACAATCCAAGTATTTATGGACTTAAAACTGTAATAAAATCACTTTTAAACGCGAAACAAAACCATACAACTCAATATTTAATTACACAATATCATCATATATACCAATAAATCACATATAAATATTAAAAATACACACCGCTGCCAAAACCAATACACATATTTTATTTAATTATTTATTCAATTATTATACTTTAAAATAATAAAAATAATAGAAAATATACGAGTCGTTATATTAGTGGACTTTGGGTTGATATTTAATAATTTTTGAATACTAAAATATTTTTATAAACTTTTCTGGATATTAAAAAATTTTGAGAGTTGTTTCATAATTTTCTTAGTAAATATAAGACTTTTTAAAATTAAACTCCTCATTTATTTATGACCTTAGGTATTTTAAAAGGATTTCACAAAATTTATTTATTTTAATTGATTAGTTTTCAAAAATTTATATTTTTAAAATTATTATTGAAAATATAGGGAGATTATTAATTAGGCGCATTTAATTAAATCACCGTTTTTTAAAATTATAAATCACAATTTGGCTATAATATATATATAATTATATATATATATATATATATAACATTAGACAGTTTTTCTTAGAATTAGAAAAAAATCTAACTTAAATTTATTTTTGAAATATAAATACACCGAGATTTCTGAAATATATATAAATCATATTTCAGTTAATTCTTAATTAAATCAAATTAATTTTGATTTATTAAAAATCAATCTACTAGAACATGTTAGCTGAGTTCTTGCCTTAAGATGAATAATTTAACATTTCAATTTCACTTACTAACCTTGTAAATATTGCTTGGTTTAAAGGTTTAGTGATAATATCCGCTAATTATTTTTCTGTTGGAACAAAAATAAGCTCAATGGTACCATTTACAACATTTTCTCAAATAAAATGGTTCCTTACATCAATGTTCTTTGTTCTAAAATGATTAACAGGATTAGCAACAATGGATATTGAACTAATGTTATCATACATAATAGGAATTTTCTATAACACTAGTCCATAATCCATTAGTCGGTTTCTAATCCAAAGCACTTGAGCATATCAACTTCCAGCAACTATGTATTCAGCCTTGGCTGTGGAAATTGACACAAAATGTTGTTTCTTACTATACCAGGATACAAATCTTTGACCAAAAAATTGACAGCTTCCGCTAGTACTCTTTCTGTACACCATGCATCCTGCAAAATTCGCATATGCGTACCAACAGTTTCAAACCGTGTTCCCTTAGGATACCATAATCCCAAGTTTTTAGTACCCTTCAAATATCTTAAAATACTCTTAACATCTATTATATGTGATTTCTAGGATTAGCTTGAAATCTTGCGCACAAACATGTAACAAACATTATGTCTGGTCTACTGGAAGTTAAATAAAGTAGAGATCCAATCATTCCTCTATAACTTGTGATGTCTATAGTTTTTCCTTTCTTATCTTCATCCAACTTAGTAGCTGTAGACATATGAGTTGATGCAGGTGAGAAATCCACCATTCCAAATTTCTACTGAAGATCTTTCACATACTTAGTTTAACTGATGAAAATTCCATCATTTCTTCAGCTTACTTGTAGGCCAAGGAATTAACTTAATTCTCCATCATGCTCATCTCATATTCACTCTGCATGAGTCTTGAGAATCTTTGACAGAGCTTCTCATTTGTAGAGTCATAAATGATATCATCCACATAAATTTGAACTAGAATAATATCATCACCATGTTGCTTGAAAAGAGAGTTTTATCAAATTATCTCTCTATTGAATCTATTCTTGATCAAGAATTTTGATAAAGTACCATACTATGCTCTATGTGCCTGCTTCAAACCATAGAGAACCTTCAGAAGTCTATGGACAAAGTTTGGAGAATCCTGATCTTCAAATCCATGATGCTTTTGCACATAGACTTCTTCTTCCAATTCACCAATGAGGAATGCGTATCTTATAATTTATTTGATACACTTTGAAGTTTGAATGTGAATCAAATATAAGGAAAATTCTTATTTCTTCAATTCTTGCAACTAGAGTAAAAGTTTCATCATCGTCAATTTCTTCTTCTTGTGAGTAACCTTTAGCAACAAGCCTTGCCTTGTTTCCAGTGACAACACTATTTAGCAGTTGATAGTCACTTGTTTAGAAGTTGATAGACTGATATAGATAGTAGTTGATGTTTTTCCTTTATTTAACAATTGACGACTCACTTAACTTAATATAAATTACATGGCATTAAATTTACACATAACCACCCTATTCAAGATTATCCATTGAGTAAAAATGACTTCTGAATGAATAACTATATTGCTATATGTTTACATGATTCTCATAAAAAATGTTACAACAACCTCATCAGTTGATGGGCTACTCCTTCAATGACTATCCCTTAGGATGGTAGTCATTGAAGGTTACAATTTGTCGTAACTTAATTATGTAATATGATTTGTTTATCATTAGGATTTAAGCTTGATTTCTAATAATCTCCCCCAATTAATGGCCGATAGAATAACAGCCATAAATTAAAGCCTTGATGATAACCAAATACATTCGGAATATGAAATGCATAATTGATTTATGTTAAGATACTAATAAATGTAGTGTTTAAATAAATAGTTTTGGGAAAAAGATGTTAATTTGACAGTAGCTCCTTCTGTCTGAGCATGTGAGAGAATGGTTTCTTTCAGATTTTTTTGCTATTTGATATTCCAATATGTCCCTTGAGGAAAGATCCATTCATTCTTCACCTAGACAATTTAGCCTCCTTATGAGAAATATTGGAACTTTAGTAGTTTTCTGAAGTATTAGATTTCTGATAGTGGAAGTATGGCTTCCGGATCTTGTTCAGTCTAAGCATGTCTTCATGTCAGGGGTATATATCTTTTATTCAAGAATTGGAATAGAAGTTACAAGTTTCCTAATTCCTTTTTTGTCGTTAAACAATAGCTTTCCAGAAACTTTTGAGTTGAAATGCAAATTTCTAACTTCATAAATCTTGTTTGGATGAAAATTGTTTAGGAGAATGTTCATCTATGTTGGCTACATACATGATTGAGTCATTGTCCTCAGCCTACTTCTCTGAATTAGAAAATTTTAATTCTTGACGACTGATTTGTATGGAACTTTCATATTTTGATGGCTTTCAATTCCTTTTTAGAAAATAGAATTGCATCCCACTTTTCTTAGAATTGACAGGCTCTTCATTTGATAGAAATATATCATCATGGGATTTAGTAGTTTCTGTAAGAGCATAACTAAATTTTCTTTCTTTCTTACAGCAATGTTTGTCCTCTTTCCCTTGGGCTTCTTGACTGCTTCTCAGCTTTTAGTTGTAACTAGCTCCGCGGCCAGCTTCAATTGAGTGATTTGAGACAGAATTGTCACCAACTTAATTTGTTTACAAGTCTTCAACCTAATCCAGTTCATAGCCTCCAAGTGTTGGAAAGATCTTGGGGCCCTACTCCCCCTTTGTTGATGCACTGTTACCCTTCTAGTGATTTCTTGATGCCCTTGCTCTTCCTTAGTTGGATAAATCTGCATACTTCTCTTTTGTGCCCCCTCAGCAAGAGCTCTAGAATTCTCCCCTATTTTTTAGCATCAAGGGTTTGAAATTGCATAAAGAGTGTTGTGTTCGCTTGAGGATCGAAGAAGATATACTTCTAGAATAGAGTCTAAGTTGTGTGCAACTAGAGTGTAATAGTATGGCATAGAATGTGCAGCATCCTCTCTGATGTCACCACTAAGAATGTTCATATTGCATCTAGCTGTAACTGTATTTCTCCCATGTTCTATATGTTCTTGCATCAGGGGCTCCCCCTAGCTCACGTAGATCACACCCTCACCGTCACCTTCTAAGGTGAAACTCTCTATCTCACTTGCAAGGCTGGAAAAAATAGCCCGCCTCTCATTCACACTTCCCTCTTGTTGACTGCTATCAAAGCAGCTCCTCTCCCTTAGTATGTTCACTCCCTTCCCTTAGACCTAGGAGTGTTAAAGTAATTGTTTGATCATGTGCTGAAATGATGCAACATATACTTGTATCAACTTCTATGAGCTAGCAGTTGATGGAATAATTTGAACTATCAATGACTATGCTGTTAAAATAGGCATTGATGGACTAACACTTATTAATGGCTAATATATAGCCACTGATGAGGAGAATAAAATAGTAGCTGAAAATGTCAATGTAGTTATAGTCTGTGAAGATTGATTGAAGATTTAGGTGCACAGTCTTAGCTACTGGTGACTGGAATGAGAGACTGATGACTATCAATTTTAGTATATGACTTCACCATAAATTCAATAGTTGTAAAATTGCTTTGAAGAATTGGTATTTAACTATCATTCAGGAGAAGAATATGTGTGTTGTTTGGGTGTATATAAGAGTCTATTTTCATGATTGATTTACAGGATGTGATTCTAGATAGACAAGAATCACATCAATCTAAATTTAAGAAAGGCATTATCTCAACAAGTAAGATGACTCCTATTTTGAAATGAATAGTTGAACTCACACAATGAATAATTTAGAATTACAGCATTCTTGTGGTTATGTGGATGTTGTTAAGTAGCATTTATGTTCACTTGGAATGCTCTAAAAAGGCTTGAATTAATGTTTTGTACTAAAGTTATTTGTGTTTTTGATGTGTTTTGTAGTGTTTTTGCATTTCAGGCTTATATCAGGGATTCAGGTGATTTGACATTGTTTCGATCCTAATTTGGTGTTAGGATGGTGTCTTGAATAAAAGCTCGTGGATCGCCAACTCAAACAAGCCAAGAAAACAAGAAAAAGAAGTTTTTTTCCAGAAGGTTAGCGCGCCCGCGCTATAGTTGCGCGCGGTCGCGCCGGGATGCATATTTGCAGCGCGCCCGCGCTAGTGAAGCGCACGCCCGGGTTGGGATCACAGAATCCTGATTCTAATACGATTTTGATCTGCTGGACTTCTAATCTGCATGGGATGCTATATAAGCATAATTTATGATCATTTTTTATAACAAGACGTACCAGAGCTTAAGGAGAAGACGTAAGAAGACCGTATACATAATTCAACCAAGGCGAAGATGATCTAGTTTATTCTTGTGATTCTTTATTTTAAGTTGTAACTTTGGATGCTAGTTTTCTTATTTTGTGAACCTATACTCTTATGTAACGTACTTGGTTTTATTATTTATTCAGTATAAAGACTACGCTTATTATACGATGCTTTCATCGGAACCCACGTTGATGATGAGTCCGATTATGGGCTAATCGTTATCGTGGGGGTTCTAGCGGATTTACTTATAGATTTCTTTAGTTGATTTGTTTCGATGTCTTAGTGTGTGGTGATTGTATAATAACCTAGTATTAGTTGTGCTTATTCACCTTATGAGCATCGCGAACTCATAAGATAGAGTGTTAATCTCTAATGAAGCAAAAGTGAATTTAGGGGTTTAGAACTTGCCATGCTAGCATAGGTTCATGTAATTGTTATGCATGATTCATAGGTAATTTTAATCATCTTACTTGCCCTATGTAATTATGATAGATAACTTGTGCATTAAACCGTTATGTTGTCAAATTCTATAGACATATAGGGCCTCAATATAATTGGTGTCTATTCAGCTTCTATCTCTTTTGTGGATGTCTGGTAGTATGGTATTCGCACAATGAAAGTTGGCATTTATCAGTTTCGTGTTATCTGATTAATGTTATCACCATTACATGCTAAGGTTAAGAACAAAGGGACTATTGAATGAAGTAGTAATGAAACTAGAATCCCATATTTATGTTATATAGTGATCAATCCTTTTTAATTCTCTTAGTTAATGTTCTTTAGTATAATTTCTTAGTTAATCGTAGTTATAAACAATCTCAAATTGTTAATCGTCTTAGCATTGAATAATAGCCATATTATTGTTGCATAAGTACATTGATTGAAATTAACCTAAACTAGTCTCTGTGGGAACGAACTAGAAATAATTCTATATTACTTGTGATCATGTATATTTGCGTGAATATTGGCGTGTGTTAGTGTCGTTTTATTGTCTACTTGATCTCGATTTATACGTCAATCTAATGATGTAAACCAAGCGCTTCTTTGGAGGCAACCCAAGTTTGGTGTACATTAGTAGGTAGATGAAGAAGAAAACAAAGAGAAAAACACAAAAAAATCAGAAAAAGAAAAAAAATTCAAGCTCAACTAGAGAAACACGGCGCGCCCGCGCTGAGAAGCGGGGCGGCCGCGCTAAAAAGTCAGTAACTGCGCGCGCCCGTGCTGGCATGCGGGGCGGCCACGCTGGAATTCCAGAAACGGTGCGCCCGCACTGCCAGGCGGGGCTGCTGCGCTGAGTTATTGTAGTCGAAAAAAACAATAGCAATTATAGAGAAATTCGGGGGGTGCAACATAAAATCAATTCAAACCCAAATTTTACTCTCCCACATCCCATATTTCCCTCTCCAAATCAATTTTTCATCACCCCATTATTCTCATTATTCCCACAATCAATTCCCACTTCTTTTCCATAACTAATTCTCTCCAAATTCCTATATATACACACACACAATTATACACAAACTTCTCCATCACTTCTCAAATTCTCAAACACAAATCTCTCTTATTCAATCTCAATGGCACCCAAAAGACAAAGAACCCAAGTTAGCAACATCACCATTGATTCTTCGAGTGTGGGTGGTGTGAGGCCCAAGTTTTCAATTCCCGAGGCTAAGGCAGAGTATACGAAGCTTCTTTCGAAGCCTATATCCAGGGAGCGAGGTTTTCTGCAATCGAGGAGGGATGGTAAGTTATCGGAGATGATCTTGGAGATGGGCTGAGTTGCTTTTTACGAGACACCCGCTGCTGTGCCCATGAGTGTGGTTCGCGAGTTATACGCGAATGCAAAGGCGGAGATGAATGGTTTTACTTTGGTGAGGGGATTAACGGTGAACTATAGTGCTGAGGCAATTTGGAGAGCGATTGAGCAGCCCGAGAGGAGGCCAGAGCAGGAGAACTGGAATGAGAAGACGGGGGATGATTTTAATTTGGATTTTATCGTTGCGACCCTATGTGTGCCTGAGACTCACTGGAAGTTCAAGAAGGGAACGAACGAGTACGCCACTTTCCCTGCCTCGTGCATGAACAAGTTTACATGTGCATGAAATTTTTTATTTGTGCCAACATCATGCCATCTTTTCACGTGCATGATGTTACTGTAGAGCATGCACGTTTGTTGTGGGGGATTCTTCAGGGAGACTATGTGGACCTTGGGATGGTGATTCATTAGGGGATTTTGAGATTTTTGCGAGAGAGTACTATGGGTTCTATATCCTATGCGTCTATTGTGATGAAGTTGTGTGTGGTAGTTGGCGTTCATTAGCCCGCATACGAGCAGCTGCAGCTCCCGAGTGCCCCGATTGATAGTTCGACATTGCAGACTATGCAAGAGTGGTACAGTGGTAAGCCCGATCCTAAGGGGCTTGATTATTCTTATGACCATCTGCCAGGTGGAAGGCCAGCTCCTCAGGCATATGCTGCTGGCATGATGCAGGCGAATAGAGCAGCTTGGAGAGCTGAGTTGGGATAGGCCGGTCCTTCAGGTTCGCAGCAGCAGCAACAGGAGGAGACAGAGGGTAGTGTTGGTATGAGTTCAGCGTAGTATAGGCGCTTGATGAGGAGGATGGATGCGATGCATGACATCCATAGTCAATTTGCACAGGATCTTACCAAGGCATTGGGGACTGCATTCAGAGCCACAAGAGTTGACATCTAGTGGCCAGTATTCGGTGAGGACGCTGTGTACCCGCCTCCAGACACTCCTGACATACCACCCGTTGAAGGTGATGACCCTGATTCTGAGTAGGTATGCCTGATTCCTTACTATTACCTTCACTGAGGACAGTGAATATTTTAAGTTTGGGGGTAGTAGTTAAGGATTATATGTTATGTGTGAGTCGCATATAGTTTGCATATTCATGATAGTTTAGTTCATATAGTTGCATATCTACTATATAGTAGTTTTTTTTATTATTTTGGTTACAGTTTATTACATATAGTTTCATGCATTTGCATTATAACATGATCCCTTAAGTTAATTTTTTCAAATGATTTGTGATATTGATGTTAGTGTGGTGATGTCGTGTTTAGTGATGTTAAGTCTTATCGAGTTGATTTGTATGCTAGAGATAATTGTAATTTCACTAAGTCTTACAGGTTGTTTAAAGGCTAAATCATGGTCATGGTTTGTTTATTTGTCGAGGTTTAATCACTTGTTTATATTTAAAATTTACGATATTCTCTTAATGATAAATTACCATGGATATTTAAAAATTGGTGTAAAAATTTGGATTTCATTGCTAGTTGTTATGGCTAGGTGTCAAATGGATAGTAGCCGGCTCATTTTATATGAGTAGTCTAGGGTTGAATGAGATGGAGTGAAACACACTCATTCAAAAAAATAGAAAAAACATGTGTATGCATTATTGATCACGAGTGGGCTCTTTAATACTCGAGTTATTAAGTTCTTAGGGGACTTTATGCCTAGTGACCTAAGGATTTTATAGTCTGAGATTCGCTAACCTAACGCTCGCTTCATGTGTATTATTGTATAAGTCTTTTGTGAACCTCACTCATTGCACGATAAAATAAGCATATTTGTGTTGATTATGTGCTAGAAATAAAAGCATGAATCCATGTATAACTCCGATATAAGAATTGAAGTGTTGTAAATGATTTTGAGTTTACCTTTTATTCTATTTATAAACTTGAGATTGCCTTGATGAGTAGTGAGTCATGATTATTGATCTAGTTGCGATAGTATATCTATAAGCATTTGCACAAACACACATTTCTGGCTTGTAAATTGATTTGTGAGATTTAATTGAACTTGTGCGAATAACTGCATTTGTTTAGATGTTTCTTGTCGGTTGGTTAAGTTATTCTATGGGGATCATTGCATTCATATATTTTGCATTCATGCATTTTTATTTCTTGTTCTTTGATTCTGTTTATGCTTGAGGACAAGCATCGGTTCAAGCTTGAGGGTGTATTAAGTGGCATTTATGTCCACTTGGAATGCTCTATAAAGGCTTGAATTGACGTTTTATACTCAAGTTATTTATGTTTTTGATGTGTTTTGTAGTGTTTTTGCATTTCAGGCTTATATCAGGGATTCAGGTGATTTGACATTATTTTGATGCTAATTTAGTGTTAAGATGGTGTCTTGAATAAAATCTCGTGGATCGCCAACTCAAACCAGCCAAAAAAATAAGAAAAAGAAGTTTTTTCCAAAAGGTCAGCGCGCCCGCGCTGTATTAGCGTGCGGCCGCGTCGGGATGCATATTTGCAGCGCGCCCGCGAAGTGTACGGCCGCGCCAGGCCGGGATCACAAAATCCTGATTCTAATACAATTTTGATATGCTAGACTTCGAATTTGCATGGGCTACTATATAAGCATAACTTATGATCATTTTTGATAACAAGACGTACCAAAGCTTAAGGAGAATGCGTAAAAAGACCGTATAGCACAACTCAACCAAGGCGAAGAGGATCTAGTTTATTCTTGTGATTCTTTGTTTTAAGTTGTAAATTTGGATGCTAGTTTTCTTATTTTGTAAACCTATACTCTTGTGTAATGTACTTGGTTTATTATTTATTCAGTATAAAGACTATATTTATTATACCATGCTTTCGTCGGAACCCACGTTGATGATGAGTCTGATTATGGGCTAATCGTTATCGTGGGGGTTCTAGCGGATTTACTTATAGATTTCTTTAGTTGATTTATTTCGATGTCTTAGTGTGTGGTGATTGTATAATAACCTAGTATTGGTTGTGCTTATTCGTCTTATGAGCGTCGTGAACTCATAAGATAGCGTGTTAATCTCTAATAAAGCGAAAGTGAATTTAGGGGTTTAGAACTTGTCTTGCTAGCATAGGGTCATGTAATTGTTATGCATGATTCATAGGTAATTTTAACCATCTTACTTGCCCTATGTAATCATGATAGATAACTTGTACATTAAACCGTTATGTTGTCAAATTCTATAAACATATAGGGTCTCAATATAATTGGTGTCTATTCAGCTTCTATCTCTTTTGTGGATGTCTGGTAGTATGGTATTCGCACAACGAAAGTTGGCGTTTATCAGTTTCGTGTTATCTGATTAGTGTCATCACCATTGCATGCCAAGCTTAAGAACAAAGGGACTATTGAATGAAGTAGTAATGAAATTAGAAACCCATATTTATGTCATATAGTGATCAATCCTTTTTAATTCTCTTAGTTAATGTTCTTTAGTATAATTTCTTAGTTAATCGTAGTTATAAACAATGTCAAATTATTAATCATCTTAGCATTGAATAATAGCCATATCATTGTTGCATAAGTACATTGATTGAAATTAACCTAAACCAGTCTCTGTGGGAACGAACTACAAATAATTCTATATTACTTACGATCGCGTACACTTGCGTGAATATTAGCGCACATTTTCGTCCTAACAGATGTGTCTTCACTTTCATGAAGCTCCAGTATACTGAAGGGGATTTGAACGTATCTTCTACTCAAATAACATTCTCAAACCACGGTTCCCTTTGGAAGGGACCATTACAGTTGTGGGTTTCCTATCTTGATAAGTCAATGTAGTTTTACTCATTATCTCAATACTTAAGTGAAGTGTATCTTAGATAATAGGTCTGAGGGTTGTTATTCAGTCAAGCTGAACCTTCATTTGGATTGGAGTGGATTTGAATGATTTCCCCTCAGAAATATCATTCTCAAATCATGTAGCCATTGCAGGTCTACATGCACCTAAAATGTGCTAAATTCCCAAGATCTTCACTGAAGAGTGATGAAACCCTTAGTTGTAAATTGGCATCATCAAGGTCTACCTGAGCATGTAACCTCTAGCCAAATCTGAATGTATGTCCTGATTTGGAAATCACAATATAAGCATTTTGTTTCATGAATGATTGGCTTAGTAATGAGAAAGATTATTGTTAATTTTAAAGCAAGCAACTCAAGTGTAACGCCCACAAATCCGTGATTAGGATTCGGGGTCATCACACAATCCTTCAATCATATATAACCTGCATTAATTCAATAATCCAATAATTAAATATCATGGACCCCTAATCTCTCTCTCTTTCTCTCTCTCACACACACACATACACATAAGTTATAGCTTTAGAAATGATGTACAACAAGTACCATTTGTTATTTTAACTTAAATGTACTTTACAGGATCTCACACAATTATTCGTAACCTCTACATGAAGTTACAATAATTACTACTAATATCTTATACTTATCTGAATGATATAGCCCACCTTAAACTAAGCTGCCAGTAGCTACGGAAAGTCTTTGCATATTTCATGCTTCCTCACCAACATACTGGTTATCTGTTATGTTATCACATTTAAAAGAAAGCAAGAGTGAGCAATAACGCTCAATAATAATATAAAATAGTTGGAAGTGACTGTTAAATATAACTATATTTTCTAGTATAATGTTATATACTTAGGAGAATAACTTTCTTGATGATATATACCTCTTTCAAAAACTATCTTTCATTTTCTCAATTATTTTACGAATACTTTGAGCAAACCCAACATTTAGGCTTGAGTTATAGTATTATATAACAATTCCAATTGGAAATTCATTAGGACATTCACCAGAGCCCCTACTGTACGATGATCAGTCATACATAAGAATGTTATTTATGTTTTGTACTAGTACAGGGACGACTTCCTTACTCTCGGTGGTCACCCTGGCTGCATTCGGGCATTCTATGTTTCCCTTTTCTCACCGGTATATTTGCATACTTCACATGTCCATCAGTATTCATGATACCTTCTCATGCGGTAATAATTAGTAGTCTCCCCATCACACAAAATACCAGAGTCTACCCCTCCTTGTCCTTTAAGAATCCTATCATATATCTGGAACTTATTTTTATTCTCCAAGCATAATGCTTGTTGATAGGCATAGTCCCATATATATACATACTTTTGAGAATTTCTGTAGGAAGTAATATCAATAATGTGAGTTGACTGTTATCAACAGATAAATATTTAAGGGAGAGTTCCTTTTGACACTATAGTCGAAATATTTAAAATAAGTCGAAATAATATTATTTGACAATTTGAATGCACTTGCATGATATTTTGAAATTCAGAAAAATATTTAAAAATATGATTTATGATTTTAATCGCATAAAACCTAAAATAAATATGTAATAAAAATTTAATAATTATTAAATAAATTAAACCTCAAATAATTCTCTTTTAAATGAATATTTGAAATAACATTCATCGACTACATAATATTTAAGGTGAATAAATAAGATTCTTGGAAATCATTTGATAAAAGTTCGAGGTATTTGATAAACCATGAGGGAACATCGAGTCCCTTGGAATATTTACTTTAATATCAAAAAGAAAATAATTATTTCAAACGACTCCAGAATATTTTCAGGTTTTTAATAATTATATATGTCGACCGACCTTCAGTCTTAAATATAACATACCATGCTCCCTATCTGCGTTAACATTCTTAGAAACACCTTTGAAATGTTCCCTTGTTTTTATCAACTTATACTGACCAACTATCATTCTAAATACACATCTCATATATAATAAGCTAGTCTCTAGTGTTATCAATTGAACTCCAGTAATATACTTATACCAAAATTATCAATATATCGGATGATATTTATATATCTTAATTCGTAAAACATCGTGTATATATTCCAGTGATTGAAAATATTAACAACACAATAGTTCGTAAAGGTAGGGTTTGAAAACCTGGAGTCCAAGATACGTTTTCCGACTTCCAATGGCACAGAGTTTTCTAATCAACAAATATCATAATATTATTCAGTATCCCTAATCCAATCAATGAATTATTTACTAGTTAGTGTAACACTTTACAATTTTCGTTATTTGACCTACTCGAAATAACTCAACCCTTGGTCGTAATGGACGGTCCAAGTGTTCTCCTGGAATTGACTTTCCCGAATGTTACTAATACGTGACTCGCACTCTAACATTTTTAATAAATAAAAAATTAATATTTTAATACGAAACCACCTCATGGATCTTTCTGAGTATCATTAATATTTATCATAAAATTATCGGCTTCAAAATACGAATTTAAATAGGTGGAAATCATTTTAAAAGTTCGGTCAATTACGGAGTTTTTGTACAACTTCGGCTCCAATATTTTTATAAAATCGAAAACTTAACATCTTTAGCTAAAATTTTAAAGAGGGCTTCCTCACTACATAAATCATCTACTGACCAAGTTTCATAATTTTAAATAATTTTTAAAGGCCCTATTTAGACTTTCAAAATCAGTTCAACTTTGCAGTTTCGGTTTCATGGCATACGCTCACTAAAACGGACTTTCCTCCTAAACCGTGAGTCGTCTCGAAGCGATATTTATATGGTTACAAACTAAAAAACAAGAAATTTAAAGTCTTGTACAATGGTGTTTAAAAATATTAAAATTACAGTTCGTATTTCTTATTTAAAACAATCCTAAATTTAAACGGACATTACGACAACTATACGATGAATGATTCCCAATTTTAACTACGTTAAATCCATTAACAATAACTCAATCATCAATTCCACCATATTTCTTGCAAGTTCAGTTTATATACTCTATGAAAACATGAATAACATTAACCCATAATAATTAACCATCAAAACCCCATTCTTTCAAGAATCATGTCACACATGAACATGTCCTGTAACTTTGCTTAGAATTTAAAGAAATACAAAGGATGTATGATGTTTATACCTTTATTGAAGATTTTTAATACTTAATAAGTGCCTAAGATCGTTGGGGAGAGCTTGGTCTAGCATTAGGAGCCTAAATCTTCCATGAAGGTCAAGAAAACAAATTAGTAATTTTTGGAGTTACTATTCACCTCAACTTTGAGCAAGGATTTGAGCATGCTAACCTTAGTTGATGATCATGAAACTTTTTGCTTGTCTTGATCTATTTAAGACCTTTAAAAAGATCTATCATTTTCAAATTTTGAAGCTTGGGGGCTAAAGTTTTGAATTTTTTATTCTTCATGAAGAAGATGGAGTTAAACTGAAACTTCATGAAAAGTGGGAGAAGATGAGAGCTTGACTTGGCTTTTTTTGGAAGTGTTGGGTGATATTTGTGATATGTATTGTATATGTATAAAGTGTATTCAATAAGATGCATCTAATTCAAAGCCTAGGTCTTAGCTTGCACACCAAACTTGGCTAAGCTTTTTAATCATAAAAATATGAATCCTTATTTTAAAGAATGTTGTCTTTTAGTTAGCTTTTAATTTATTTAGCTAGCTTGGATAATTTGTTGCTAATTAATTTGCATGAGATTTACATGGCCTTGGTTCTTTCATTGATTCACTTACGTAATCAATTAATCGTTCCCTCGTAATCTAATAAAATCTCGTAACTGGTTCATGGTGTAAATTCTTTAATCGTAACTCCTTATTTTTTATTATACTTGAACTTGGGTTTTATTAGTAGGATTTTGAAATTCTTGGTTGTAGTGCAATTCTCGTATTCCTCGATAGCTCATTAAATAAGATCATTTTGAAATTTTGCATTTTTTTCGAAAACTAACGACTTTTACATACACTCATTTGTTACGTATAATTATAATATCAACTCGGAATTTTAAATTAAATACTCGTATATAGTGTGGCAGAAAAAGTATTTATTAATCCGCAAGATTACTATTCATTCAACATTTTACAAAATCCCAAAAATTTGGGTTATTACATCAAATAAGTTGAGCTTCTTGATTACAAAGAATTTATCGACATTTAAAGAAGAATTTAGTCAGAACTGAGTCTTGGCATCTTTTTCTGAAAAATAGAAGATGTTTTAAGTTACGTGGTCTCATTTTTGCAAGTCAGTGTTTCACATATAACTCTATTAGTTTGTAAATTAATTCCATAAGAGAGGTGCAGATGATCATTGAAATCACTAATGTCTTTTGAGAGACACATAGTGTATGCACTCAGGAATTAGATACCATTTGGTTTTGGATTAGAGAGGCTTACTGTATTACTCAACTCACATGTTTTGTTTTATGACTAGTTCCTTTATAATCTGATCACTTATGTTTCAAAAGTTGAAGTCAGAAGGTGGTTAATAACTTGTGGGATGCCTTAAAGTTATTATTTTAAGGTCAAGTTATTTACTTCTGGTTAACATAAGTGATAATGTACTTGTCTAGTTCCTTTTGTCTTTCATTAGACTGCTTAGCTACAAATATTTATCCATTGTTTACTAGCATAGATTATTAGCTTAAAGAATTTCTGAGGTTTAGTCTCATTAACATGTTATTTATGTTCTGAGAAGATTAATAATCTAATGGAATCATAACAACAATGAGAAAATAATCAAGTAGAGGTTCCTAGAACAACAATTAGACAATCATAAGTTTATTTATAAAGATCAAATTATAATAAAAAGTTCTTTTAAATAAAAAATCAAAGTTTTCCTGCTCTAGTCAACTCTAGCATCTAGAATTCTAGACCCTAAAGTTGAAAGAGGAGGAACACCGCCTTGGCCACCACCATCATTGCCATCCCTTCGAGGGTTGACATGAGTAGCAGTAGCAACAACAGCCTCTCAGGCTCTCCTTTCTTCGATTTCTGCTGGATACGGGCCAGGATAACATGCACAACTTTTTTTTTTGAAGTAGGTCTATTAAATATCATGCCCTCAACTATGACCTTGTTGATGTCGTGAAGGAAAATGATATAATTTTTGAAAATAAATGGAATTTGAGAGTTGAGTGTTATTCCCAAACAATCTAAACAAGAATTACAAAAGGGGGGGGGGTTGAATGTAATTCTGGCTTCTTTTCAATTTTTAAGAACAGTTCTTCAATAAATATATATTGTTGTGTTTGATTTAGCAATGGTGCGGAATAAAAGAAGTATAAAAATCAAAATACAAAGTATTTAAATACAAGTACTTAAAAACTTTTTGGTGGATTGTACTTTTCCACCAGAGATATATATTTAGTAGAGAACTCTGTGTGACATAATTGTACACAGCTGCTTACAATTGAATCTAGAAAATCCAAAGAAATTCTTTACAAATTCTGCCTTATCTATTTCTCTGGTAATTTCCTTGCTAACTTGGATACTATTCAACTTGCTACACTTGGTTTATATATCACCAAGTTACATGATAAGAAGACAAACAAATAAGACAAATTATTTCTAGTCTAACTTCATGCTTCTTCATTTCTCAATCCAGCATCTTTGAATATCTTCTGTTTAGCATGGAAATGGAAATGCTTCTTTGTTCGCTAAAATCTGAATTAGGCTGCCACATCCCATTTGCATACAACCAGTGCATGTGACTGTCAAGTCACTATCACTGCTCTTTTTAATTTGATCATCCGTTGAAACTCAAGTTAATCATTCGTCGAGACTTACGTTGATCATATGTTGAAACTTTGTGATTTATCCATTGAGATTGTCTTCTTGGCATTTGACTCCATTTCATTTATACAAGATTACAAGGTATTTAATATTTACAATTAACCAACCTATCTTGCATATCAATCTAATAGTCAATATGACTTAAAAATTCTACAACATCTAGTTCACTAAGTTATTTAAGTATACAGAAATGTGTTGCTAATCTTATTATTACATAAGCTGCTCTTTCAACGGATGCTAAATTGATCATCCGTTGAAAGCTACAATTTCACTTAAATAAAATCTACTAAGTGTTTTGTTCAAGTTATCATCAAGTACACAACATATTCCTAACAATCTCCCCCAATTTATGTCTACCAGAATTGTAGCCATAAATTAAGAGAAACTTGATGATAACAAAACACTCTATGAATACATAATGAAATAAAGTAGATTAAAATTTACAAGTGCTGCAGTTTATTCAAAATTCTCACAAAGAAAGATTCGTAGAGTGTCTTACAGATCATTTTCAAGGTGCTCCTTTAGACTGAGCAAATTTAGATCATTTCCTTGACTGCCTTGATTTCTTTCCCAACTTCACATCATTCTCTTCAATCTGATATTGGAGTTGTCTGAAAATTTTTGATTCATCCTTATTTTTCTGATCCAGCTTTTCTTGCATCTCCTTGAGAGTTTCATTGCTTGTAATCTTTAGCTGATCTTCCAATCTGAAGAATCTTCTGATGTATTTTTCATCCTTGAACTCCATGATCCAGTATGGCCTCAAATGCACCCTATCTCTAGTAAAAGGGATTGTTAATACTCTTGGGAGTGCATTTGGTCCTCTCCAGCTATTCTTTATCTCCTCAATCTTGTTTTGTACCATTTTCTTGGCAACTATATTAAATCCAAAGTTTTTCTTGATTGCAGAGAAGATGGTCACCAAAGTGAAATAACCTTCATTGAGAATTCTGTGAAGTGGCCATGTAATCTCTTTACCACCCTTGTACCTGAAGACTGGTCTCTCTGGAAGGTGCTTGTAGGCATCAATAGCTTTAACTTCTTCTAGCTCATCCAGATAGAGATTTATGTCTAAAACTTCTTTGATATCACATATGTAGAGTTGATCTCCCTTGTTGACATTAGGATTGGGTTTGGCCACTTGCTTGGATTGAAGCTTGACTGTTTTGACTACTCCTTACTTTGTCTTCTTTTGTTTGGCAAATATTGGAAGATTTAGATCAGGAAGAGGCAAGCTGTCCCAATCTATAGGTTCATCCTTAGGAACAACAGGTTCACCATGAAAGGTGATGTTAGGATCAACCTTGAATTCAGCCTCCTTCACAGTAGGTATGGTTGGTTGACTTGAAGTTGTAGAATGGGTTGGCATGTAGTCTTCCTTATCTTCATTGAAATCTATTTTCCTCTTTGCATGGATTTTGTATGTAAACTTCCTCTTAGTCTGCTTTAGTTCTTCTTTCTTTCCTTCATTTAGATCTTCAGTTATCATAGCAGGAAATTTAACTTTTGTGGATGGAGGCTTCTTAGTTAGGTTCTTGGCTTCTAAAGCAGCTTGCTTTTGTTGTTGTTTAAGTCTTGCCTTTTCTTCTTTCTTAGCCTCTACAAACTGTGGATGTCCAGCCACTACATAGATTAGTTTACCAATCCTGTAGATCTTAGCAATTCTGTTATTTGACATTCTCTCTCTGAGATCTTTAAAGAAAGCAATAGACCTTCCAAGCAGCTTCTTCTCATCTAGATTAGGGGTTTCATAGGACATGTCCAATGGATTTTCGTCTGAGTTCTTTGGATAATTTCTTTTTGGGTGAAAAATCACATTGGCCTTTGGAGATTTGATTGATGAGGTTTGACCCCTTTCCATGTTCCCTAAGCTCATTTCATTAACTGATATTTGTCTCAGTTGAGAGAAGTGAGAAAAGACCGTGTCTTTCTTCCGAATTGGACCAAATTTCTTCTTAATATTTTCATCAAGCTTCTTCCATTTTGCATCCAGCTCTTGCTCAACTACTGCAACATCAAGCTTTTTAAATTTTTCATCTGATTCCAACTTAGCAGTTGCTATCTTGATCAGATCAATGTTGTCCAAGGCTGGTGTATTAGGGAAAGCAATTGCTGGCACAATCACTTTACTGACTTGAATATTGAGCACTTTCTCCCCCTCACTTGTTGACTCCCCTTGGATAACTGGAATTATAGACTATTTCTCCCCTTTTTGTTAGCATCAAGTTGAGTGGAGACTGAGGTGTATGCAACCACCAGTTGTTGTAGCAAACTGGTCTGAGTTTCGTGATGTGCAAGTATCTTGGCCACTGATTTCTCCACATTTGTCAGTCTTGAATCCATGGCCTCAACTTTCTTGTTCAGATCCGCTTCCTTTCTGAGCTTTTGAGCTATATTTGTCATTGTGGTGCCTGGAATCCTAGCATCCAACCTTGCTACAAAGTCTTGTTTGACTTCATAAGTTTCTTTCTTGAGTGCATCCAGATTCTGACTTTGTTGGAGAGCTTGAATCTTATGCAATTGTAGAGATTCCAGGTGAGTTGTGAGTAACATTTTGGTGCTGGCACTAGTGGATACTTGAATTGTTGTTTGGGTGTCAAGGATAAGCTTGAATAGTGTGGATTGGAGATGTGGATAAGAGCATTCCTTGTGCAGCATCCATGATCGAGTTTCTGCATCTCCCCCTATGCTCATGCCTTCTATCTCATCATCATCCTCACCATCATCCCTAAATGAGTCTTTAGCAAATTCAAAGTCATTACTAGATGTGGATGGCATGGAAGTTATAGCATCATTTGCTCTTTGCATAGAGGCAGTTGTGTGCACCAGGTTTGAAATTCTTTCAGCAGCCACATTGTCCTGTTCAGCTAAGACTTGATAAAAGGAACATGGTGAGTAAATGCCCCAGCTTCATAAGAAACAGAGTCTAAGACAGCTTGATAATCTTGCTGAAATAGTTGTTTCTTTTCAACTTCATTAACATCCATTAACTCACTAATAATGGGCTCTTCCCATTCTTATGTACCTACCTTTCTCTCATGATCTCTCTTTTCTTGCATCAAGGGATCCCCTTGGCTTCCCACCTTCACACCCTCACCTTCACCTACTAAGGTGGGACTCCACTCACTCACTTTTGCCAAGTTGAAAGAAATAGCTTGCAGAGTTTCACTCATTTCCTCTCCTTTTGCCTGAGAGCAACTTAGCCTCTCACTCTGTTCACTCCCTTCCCTCAATCCTAAGAGTGACTGTACAACCACTAGATCATCTGCACTTGTAAATGTAGTTGAAATTTGGAGTGGTGCAGTGATATTCAATGGATGAGAAACATCCATGGAAATATTAGTTGAAAGATTCAACGGATGACTGCTGTGAAGCACATCCGTCGAGATACAGTCACTAGTAGACAGATGAACAATATCCATCGAGATAGTATAAATGACAGAGTGTGGAGTAGAGACTACTGTAGAATCTGTGGAGATTGATTTGAGATTTTGCATAGTATTCTCAGTAAAATCAGAAAGGAATGACAAGTGAGCCAACAAATCATCTAAAAGATTATTCTCACTTGCTTGAGATTTTGGCTTCTCTAAGAGAGTTAAAGATGGAGAATCAGAAATTATTGTGTGAATAATATCCACATCCAGAGAATTTGTGGGTGAGTTTTGAGTGTGAGGTGCTTCTATAACTAAAGATTTTGGCCGTGACTCCACATTTATTGGAGCCACATCAATCTGAATTTGAGAAGGTGCATGAACTAAGTCGTTGACTGCAGTAGGCACAGTGTGTCCACCCTGTGTATCCCCAATGGTTTTTGATTTCTTCTTTCTGACATAAGTCTAGGGTGAGCTTGTGTCCCTAACCCTCTTGGTCTGTGCTCTTGGTTGAGAGCTTTGTTCAATAGTCACATCGTTTTGGGAGGATGCAACTAGCAATGAGCTTATATCCTTGTTAACACTACAGTTTGTTGGGAAACTGTAGTGTGGCTAGGCTGGGATGCACTCACCTCTCTGTCCTTATTCTTAGGTCTTCTTTGATGTTCACCATATCCCTCACCAGTCTCACTTCCCTTCACACTACCCTCTTGGCTTATAGTGGATTTTACAACTAGTTTCTTTTGAGAGAAACTAGAGGGGGCTTTCGTTGACTTGGCTTTGGAAATTGTTGGTTTTGTGGCTTGGGTAGGAACCTGTTTGGTCACTTTCATAGGTGTCATGGCCATATTTGATTGCAAAGAAGAAATAGGTTGGAAAGTAGTAGAGATAGAGATGTTTACCTCACTTACCTGAGGTTGTCCCATGATTGGCATGTACACAAGGGGAACATCCTTGTGGTGATTTGTCCTATTTAGATCAGCAATAACTCTTCTCTCTTGGACCCAACAATCTATGTTAGGAATATATGTATTAGTTAGATGATAAGTTGAACAAAACACTTAAGTAGAAATCTAGTGTTTGTAGCCTCAACGGATAAGGCCACTTTGGCTATCCATTGATGGAGTAGCTTTACTTAGAAATAAATTTAGTATTGTAGCACATTTCAGTCTCTGTATTTAAGTTATAATTCTTAGAAGTTGTGGGAAATTATAAGTCATGTTGACTACTAGTGGATATGTAATTAGGAGGGCTAATTGTAAATATTTCATGCCTTGTAATTTTGTATAAATGAAGTAGTATCAACTGATAGATTAAAGGCCTTCAACGGATGAGAAACAAAGATTCAACGGATAACATCCATCAACAGATGAGTGCATCAACGGATAAAGCCTCAACTGCTAAAGTATCAATAGATAAAGCCATCAATGGATGAAAGCTTCAACGGATGCTCAGTTCCATAGTAGTTGATAGTGACAAATCATAAGCTGACAGAGGCACATGGGTTGACAGAGACAATTGAAATATGGTAGCCTCTTGGAGGAATCAAGAAAAAGAAGCATTTCCATTCTGGTGCAATCAAGGAAGTATTCAAAGATTCACAGATTATCTTAGATTGTATTGGATAGAGAAATGAAGAAGAAACATGTAAAGAACTATTTTTATAATTGTATTTTATCTTTGTCTTCACTTGTAAACTTGATGATAAATAAACCAAGTTGCAGCTAATAATTAGATGTGAATTTTCCAGAGCTGTTTAGAAAAATATAGAGAGAAAATCATCTAGTTTGTACTAGGAAGCAGTTGTGAACAATTCTTTGTATCACAGATTTTCTGAAATACACATCTCTGGCGGAACAACAAATCCACCAGAAAAGTTTTTTAAAGCCTTTGTGTTCTTTACATTTGTGTCTTGAATATACATATGTCTGCACCTGCTAAAAGCAATTCACACACATCTGTTCATCATAAACTTAGCTTTTGAAACTGCTCAAAACTTGAAAAAGTTTTGAGATTTACATTCAACCCCCCTTCTGTAAATCTCATTGTTAGTTCCTTGGGAATAACAATTGGTATCAGAGCAAGCTCTTGACATACAAATAGTTTAAAGATCTATTCTACTAACATCATGAGTAAGAAGGATATTGGAGTGAAGATTCCAATCTTGGAAAAAGATAATTATCATCACTGGAAAGTGAAGATGCATCTACATTTTCTCTCTCAAGATGAAAGCTACATAAACTGTATTGAGAATGGTCCTCACATCCCTCACAAAGTGGCCACAGCTGCCACTGCCACAGTTGCTGTTGGACGGTCTATTCCCAAGCCAAAAGCAGAATGGACTGATGAAGATATTGAAGAGGTTCACAAGGACAAGAAGGCCATGAACATTCTGTTTAATGGCCTAGACAAAGATATGTTTGATAATATCATTAACAGTCAAACTACTAAGGAAATTTGGGATACTGTACAACTTATCTGTGAAGGTACTGAACAAGTTATAGAAAACAAAATGCAGCTTCTCATTCAACAATATGAATATTTTCATTCTGAAGAAGGAGAACCATTGAATGATACCTTCAATAGATTTCAGAAACTGTTGAATGGATTGAAGTTGTATGGCAGAGTGTACCAAGTCAAGGATTCCAACTTAAAATTTCTGAGGTCTCTACCAAAGGAATGGAAGCCTATGACTGTTTCACTAAGGAATTCTCAAGATTATAAGGACTTCACACTTGAAAGATTATATGGAATTTTAAAGACCTATGAACTTGAGATGGAGCAAGATGAGCTGTTGGAGAAGGGAAAGAGAAAAGGTGGATCAGTTGCACTTGTAGCTGAAAATGAGAGAACTGAAGCCAGAAATGAAGAAAAGACAATGCCAAGTCTCAAAATTGGCACAAGCAAATCAGAATCAAGCAAGGGAAAGGACCAAGCAGCTGAGGTTGAAGACAATTCTAGTCAAGATGACTCTGATGATGTTGATGAACATCTGGCTTTTATGTCCAGAAGGTTTGCAAAGATGAAATTCAAGAAAAACACTAGAGCCACTAAGCTAAACAAGAATATGGTGGACAAGTCTAAGTTCAAGTGTTATAACTGTGGCACAAGTGGACACTTTGCAAGTGAGTGCAGAAAGCCAACCTGTGAAAAGAAGAAATTTGAGCAAGTGAATTACAAAAAGAAATATTTCGAATTGCTCAAACAAAAGGAAAGGGCTTTTCTGACTCAGGAAAATGACTGGGCAGCTGATGGAGCCAATGAAGATGATGATATGGAGTATGTCAACTAAGCCTTGATGGCTAATTCTGATGAAAATGAAACTAGTTCATCAAGCAACCAGGTAATCACTACTTACCTCTCTCATCTTTCTAAAAATGAATGCAATGAAGCTATAAATGATATGTCCAATGAATGATATCATTTACGTGTTTCCCTTAAATCACTGGCTAAAGAGAACATGAGAATTAAAAAGAATAATCTTTTTTTAAGTGATAGGAATGTTGTGTTAGAGGGTAAGGTAATTGAGCTTGAAAAGATTAAAATCAAATGCTTATCTATTGAGAGTAAACTAGAAGAGTCTGTTAAGAAAGTAGAAGTTCTTTCTAAACAACTAGAACGTGAGTAAGAGGTAATCAAGGCCTGGAAAACATCTAGGGATGTTAGTACTCAAATTGTCAAGGTTAAAGGAATTGAATCACTCTCTGAGAATGCCTGGAAGAAAAAAAAAGGAAATGGAATTAATTGATGGACTGTCAACGGATGTGGAATCAACGGATGATGAGAGTCATCCGTTGAAGGAAGAAAAGGAGCATCCATTGAAGGCTTATCAACTGAAACAGGCAAATGATTCTAAAAGGGAAAATCTGAAAAATCTCAGTAAGAAGTTTGGTTCAACTTCCAAGAACTTTGTCAAAGAAGAAGCTAGCACATCCAAAGATGCCAGTAAGGTGAATATAGGACACATGACCTTAGATCAGTTGAAAAGTAGGCTTAAGTTGGTTGAGGATAAAAAAGAAACTAAAAGAAAATCTAATAGAAATGGGAAGGTAGGGATTAACAAACACAACAATTACACACCTGATAAGTATGCTCCTAGAAAAAGTTGTGTGCATTGTAGTAGTGTTAATCATCTATCTGCTAACTGAAAATCTGTTAAGAATGCTCCCATGCCTTTAACTCCTTCCATGCCTAACATGTCTATGTCACCACTACATGTTATGCCTGTTATGTCTCAACAGAATCCACATGCACATTTTACAAACATGTCATATGTTAATAATCCTTATTTTGCTGTATTTCGTATGCCTCAAATGCCATACAACATGCCTATGTGGAATAATATGTTTGCACAATCTATACCTTATCAAATTCAACCAAATGTGCTAAATGATTCTGTGACTAACCCAACACTTCAACCAACTACATCTGAGACAAAGGTTGACTCAAAGTTACCTAAGTCAAAAGGTGCAGGAAGTGTGAAGTCTAGGAAAAAGACTAACAAGGCTGGACCCAAGGAAACTTGGGTACCAAAATCAACTTGATTTGATTTTGTTGTGTGAAGGGAAAAAGAAGGAATCTATGGTACTTGGACAGTGATTGTTCAAGGCACATGACATGAGATTTCACCCTGCTCACAGAGTTCAAGGAGAGAGCTGGCCCTAGCATAACCTTTAGAGATGACAGCAAAGGGTTCAATATGGGATATGGCCTGATTTTAAAGAAAAATATCATCATTGATGAAGTTGCATTAGTTGATGGTCTCAAACACAATCTATTGAGCATCAGTCAACTATGTGACAGAGGGAATACTGTTTCCTTCAATTTTGAAGCATGTGTTGTTACCAGTAAGAAGGACAACAAAGTGGTTCTAACTGGAGTTAGAAAAGGGAATGTGTACTTGGCTGACTTCAACTCTACAGATGCAGAATCAATCACTTGTCTTTTCAGTAAAGCAAGTCAAGATGAAAGTTGGCTATGGCACAAGAAGCTGTCCCATTTGAATTTCAAGACAATGAATGATCTAGTCAAAAAGGACTTTGTTAGAGGAATGCCTCTAGTAGAATTCTCAAGGGATGGACTGTGTGATGCTTGTCAGAAAGGAAAGCAAAAGAGAGCATCATTAAGTAAGAAGCTTGAATCAGCAATTGATGAACCATTACAACTGCTACACATGGATCTTTTTGGACCAATCAATGTATTGTCAATTTCAAGGAAAAGATATTGCCTAGTTATTGTAGATGATTTCTCAAAGTTTTCATGGACCTATTTTCTTGGATCAAAGGATGAAGCTAGTGAAATCATTATCAATCATAGCAAGCAAGTCAACAACCATCCAAATTTCAAAGTAAGGAACATCAGGAGTGACAATGGAACTGAGTTCAGGAATTCTACCATGAGGTTGTTCTGTGAAGAAAATGGGATCATGCATGAATTCTCAGCTCTAAGGACTCCACAATAAAATGGTGTGGTGGAAAGGAAGAACATATCACTAATTGAAGTTGCAAGAACAATGCTTGAAGAGTCAAAACTCCCAACATATTTTTGGGCTGAGGCTGTTAACTGTGCATTTTACACTCAGAATATTTCTCTAATTAATCAGGCAAAAGGCATGACTCCCTATCAATTGTTCAAGAGAAGAAAACCAACCTTAAACTTCCTTCATGTATTTGGTTGCAAATGCTACATTCTAAGGAACCAATCTGATCACAAAGTAAAGTTTGATGCAAAGGCTAATGAAGGGATATTTGTTGGTTATTCTGCTGGAAAATCATATAGGGTCTACAATCTAAGAACCAACATTGTTATGGAATCTGTGCATGTTGTGTTTGATGATAAAAAGATTGATGGACTAACAGATGAGGGACATCATGAAGGACTCAAATTTGACAACATTGAGATATATTGTGATGATAGTGAAGATGAGAATGATGGAGAAGACACTTCAAAAAGGATTCAAAATTTGCCTTTGAATAATGCACAAAATGCTGCATCAGTTGAAAGTCATAACTCAGCATCCATTGACAGAAGTATTGCAGCATCCGTTGAAAGACAAAGTGCATAATCCGTTGAAGTACATAATGGAGCATCCGTTGATCATAGTTCATCAACGGATAATCAATTTACATCATCAGTTGATAGAACTCCCAGTTCCTTGTAAAGGACCAATAACTCAGGGGGAGTTTCAACCAATCAACACTCTATCTCACATCATGAAAACACCGAGGCCACCTTATCTAGAGCTAATCTACCACCTCAAAGGAAATGGACCAAGAATCATCCCTTTGAACTAATCATTGGTGATGCAACATCTAAGGTGTAAACTAGAAGGGCTACTCAAGATGAATGTCTATACAGTAGTTTTCTATCATAGGAGGAACCTAAGAGAGTGGAAGAAGCTCTATTTGATCCATATTGGATTTTAACAATGCAAGAGGAGCTAAACCAATTTGAGAGGAACAAAGTATGGAAGCTGGTACCCAAGCCAAAGAACAAGAGTTCTATTGACACAAAATGGGTATTCAGAAACAAGATGGATGAAAATGGCATTGTCATAAGGAATAAAGCTAGATTGGTTGCCAAGGGCTACTCTCAACAAGGGGGAATAGATTTTGATGAGACATTTGCTCCTGTTGCAAGACTTGAAGCCATCAGAATTTTTCTAGCCTTTGCAGCCCATGCCAATTTCAAAGTCTATCAAATGGATGTCAAGAGTGCATTTCTGAATGGAGAATTGGAGGAAGAAGTTTATGTGAGCCAACCTCCAGGGTTTGAAGATCCAAATTTTCCATACCATGTGTATTATCTGTTGAAAGCACTCTATGGACTAAAGCAAGCACCTAGAGCCTGGTATGAGACTTTGTCAAAATTTCTCCTAGATAATTACTTCACAAGAGGTACTGTTGACAAAACTCTTTTCTTTAGAAATGTTAATGGCTCTACAATACTTGTTCAAATTTATGTAGATGATATTATATTTGGTTCTATAGATGATAAACTTTGTAAAAAGTTTGCTAAGTTAATGCAAAGTAAATATGAAATGAGCATGATGGGAGAGCTAACTTATTTTCTTGGTTTACAAGTTAAACAAGTTAGTGGTGGAATTTTCATTAGTCAAACTAAATATTATTATGATCTTTTAAAAAAGTTTGACTTAATGGAATGTTCATCTGCAAAAACTCCCATGACCACTGCCACTAAGCTTGAATTAAACAAGGCTGAAAAGTCTGTGGACATTATAAGCTATAGAGGCATGGTTGGTTCACTTCTATATTTAACTACTAGTAGACCTGATATAATGTTTGCTACATGTCTTTGTGCTATATTTCAAGCTGATCCTAGAGAATCTCACTTAATTGCTATTAAAAGAATTTTCAGATATCTCAAATGTAACATCCCCAAATCCAAGGTCATGAATTCGGGTCGTTATGATCACTTATTAATTAAATAATTCTCTTTTCACAATATTGCTTAACCTTTTATTCAAACTCACACACACACAGGTTATATGCTTGAAAACAGTATCAAATAAATCATCTCCACTTATCTACCTGACAGGGCTGGCGCACAAAAGCCTACAGAACTCACGAGCGTTCCTTACCCGCCTGCGGACAGCAGTCCTGTTCGGATCCATGCTGGTAGTCTGTTGTGATATGATATATAAAAGCAAGAGTGAGCATTATAGCTCAGCAAGGTATATATCCCCATAATTAAGTATGTAAGGATAAATAAAACCAATAAATTATACTTTTTATCTCCAAAGCGTTCTGAAAGTTTATATGCTTGTCAAATTTATAATATTCTCAAAATCAACTACAATAGTATATCCACTGGATACTTGTATTCATCTCTTTCTCAAAATCATTTTATACTCGTACTCATTTTATTTTAAAATCTCAAGATGTTACTCGAACCAAGATTATCAAATGGGTGTGATATATATTCATCAACATCCCAATTTAAAACTCAGCCTTATCGACATATTTCTCAAATGGATTTGATATATAATCATCAACATCCTTATTTAAACTCAGCCTTATCGGCAGATTTCTCAAATGGATTTGATATATATTCATCAATATCCTTGTTTAAAACTCAGCCTTATCGGCTCTCTGTTGTATATTTCACAACAGTTTTTCCAAAATGGAAGAAAGGGACTATACTGGAATAAACCACGTATCGGTGATCTGCCGAATACGAAATTTTCTCTACTAGTAGAAGGAATACAAACCTAGCCGCCTTTGGGCTCATCAAGACACTACACGGTGGTTGCCCATTATCGTGCAAGTCCGAAAGTCAATGGTCACATAGACCATATAACCGTACAATGCGCCACTCCGCGCTTGCATAATGCGCCACTCTGCGCCTGGTCACTGCCCGATACCACTCCGTGCCGGGCAGGCCACATTCCAGTCCCAAAATAATTATATCTTTTGCTCAAAATCCTTTTTCGAAGGAATAGGTCGTTAAAAGTTGACCTTTAAATAAGATGATTTATTCATCACTTTTAACTCAATTGATCTTTGGGAGTTGTCGGAGTTTTGAATTTAAAATCATTTTCAAATCCATATCTGTAGTAGGGTGACACATATATTACTCACTTGTTCTTTATTGAACGAGGAAGCAAAATTCTTATGCTTCTAGACTAAGTTCCCTAAGGTTTTGATACGTTTCAAATGATTTATCTCTTTCAAGAGTTTTGAATAATTTAGAAAGTACCCTTGGGAACTATGTCCATTTTTAAATAAGTTTTTAGAAGTCCGAAGATATTAAATATCTAAGGTCTCATAATAATCTAAGAGGGATTCAATGAATTGATAAAATCTTATAAATAAAACATCTCTGTATAAGGTTCAATGAATTGATAAAATCTTAAGTACCATGTATTTCTAATTAAGGTTCAATGAATTAATAAAAAACCTTAAATACAAAATATTTCTGAATAAGGTCCAACGAATGGAGACACATTAATCAAATAATCAAAACAGGATTTGGTATCCTATAATTACTCTTTGAATAGTTAAATCTTTATTAAATAACGTGAAATGATTTATAAACTATTTAGTATATTTTTAAATACTTTCTTTATATTTAATAATCCCTTAAGTATCGATTTATAAAATAATCAATCAAGTAAGAGTGTCCCTTAAATGAATAAACCAATATTTCTCGAAGTTTAAGTCAAAATCTCAATCGTTCGCTTGATATATATATTACGCGAACGTACTTTGTTTATTGAAATAGAAATCTTTCGCGTTCGGCTCTCTCCGGAATTAAATCGTTATTAAAATATTTCCGACTCCCATTATCCTATATTATATTTGAAATACGTTTCATTTTCTCATACTCGTGTAAAACGAAATTTGTTTTCGTAAACAATCGCATAGTTCGTATGCATTGATATCATAGACAAGCATATATATTTGAACCGTAAATCATGACATCGATATCACAACAGTATATATATAGCATGGATAGTATGAGATAGGGTTTCGAAAACTTGCCTCGAGTAATCGAAGAGGTATGGTCTCTGGTGTTTGGTTGGCGATCTATAAACAAGAACCAACGGTCTAAGTTAGTACGCGATTAACGTCTCGCTCTTATTAAGCAACTTTTGCAACTACTCAAGTATAACGAATCTCCGATCATCACATTCTCAATACTTATATTCTCACTTTATAACATGGTCGAGTTTGGAAATGGATCGTTCGCTTTAGAAAGTCCATTTCGAGTTTTAAGCTCGAACGTGAGAAAATGCGCGTCAAAACTAGGTTTTTATGCGTTTCTCGCTTGCACTCACTTTACCAAAACATTTTTATAAAATCGAAAAATTAATATTTTCTCAAATTTCTTTTTGGACAGTCTTTTCTACTGTCATATCCATTTTTCATAAGTTTTCCAGAATCTCAAAATTATTTTAAATCCTTCAAAATCACCATGCAAGTGGACTTAAGTGCAGTTGGCTAATCGCATAAATGTTTTACACTAAAATGACCATAACTCCTAAACCGTAAATCTCCTCATGATGATCTACACATGTATAGAAACTAAAAAACAAGATCTATCTATTCATGGCCAGTGGTTTTCAAATTTTAACCATTTTCATGGCCGAATGTCCTGCAGAAAACAGATCAAGTGCAAGAATGCCCAAACTCAATTTCTACTACTTGATCTTAACACAATCACTACCTATAACCATCATAAACACAATTACTTCTCAAGATCCACCCACATACACCTTATATTCTCTATATAGTACCACATACATGGATTAAAACTCAACATCTCAAGACTTTAGCAAGAACATAATCAATACAAACTCAAACAAATACAATCCTTTGGATCTTAACACTACAACAAACATAACTCTTAAATCCAACCATAAAACCTTAAAGGGTTGAAAGTTATACCTTCTTGGACACTAGGAAGGTTAGTTCTAGGATTATTGAGGCTTGGTTTGCTTAGAAAACACTTAGAAGGGCTAGATCCTTAAGAAATAAAACCAAGAAACAAGTTAGAATTTCAGAGTTACTTTTCAGCACCTCATTCAAACATTTTTATAAAATTGAAAAATAATAATTTGAGGCTGAAATTTGGTACGAAGCTTACCCATGATATAGAGAAGCTATGGTAAAAATTTCATGATATTTGAATGAGTACATTTTGAGTTATGAATTTTTCTTTTTCCCTTGCTCAGAAAATCCGAACTGCTGGAATGAAAAATGGGAGAGCTTTAAGTGAGGGAAAAGGGGTTGTTTTCTTTTGTGGCTAAATTGTTGGAGTGTGTAATGAATATATGGGATGTATGCAGCAGATTTGACAATAATTTGGCAAAGGTATGGGTTGGTTTGATTGTGTGGTGAAGTGAGAAAAGGGAGAAGTATGGCTTGTGTACTTGTTTGTCTCCCATCACTATTCAACACTATTCCACTAACTATTCTAGTTAGCTTCTAATCATCTAGTTACACTCCTAACTACTAGTTAGGACATTGTTATGCATGGCCAACTTGCATGGGATTTAATTTCTCATTCGTTTTTTATCGTAAACGCAATCGTCGTTCCATTCCGATAGTTTCCACGTATAACGACTTGTTTCGTAGCGATTTCTTTTATCGCTTATAATCCTATAACCAATTCCATTCCTTCTCTTGATCATAGAAATACCTTGATATATTATTTATTTCACGTAGTATTCCCGGTTCTACGCCATTCTTAACGAATACGAAAACACGTAGTATAATCGTAAATCTTCGAATTCCGTTGGCTTTTACATTCACTTATTTTCCTCGATAAACAAGAATATGATCTCAGATTCTCAAAATTCCACTATTCATTTTATGATGATCCCCATACGTATTACTTAATCAGCTCAAGTTACAATTCACAGAAGTTTTAAAATATTACAAAAATCAGGGTTCTTACAGTCTCCCCCCCTTAAAAGGATTCCGTCCCGGAATCAACTCACAAATAGATGGGGGTACCTTTCTCGCAGGTGGCTCTCTAATTCCCAAGTCGACTCCTCAACCTTGGGATATCTCAATAAGACTCTGAATAGCTTGACACTCTTGTCCCTGAGTACTTGCTCTTTTCAACCAATGATTTCAATTGGTTGCTCAATGTAGGATAGATCTAGTACTTACTCATGTTTCACTATATTCTTGGTATCCGCATTATACTTTCTCAACATTGGCACATGAAAAACACTATGAACCTGTTGAAGGTTTGGAGGTAAAGCCAATTCGTATGCCACGGTTCTATTCGTCACAAAATCTCAAAGGACCCATATATCGGGAACTCAGCTTCCCTTTCTTTCCAAATCTCATCAGTCCTTCCCATGGTGACACTTTCAAAAATACCTGGTCACCCACTTCATACTCTCTGTCTTTTCGTGCTAAGTCGGCATATTACGCTGTCGGTCTTGGGTTGTCGCTAAGCATCCTCTGATCAACTCAACTATGTCCCTCGTTCTTTACACCAAGTCGGGACCTAGTAACTTTCTTTCACCAACTTCATCCCAGTACAAGGATGAATGGCACCTCCGACCATACAGAGCCTCATGTGGGGGCATTTCTATACTCGCATGATAACTATGATTGTAGGCAAACTCTATCAAAGATAGGTGTTCATCTCAATAACCTTAAAATCAATTACACAATTTATCAACATGTACTCCAATGTTTGAATGATTCACTCACTTTGTCCATCGGTTTGGGGATGGTATGCAGTACTCACATTCAGTTTGGTTCATAAGCATTCCTGAAAGCTCCTAAAAAAAATCTGGAGTTGAATCGGGGATCTCTGTCAGATACGATAGCTACAGAGACTCTATGTCTTATCACAATTTCCTTGATGTATAGCTCTGCTAATCTATCCACCATGTAGGTTTTCTTGATTGGAAGAAAGTATGCTGACTTGGTTAGTCGATATATAATTACTCATATTGCATCACGGTTAGCCTTAGCTCGGGGAAATCCTACCACAGAATCCATGGCTATTTGTTCCCACTTTCACATCGGAGTTCCTAAGGGTTGTAGGAGTCCCCTCGGTCGCTGATGTTCCACCTTCACTCTTTAACAGGTCAAACACTTACTGACCCAATTGGCCACGTCTCTTTTCATGTTGGGTCATCAATAATATTCCTTTAGATCTCGGTACATCTTGGTACCTCCAGGATGAATTGAATATCTAGAATTATGTCCTTCGCGTAAAATTTCATCTTTTAATTCTCGAACATTCGGAATCCAAATCCGGTTCGCATACCCCATAATTCCCTTCTCATCTTTCTCATATTTGACTTCTTCTCAGTCAAAGATTCTCGCTCTTCATTCGTCTTCTCTTTCTGACAATGTCCCATCTTTTCTAACAATTCCGGTTCTAATTTGATCTCAAATAGTCCATCAGTCCCTTTACCGGTGACTTCACCTCTATCTCCATCTCCTCGAGTTCTCTCACTAGTTCCTCCAGCGTTGTCAACATCTTGAGTCTCTCTTTACTACTAAGGGCATCAGCCACCACATTGGCCTTCCCTGGGTGATATAAAATCTCACCGACATAGTCTTTCATTAACTCTAACCATCTCCTCTGTCTCCTGTTGAGTTCTTTCTGAGTAAATATATACTTAAGGCTATTATGGTCAGTGTAGATCTCACAATTTTCTCTTTATGGATATTGTCTCCAATTTTTCAAAGCAAAACTATTGCTGCTAATTCTAATTCATGAGTAGGGTATCTTACTTCATATTCCTTCAGCTACCGTGAGGCATAAGCAACCATTTTCCCATGCTGCATGAGCATGCATCCTAATCCTTTATGAGACGCATCACTATAGATCACAAAATCACCCTTTCCATCAGGCAATGCCAGCACGAGGGCTGTTACCAAACTCCTTTTCAATTCCTGAAAACTTTCCTCACATTTTTCATTCCACACAACCTTTTCTGTTTTGCAAGTAGGCCTAGTCAAAGGTCCTGATATCTTAGCGAAATCCTGTACGAACCTCTCATAAAACTGGTTATTTCCCAAAAAGTTCCTACTTCCGTAGGTGTGGTTATTCTTTCTCATTGGAATATTGCCTCAACATTGGTAGGGTCAACTAACACTCCTTCACTGCTCATCAATTGTCCTAAGATCTGAACTTCATTTTTCCAGAATTCGCACCTTGAGAATTTGGCAAACAACTTTTCTCTTCTCAATGCTTCTACCACTATCCTCAGATATTCCGCATGTTCTTCTTCCGTTTTAGAATAGACTAAAATATTATCAATAAAAATAATGACGCACACGTCCAAATACTTTTTAAACACTCGATTCACAAAGTCCATGAAAGCTACTGGGGCATTCTTTAGCCCGAACGACGTCACCAAGAACTCATAATGTCCATACCTCGTGCGAAATAAGGTATTTGTCCCCTGTTTTAATCTTCAGTTGGTGATATCCCGTTCTTAGATCGATTTTCGAAAAGTGTACCACTCCTTCATGTTGGTCAAACGAATCGTCAATTCTAGAGAGAAGGTATTTGTTCTTAATAGTCAGCTTATTCAGTTCCCTATACTCTGTGCACAATCGCATACTGCCATCCTTCTTTTTGACAAACAACATTGGTGTGCCTCATGGTGACACATTAGGTCTCATCATTCCTTTTTTCAACAGTTCTTGCAACTGTGAAGTCAATTCTTTCATTTCAACCGGGGCTAGCCTATATGGGGCTTTTTGAAACTGATGTCATTCCTGATGCTAATTTGATAGCGAACTCTATCTCTCGGCCAGGTGATAATCCTGAAAGGTCTTTGGAAAACACATCCTCAAATTCGTTAACAACTGGTATATCACGTACATCGGGGCTTCTCTCTTGGTACCCGCCACGTATGCTAAATACGCTTTGCTATCTTTCCTCAATAATTACTTCGCTTGAGCAATATTCAAAATTTTCTGGGTCTGACGCTGACCCTTAATCATAATTTCCTTGCCGTTAGGAATTCGGATTTTAACTTTCTTTCCTTTATAATCAATCTGAGCACCATTGCTCGACGACCAATCCATTTTTAAGACCACACCAAATTCTCTCAGCCTGAAAGGAATTAAGTCCAACTTAAAGTCCTTCCCTCCTAGTTCCCACTTGAAGATTAGATGAATCTCATTAATTGGAACAACCTCTCGATTCACTATTTCTATTCGCAATAATTCTCGCGTTGGAATCACATTAAGTTTTAACTTGGCCAAAAATCTCACGATATAAAATACTTATTTACTTCAGAATTAAACAGAATATTTGCAGTAACCAAATTGAGTAAAAGGTTACCTGCTATCACGCCCTAGCTGGGTTGGGGCAGTTGCTAGAAAATATCCTGGTTGGTTGCAATTAAAGCACCTCAGTAGCTCTTTTCCCAAATTACATACCCCGAGATGTTTCTCCCCACATGACTTATGATCTGGTAGGGGTGACCGAAACTGGTTATAAAACGTAGTCCTATATTGACCACCTCCCTGGGCGATACTCTTGCTTACCGGTTCGCTAAACCCGGTACCTACTGCGGGTTGGGACACCGCTCTCCTCTCAGTCCTAATCAGAAATTTCTGTTTATCGCTCTGCCGCCTTTGCTTCCGAACTCCTCTTCTTGCTCTCTTCCTCTTTTTGATTTTGCTCACTCTATGTCTCTACAATCGAGGCCTTTTTGCACATAGTCTGTTATCTCAAGTAATGACACTCGGTCCTGAATCCATTATTTCAGCCCTTGCTGAAATCTCCTTGCCTTTTTCTCTTTCGTGTTCACAAACTCCGGCACGAATCTCGACAGTTCAATAAATTTGGCTTTGTACACAGCCACTGACATCTTATCTTACATAATCTCTAGAAACTTCAACTCCATCTGAGCCTCAATAAACCTGGGAAATACTTTTCCCCATGTGATAATCACATCAGTCTCCAGGGTTCCTTTAGGTTCCCACTAATAATTTATTTCTCCTTTCAACATATAATTGGTGAACACAGTCTTTTGCGTCTCTTCTATGGGCACTATCTCAAAGCTCTTTTCCATTTCTTTCAGCCAAGCTCTGGCTTTAACAGGTTAGCAGTCCCTTGAAATTTCTGGGGGTTTTAACAACTTAAAGGCCTTAAACACATTAGTAACTGGAATATGATCAACCTGGGTTGAGGGTGACAAATTAAATTCTCTCGAAGAAGATTCATAATTTGGTCCATAGGGTTTTCACTCTGGCCTTCCCCCTCGTTAGTATCCATAGTTTCTTCTTCATTGTAATCCTCTAAGTCGAATTCATTATATTCGACTTCCTCGTGTTCTTGTTTATTTTGGTTTACCAATTCAGCAGGGTTTGCTCTAGTTTCCCAATATGTCGGGGTGGCATCGTTATTCTAATATAAAAGATCACCAATATAACATTATTCGCGTCTCTACTCATTATGTTAAAGTCGCTTAATAACTCGCTTTGTCACAAATACATTCTTCATTCCTCTTTAGTTACTCGCAACGTTGTGCCCACGAACCTGATTTGATGCGTTAACAAAATACGACATCTTGTCGAGAATATACACGTAGCTCCTAGTGACATCCCACTCTTGGAATACTGCGTCAGACTTATTGGTCTTCTCCTCCAGTAGTTCGGAGCTTGCTGCGTTGATTGCAGGAGCATGAAACTTTTCAGGAATTATTCTGTCGATTCTCGCTTTCCGTGCCGAACCATAATGGCTTAACGGACGAAATGATTTCGTATAATCGCATAGCATTCTCATCTTGGGACACGCTAAAATCTTCCTTATAGGAGATAGATTCCTGAATGGTATAGCGAATACCCTTCTTGGTAGAATCGATGTTCATCATGTATTGAACCCTTATTATCGGAAGAATAATTTCAACCAATTCAGGTAACGTAATAACCTTAATAGTAAAAGAATTAAGCATCTTGATTTTTGCCTAATATGTCTCCTCAAGGACACTCTATAAAGAGCTAAGAGTGGCAAGACTCGGGTTTTCCAATCAACCCATGGTATTGGGGTATCGTCTTTATCCCGCTTTCTCGGAGACTTAGCTCCACTTCTATATCAACATTATAAAAAAATCATGTACAATTTTCTCCTTTCCTCATTCTGTCGATCTTAAACGATTCCATCAATTTCCGTATAACACTTCACATAAACACTTCAACATAACTCCTAGTAGTCCATCAACAAACTCTATCGGCTCAACCAATGGACTCTCTTTTACATATAACTCTTAGCACTCTTTTCTCTGAGTGCTACAACTCATTCTCTTCCCTTAATGCTGGCTTTTCAATCGACTGTTAATAACTCAACCAATGCCTCAACTATTAAGGCTAAGGTCCCCTTGGGTACTACCGTCGCGACTACTCCATAGTAATCCGACTACGAACTCGATGATAGTTCTTATTAACTTTTAGATCCTCAGTCTACCCATTTTACTCTAACTGTTTCCAAGACTTATAACCTTTGGCTCTGATACCATTTCTGTAACACCCCCAAATCCAAGGTCGTGAATTCGGGTCGTTACGATCACTTATTAATTAAATAATTCTCTTTTCACAATATTGCTCGACCTTTTATTCAAACTCACACACACACAAGTTATATGCTTGGAAATAGTATCAAATAAATCATCTCCACTTATTTACCTGACGGGGCTGGCGCACAAAAGCCTACAGAACTCACGAGCGTTCCTTACCCGTCTCAGCAGTCCTGGTCGGATCCATGCTGGTAGTCTGTTGTGATATGATATATAAAAGCAAGGGTGAGCATTATAGCTCAGCAAGGTATATATCCCCATAATTAAGTATGTAAGGATAAATAAAACCAATAATTATACTTTTTATCTCCAAAGCGTTCTGAAAGTTTATATGCTTGTCAAATTTATAATATTCTCAAAATCAACTACAATAGTATATCCACTGGATACTTGTATTCATCTCTTTCTCAAAATCATTTTATACTCGTACTCATTTTATTTCAAAATCTCAAGATGTTACTCGAACCAAGATTATCAAATGGGTGTGATATATATTCATCAACATCCCAATTTAAAACTCAGCCTTATCGGCATATTTCTCAAATGGATTTGATATATAATCATCAACATCCTTATTTAAACTCAGCCTTATCGGCAGATTTCTCAAATGGATTTGATATATATTCATCAATATCCTTGTTTAAAACTCAGCCTTATCGGCTCTCTGTTGTATCTTTCACAACAGTTTTTCCAAAATGGAAGAAAGGGACTATACTGGAATAAACCACGTATCGGTGATCAGCCGAATACGAAATTTTCTCTACTAGTAGAAGGAATACAAACCTAGCCGCCTTTGGGCTCATCAAGACACTACACGGTGGTTGCCCATTATCGTGCAAGTCCGAAAGTCAATGGTCACATAGACCATATAACCGTACAATGCGCCACTCCGCGCTTGCATAATGCGCCACTCCGCGCCTGGTCACTGCCCGATACCACTCCGTGCCGGGCAGGCCACATTCCAGTCCCAAAACAATTATATCTTTTGCTCAAAATCCTTTTTCGAAGGAATAGGTCGTTAAAAGTTGACCTTTAAATAAGATGATTTATTCATCACTTTTAACTCAATTGATCTTTGGGAGTTGTCGGAGTTTTGAATTTAAAATCATTTTCAAATCCATATATGTAGTAGGGTGACACATATATTACTCACTTGTTCTTTATTGAACGAGGAAGCAAAATTCTTATGCTTCTAGACTAAGTTCCCGAAGGTTTTGATACGTTTCAAATGATTAATCTCTTTCAAGAGTTTTGAATAATTTAGAAAGTACTCTTGGGAACTATGTCTATTTTTAAATAAGTTTTTAGAAGTCCGAAGATATTAAATATCTAAGGTCTCATAATAATCTAAGAAGGATTCAATGAATTGATAAAATCTTATAAATAAAACATCTCTGTATAAGGTTCAATGAATTGATAAAATCTTAAGTACCAAGTATTTCTAATTCAGGTTCAATGAATTAATAAAAAACCTTAAATACAAAATATTTATGAATAAGGTCCAACGAATGGAGACACATTAATCAAACAATCAAAACAGGATTTGGTATTCTATAATTGCTCTTTGAATAGTTAAATCTTTATTAAATAACGTGAAATGATTTATAAACTATTCAGTATATTTTTAAATACTTTATTTATATTTAATAATCCCTTAAGTATCGCTTTATAAAATAATCAATCAAGTAAGGGTGTCCCTTAAATGAATAAACCAATATTTCTCGAAGTTTAAGTCAAAATCTCAATCGTTCGCTTGATATATATATTACGCGAACGTACTTTGTTTATTGAAATAGAAATCTTTCGCGTTCGGCTCTCTCCGGAATTAAATCGTTATTAAAATATTTCTGACTCCCATTATCCTATATTATATTTGAAATATGTTTCAATTTCTCATACTCGTGTAAAATGAAATTTGTTTTCGTAAACAATCGCATGATTCGTATGCATTGATATCATAGACAAGCATATATATTTGAACTGTAAATCATGACATCAATATCACAACAGTATATATATAGCATGGATAGTATGAGATAGGGTTTCGAAAACTTGCCTCGTGTAATCGAAGTGGTATGGTCTCTGGTGTTTGGTTGGCGATTTATAAACAAGAACCAACGGTCTAAGTTAGTACGCGATTAACGTCTCGCTCTTATTAAGCAACTTTTGCAACTACTCAAGTATAACGAATCTCCGATCGTCACATTCTCAATAATTATATTCTCACTTTATAACATGGTCGAGTTTGGAAATCGATCGTTCGCTTTAGAAAGTCCATTTCGAGTTTTAAGCTCGAACGTGAGAAAATGCGCGTCAAAACTAGGTTTTTATGCGTTTCTCGCTTGCGCTCACTTTACCAAAACATTTTTATAAAATCGAAAAATTAATATTTTCTCAAATTTCTTTTTGGACAGTCTTTTCTACTGTCATATCCATTTTTCATAAGTTTTCCAGAATCTCAAAATTATTTTAAATCCTTCAAAATCACCATGCAAGTGGACTTAAGTGCAGTTGGCTAATCGCATAAATGTTTTACACTAAAATGACCATAACTCCTAAACCGTAAATCTCCTCATGATGATCTACACATGTATAGAAACTAAAAAACAAGATCTATCTATTTATGGCCAGTGGTTTTCAAATTTTAACCATTTTCATGGCCGAATGTCCTGCAGAAAACAGATCAAGTGCAAGAATGCCCAAACTCAATTTCTACTACTTGATCTTAACACAATCACTACCTATAACCATCATAAACACAAGTACTTCTCAAGATCCACCCACATACACCTTATATTCTCTATATAGTACCACATACATGAATTACAACTCAACATCTCAAGCCTTTAGCAAGAACATAATCAATACAAACTCAAACAAATACAATCCTTTGGATCTTAACACTACAACAAACATAACTCTTAAATCCAACCATAAAACCTTAAAGAGTTGAAAGTTATACCTTCTTGGACACTATTAAGGTTATTTATAGGATGATTGAGGCTTGGTTTGCTTAGAAAACACTTAGAAGGGCTAGATCCTTAAGAAATAAAACCAAGAAACAAGTTAGAATTTCAGAACTTTTCAGCACCTCATTCAAACATTTTTATAAAATTGAAAAATAATAATTTGAGGCTAAAATTTGGTACGAAGCTTACCCATGATATAGAGAAGCTATGGTAAAAATTTCATGATATTTGAATGAGTATACTTTGAGTTATGAATTTTTCTTTTTCCCTTGCTCAGAAAATCCGAACTGCTGGAATGAAAAATGGGAGAGCTTTAAGTGAGGGAAAAGGGGTTGTTTTCTTTTGTGGCTAAATTGTGAGAGTGTGTAATGAATATATGGGATGTATGCAGCAGATTTGACAATAATTTAGCAAAGGTATGGGTTGGTTTGATTGTGTGGTGAAGTGAGAAAAGGGAGAAGTATGGCTTGTGTACTTGTTTGTCTCCCATCACTATTCAACACTATTCCACTAACTATTCTAGTTAGCTTCTAATCATCTAGTTACACTCCTAACTACTAGTTAGGACATTGTTATGCATGGCCAACTTGCATGGGATTTAATTTCTCATTCATTTTTTTATCGTAAACGCAATCGTCGTTCCATTCCGATAGTTTCCACGTATAACGACTTGTTTCGTAGCGATTTCTTTTATCGCTTATAATCCTATAACCAATTCCATTCTTTCTCTTGATCATAGAAACACCTTGATATATTATTTATTTCACGTAGTATTCCCGGTTCTACGCCATTCTTAACAAATACGAAAACACGTAGTATAATCGTGAATCTTCGAATTCCGTTGGCTTTTACATTCACTTTTTTCCTCGATACACAAGAATATGATCTCAGATTCTTAAAATTCCACTATTCATTTTATGATGATCCCCATACGTATTACTTAATCAGCTTAAGTTACTATTCACAGAAGTTTTAAAATATTACAAAAATCAGGGTTCTTACATCAAAGGGACTCCAAATCTAGGGATTTGGTACCCTAGAGAGTCTAGTTTTGATCTAATTGGCTACTCAGATGCAGATTATGCAGGTTGCAAAATAGACAGGAAAAGTATAACTGGAACCTGTCAATTTCTAGGGAATAAGCTTGTTTCATGGTTCAGCAAGAAGCAAAATTCTGTTTCTACATCAACAGCTGAGGCTGAGTACATTGCTGCTGGTAGTTACTGTGCACAGATATTATGGATGAGGAATCAACTATTTGACTATGGGCTAAGTGTTGACAAAATTCCAATATTCTGTGACAACACAAGTGCCATTGCCATTACTGAAAATCCAGTACAACATTCAAGAACCAAGCACATTGATATCAAGTACCACTTCATAAGGGAACATGTGATGAATGGTACAGTGGAACTTCATTTTGTTCCAAGTGAAAAACAAATTGCAGACATATTTACCAAGCCACTTGATGAATCAACATTCACAAGATTGGTAAGTGAGCTAGGTATGCTAAATTATTCCAAAATTCATGTCCTAATTGTAATTTATAATGTAGCCTAAAATGAATTTATTGCAAGAACAAAGTTGGCTTTAAGTAAAGTTTATTATGTCAATGGATATTCGTTATCCGTTGAAAGTCAAAATTGTTCTATCAACGGATGTCCATTATCCGTTGAAAGACAAATACATTTCTGGTAATTTTATCCTTCAACGGATAAAACCGTGTTAATCTTCAAAGGATAACTGTTTACCTCATCCGTTGAAGTGTCACATCAGTCGTTTTGAGTGAGTCACAGCCGTTGATTCTATTTTCTTAACCGTTGATACATATATATATATATATATATATACAGTTGTATGTATTTGTATTAAAGGCAGTTTTTAGAATACATACAGTTTTTCTTTTATTCTCAAATGGCTGTAATTCACTTAAAAATATTGTTTAATCATTCTCTTTATGTTTTAATTTGAGAAAGTATAAAAGCCCCTTTGAATTCTTATTTTCACTTTACGCTTTCTTGCAATTTTTAAAAGCTTTTACTCTCTTTCTCTCCCAAAACTCACAACTTTTCTCTGCAACTTCTACCCACAACAATGGCACCAGTGGTAAAGATAATTTCCCAATCTGGGTTTGTCTATGAGAAAAACAATTCCGTAGCTTTGGTGGAAAAGAATGAAGCCCACTCAGATTATCACAAGATGATGGATTTCATCAAAAACTGTAAACTGAGCTATGCAATGTTGGAAGCCCCAATGATTTATTGTGAGATAGTTGAGGAGATTTGGACAACTGCTGAGTTCAACCCCACTGATATGACCATCTCCTTCTCTCTCAAAGGTAAGGATTACTGTATTAACTGTGATGATATACAATCCTGTTTTAAATTTCCTGAAAACAATGCCATGACACCACACACTGATAATGATGTATCTAGCATGTTAGATTCCATAGGCTATTCCCTTGATTCTACTAGTTTAGGCAGTATTAAGAGAAAAGGCCTTAAGAAAGAATAGAGTTTTGTTGGTGATGCCTTTATCAAGGTTTTCTCTGGGAAAATTAGTAATTTTGATGCAATAACTTCATCTCTTGTTAATATGCTCTATATACTGGTTTTTGAAAGGTACTATAATTTTAGAAACTATGTTATGCTAGAATTGGGTACTAGGATAGGTAACATGGCAAATAGACCTCATAACATCTACTATGCTTGATTCTTTATGTTATTGGCTAATCATGTTGTTGAAGGTTTGGTCATAAATAATGAGAGTAATAAACTCAAATGTTGGGCACAAGAGAAGAGGGTCCTTGCAGACCTTTTAAGGATTAACCTCAATAGTAAGGTGCCATTGGTATACTTACCAATCATGGATGCACCTCAGGTAAGTGAGGTAAATACTTCTTCAACTCCTACTACTTCCAACCCCATCATTTCTTTGCCTTCAAGTGTGGCCATGGAATCTGTGTTAATGCCCCAACAGGTTCCTACCAAGGCCACCAAATCTAAAGTTTCAAAATCCAAGTCAAAGAAAGCCACATATGTTGTCTCTCAAAAGACAACAGTTGTAACACCAACCATAAACCTTAAGGGGATTGAACAGGGTGTTAGTGGTGAGGGGAGGGGTGAACATCAAGAAAACCCCCAGAATAAGGTAGGAGAGGTGAGTGGTACCCAAGCTAGCCAGGCCACAGTTTCCCAAAAGACTGTGGTGGTTGAAAAGGATTCAAACTCATCCCTACTTACATCCTCCCAAAAGGGTGCAGCTATTGAAAATAGTCCCCAACCAGGGACACAGAACAAAAGAGGGAGGGACACTGAAGCCACACACTCACCTGTAAAAGCCTTTACAAGAAGAAAGAAGGTCAAAACCCTAGTTTCCACACAAGGTGCACACACTGCACAGATACAACCACATGTATCTATACCTTCACAAATTCAGCTTGACGTCACCCCAACAAATGTGGAGTCACAACCCCATTCTCTCAAAATTGACACACATCAACCACCAAATTCTCCATCACCATCTCTGGATGTGGACATGATTTTCACATCAATTCCTGATTCTCCCTCTTTGCAACTCACGGAGGAGCCCCACTCAAATACTGGTGATCATCATCTTTTAGATGATTTGTTGGATCATCAGCCAATTCTTTCAGACTTAGTTGAAGAATCCGTGTCACCTAAATTAAAATCAATCCACACAGATTCAACAATTATGTCACTTTCAATTTCTACTTCTTTTCCTTCTTCAACGGATATTCCTCATCCGTTGACAAGTGGTTGTTCTTCAACAGATAAGCTTAACAACAATTATCCGTTGATACCATCAGTTTGAACTTCAACGGATCCGTTGATGGTCTCTACACAAACAACTGAATTAAATCCAAGTGTAGAAGACATGGTTACTGTACAATCACTTCTAGGGTTGAGGGAAGGGAGTGAAAACTTGAGTGAGAGGCTGGGTTGCTCCCAGACAAAAGGAGAGCTTGAGAGTCTAAATATGCATGCTATTTCTTCCAGCATTGCAAAAGAAAGTGAGAGGAGTACCACCTTAGTAGGTGAAGGTGAGGGTGTGAGGAGTGTGAGCCAGGGGGAGCCCCTGATGCAAAAAAAGAGAGAAATTGAGAGAAAAGCAGGTACAGAAGGTATAAGGGTGGATCCAGCCATTGCTAGTGAGTCAATGATTGTGGATGATGCTGAAAAGGAAAGACAATTTCAGCAACATTACAAAGCTGTAATTGATAACATTTTATTGGATGCTGACACTTTTACTCATCCTGTGTCAGCCTATCAACTATTGGCTGCTCAGGGCAATGAGGAGGCAGAAAAGACTTTAAACCTAGTACATACTTCAGAATCTCTACAAAGGGATAAAGCTGTTGTCAATATGATGCCTTCTACAGCTGGTGAGCCATCTGAGGAATTTGGAGTAAATTCTAATGATGATGACTCTGGTTCTTTTGATGGAAGCATGAACTTAGGGGGAGATGAAGGCCCAAGTTCTATTCCAGAGTTACCTGAATGAGCATTGACAAAGGAGTCTACACTAGGGCATTTCAATGTATCCTTAGTCAAACAAGTCATGGCTATCCAAAAGGCAATTCAGGAAACTTCAAATGCTGGTACCAAGGCTATTCTTCAATCCCACTTAGATTCTCTACATCTCATGAAGCTACAACAGTTAAGATATAATCTAAGTGTGGATGAACTCAAGAAGGATATAGCTGACTTGAAGTCCTACAATACTGAGAAGCTGGATTCAATCATGCCCTTTGGTACCATGCAGGAACTGTTACTGAGAAGAGAATCAGATGCTGAAAAGAAGATGGCCGAATTGAAGGAAAGAGTTCAAGTTATTGAAAACTCTATGGTCACCATTCTTCACAATCAACAATGATAACAAAAAGGAGGAGAATAAAGGGGATGGGGAAGGGGAGCCATCTACACACATTCAAATATCCATAGTGCTAGTTCCTGCCCTCACTACTTCTCCAACACTTCAAATCAAAGGAAAGCTTGATGGAATTGATCTAATCCAGCTAGCAGCAGCTGAGATGAAGGTGAAAGAGCAAAGGAGAAGAATTGATGAAAGGATGCAACAAGTGTTTGGCTCCACAACTACAAAATCCTTATATGTGAAACATAGCACAAAAGTTGAGCCAATCATTATGGAGCACAAGCCAGTAGGGAGGAATAAGGTTGGAGAAACTTCTTTCAGGAACCTGAAGCCCCTGGTACTCAAGCCAACCACTAGATTCAACAAGGACTCTACAAAGAACCCTCTAAGCTTTGCTCAACTAAAAGAAGTGGATTTTCCTCTTCCAAAGCCTGATGAAGACAAAGTTTTGGGTGGTAACATCATAAAGCACAAAGAGACCAAGGATGTAGTGGAAAGAATGAATATGGCTATCATCTATAGAGAGGGAAAGAGCATCTGTGTGATGCAAGGACATCCCAAATTCTCAATAGCCAAGAGGGAAGAGACCAAGAGGCTAAAGGAAGAAGCTGAAAAGCTGAAGGCTGACAAAAGAGCACAAGCAAAGCTTGAAAAAAAGCTAAAGTCAAGTCAAATTGAAGAAAAGAAGAAGATTGAAGACAAGAGTGAAGGAAACAAGACTGAAAGCATAAATATGGATATGGGGAATATGGTTGGTGAGAGTGTGGAGGAAAGAAGTTAGGAAAGAAAGGAATGGCAGAAAGGGAACATGAAGAAGGCTAATGCAAAAAGGAAGAGTGGAGATGACACTGAGGAAACCCAATCAAAATCTAAACCACTACCTTCTATTCCTGAACCTGTTGTGGCTGATCCCAGTATAAATATCCATAGTGAAACAATCATCCCTAAAGAGGAACCTATTGATTAGGACACCATCAAATTGCCTACCTTCTTAACTACCTCTCCACCACCAAAAAAACTGAAAATAAAATCCAAATCAACACCTCCTCTAACCTCAAGTAAATTCACTCAGAAACATAGACCTAAGCCTAAGCCACAAGCCTCAAAGGATGATTATGTTCACATTTGTGACATAAAAGAATATACAGATATTGAACTCTTCCTGGATGAGCTGGAGGAAGTAAGGGGAATAAATGCCTATAGACAGCTACTAGAAAGGTTAGTGTTCAAGTATAAAGGAAGTATGGAAAGGACTTGGCCTCTTCAAAGAATTCTAAGTGAGGGCTATTCTACCTTGATTAGAGTCTACTCAGCTATCAAAAGGGATACTGGCTTTACCAGGACTGCCAAAACTGAGATTCTCTACAAGATTGCCAGAATAAGGAATAATTGGTGGGAGTCAAATTCCTTGCCTAGAACATTACTCATTCCTGAGCATGGAATTACAATTCATAAATCACCTCATTGGTTGATAGAGTTCAGAGACAATAAAGAAGTCAGAAGATTTTTCAGACTTGAAGACCAGCTTAAAATTGCCAGTAATGAAACTCTCAAGGACATGCAATCTAAGTTGGATATCAGTGAAAAAGATGAAGCTGAATTCTACAGACAACTCCAACTCCAAGTAGAGGAAAATGACAGGAGGCTAGGGAAGAAAACAAGGGAACAAAGGAAAAGAAAATGAATTGCTCAGACTAAAGGAGCACCCTTAGAAACACTGTAAATCTTCAATTCTATCTCAATACATACACAATTTACAGAACTTTTGAATTTCTACTTGGATTCAACTCATATATTTGTTAAGTGTTTTGTTATCATCAAATTAACCCTGAATTTATGCCTACAATTTTAGTAGACATAAATGGGGGAGATTGTTAGGAATATATATATTAGTTTGATGATAAGTTAAACAAAACACTTAAGTAGAAATCTAGTGTTTGTAGCCTTAACGGATAAGGCCACTTTGGCTATCCGTTGATGGAGTAGCTTTACTTAGAAATAAGTTTAGTATTGTAGCACATTTCAGTCTCTGTATTTAAGTTATAATTCTTATAAGTTGTGGGAAATTATAAGTCATGTTGACTACTAGTGGATATGCAAATAGGAGGGCTAATTATAAATATTTCATACCTTATAATTTTGTATAAATGAAGTAGTATCAACTGATAGATTAAAGGCCTTCAACGGATGAGAACTAAAGCTTCAACGGATAACATCCATCAACGGATGAGTGCATCAATGGATAAAGCTTCAACTGCTAAAGCATCAACGGATAAAGCCATCAACGGATGAAAGCTTCAACGGATGCTCAGTTCCATAGCAGTTGATAGGGATAATTCATAAGCTGACAGAGGCATATGGGTTGACAGAGATAATTGGAATGTGGTAGCCTGTTGGAGGAATCAAGAAAAAGCAGCATTTCCATTCTGATGCAATCAAGGAAGTATTCAAAGATTCACAGATTATCTTAGACTGTATTGGATAGGGAAATGAAGAAGAAACATGTGAAGAACTATTTTTATAATTGTATTTTATCTTTGTCTTCACTTGTAAACTTGGTGATAAATAAACCAAGTTGCAGCTAGTAATTAGATGTGAATTTTCCAGAGCTATTTAGAAAAACATAGAGAGAAAATCATCTAGTTTGTACTAGGAAGCGGCTGTGAACAATTCTTTGTATCACGGACTTTCTGAAATACACATCTCTGGTGGAACAACAAATCCACCAGAAAAGTTTTTTAAAGCCTTTGTGTTCTTTACATTTGTGTCTTGAATATACATCTGTCTGCACCTGCTCAAAGAAATTCACACACATCTGTTCATCATACACTTAGCTTTTGATACTGCTCTAAACTTGAAAAGGTTTTGAGATTTACATTCAACCCCCCATCTGTAAATCTCATTGTTAGTTCCTTGGGAATAACAATCTAACTTGTTTGTTGGGTTCTCAATTAAGAGATTCTCAGAAACAAAATTAGCTATCATCATGAAGAATCTAGCATAGTAAATATTCTTAGACCTCTTCTTAATATCCCCTAATTTACTCCCTAATTCATACATAACAGAAGTGGTAAAATTGAAGTACTTATCACTAAGAAGCATATAAAGCATGTGAACAAGTGAGTAGGATACAACATCAAAATTGCTAATTTTTTCAGAAAATACTTTAATGAATGAATCACACAGAAACCTCTATTTTTTTTCTAAGGCCCATTCTCCTAATATCACCTAATTTAGTGGCATCAAGAGCATAGCCCATAGAAACTAGCATATTACTCACATCAGTGTCTGTGTGTGAAGCAAGTGTGTTATTTTTAGGCAATTTAAAGCATTTTTCAGTAGCATCACAGTTAACACAATGTTCGTAACCTTTGAGAGTGAAGGTAATAGTTTTGTCCTTAGAGTTGAACACTGATGTAGTCCAAGTTTCCTCGAAAACTTCACAGTAGATGGTTGGGGACTCAAGCATGGCATAGCTCAATTTACAGTTCAGTATGAAGTTCATCATCTTGTGATAATCTTCAGATGCCGGAATTTGCTTGTTCACCAGAGCCACAAAGTTGTTTTTTTCATAGATAAACCCATTTGAGGACATGATTTTGACTACGGGTGCCATTTATGTGATTGGAGTTAGTTGCAGAAAGAGAGTATTTGCTTTGGAGAAGAAGAGAGTTAGAGAAATTGCTTGAGAAAGATAAAAGTGAATAATATAAATGAAATTAGCTTTTATACTTACTTAGAAATAAACTGTCAAAAAATAAAAAGTAAATAAAGTAACCAATCAAATTAGCCCAAAATAGCCGTTTCAAAAATAAGGAAAACTGTCAAAATTCTAAGATTATCCGTTGAAATATACATACATGCTGTAAGTAAATTCGACGGATGATGCTTAAAATTAATGGCTAAGATTGAGTGCAATTTGACGAATAACGATAAAGGTACCCAGAGTAATAATTGATATTTCTACGGATAATAAAATTCAACGGATGTTCATTTTCAACGGATAATGAACATCCGTCAAGATATAAATTTTGACTTAGCCAAAATTTTATCTTTGACAGGAAATATCAACTTTTACTCTGGTTGCATTACAATTTGCTTAGACATCAATATTGATTAAGAGAAATTAAACATACCTAACTCACTTACCAACCTAGTAAAGGTGAATTCATAAAGTGGCTTGGTAAAGATGTCTGCAAGTTGCTTCACACTTGGAATGAAGTTCCACAGTACCATTCATAACATGTTCTCTAATAAAGTGGTACTTGATGTCAATGTGCTTGGTTCTTGAATGCTGCACTGGATTTTCAATAATTGCAATGGCACTTGTGTTGTCACAAAAAATAGGAACCCTATTCACCTGTAGACCATAGTCCAACAGTTGATTTTTCATCCATAAAATATGAGCACAACAACTACCAGCAGCAATATATTCAGCTTCAGCTGTAGAAGTAGAAACTGAATTTTGCTTTTTACTGAACCAGGATACTAGCTTATTTCCTAGAAATTGACAGGTTCCTGTTATACTTTTTCTATCAATTTTACATCCAGCATAATATCTGAATAACCAGTTAGATCAAAACCAGAATCTCTAGGATATCAAATGCTAAGTTTTGGTGTTCCTTTGAGATATCTGAAAATTCTTTTAATAGCTATTAAATGAGATTCTCTAGGATCAGCCTGAAATCTAGCACAAAGATATGTAGCAAACATTATATCTTGCATACTGGTTGTTAAATATAAAAGTGAGCCAACCATGCCTCTAAAACTTGAAATATCCACAGACTTTTCAGTAGTGTTTAATTCAAGTTTAGTTGCAGTGGCCATGGGAGTTTTTGCAGATGTGCAATCCATTAAGTCAAACTTCCTCAAAAGATCATAAATGTATTTGGTTTGACTAATGAATATTCCATAACTAACTTTCTTAACTTGTAAACCAAAAAAGTAAGTTAGTTCTCCCATCATGCTCATTTCATATTTACTTTGCATTAGTTTGGCAAAGTTTTTCATCTGTAAAACCAAATATAATATCATCTACATAAATTTGAACAAGTATACTAGAGCCATTAACATTTCTAAATAATAGAGTTTTGTCAACAGTACCTCTTGTGAAGTGATTTTCTAAGAGAAACTTTGACAAAGTATCATACCAGGCTCCAGGTGCTTGCTTCAATCCATAAAGTGCTTTCAAAAGATAGTAGACATATTCTAGAAAATTTGGGTCTTCAAAACCAGGAGGCTGACTGACATAGACATCCTCCTCCAAATCTCCATTTAGAAAAGCACTTTTGACATCCATTTGATAGACCTTAAAATTGGCATGGGCTGCATAGGCTAAGAAGATTCTGATGGCTTCAAGACTTGCAACAGGAGCAAAGGTTTTATCAAAATCAATTCCTTCTTGTTGACTACTATGCCATTTTTATCCATCTTGTTTCTGAATACCCACTTAGTGTCAATAGGATTCTTTCCTTTAGGCTTGGGTACCAGCTTCCATACTTTATTCCTTGAAATTGGTTTAGATCCTCCTGCATAGCTAAAACCCAATAAGGATCCAATAGAGCTTCTTCTACCTTTTTAGGCTCATCCTGAGATAGAAAGTTGTTATATAGACATTCCTCTTGAGTTGTTTTTATTGTCTGCACTCTAGAAGATACATCACCAATAATTAGTTTAAATGGGTGATCTCTAGTCCATTTTTTCTGTTGTGGTAGATTAGCTCTAGATGAAGAGGCCTCATTGTTATCTTGATGTGTGACAGAGTTTTGATTAGAAGAAACTCCCCCTGAGTTTGTGGATCTTTGACTTGTAGTTGTGGTCCTTTCTAATTGTGATCTGTATTGACCCTCAATTTCTATTGATGATTCAACAGATGTTGAAGTTTGCCTTTCGACGGATGATGCAAATTATCTTTCAACGAATAATGCACTTGATCTTTCGATGGATGTTGAGTTATGTGCTTCATTGTTTGTAGACTTTTCTGTATTGTCCTTAGATATTTGTTCTTGATCACTTTCATCATCAATGTCTTCACAAATCATCTCAACATTGTCAAATTTGAGGCTTTCATTGAAATCTCCATCTTGCAGTCCTTCAATCTTTTTATCATCGAACACAACATGTACATATTCCATAGCAATACTGGTTCTCAGATTGTAGACTCTATATGCTTTTCCAACTGTATATCCAACGAAAATACCTTCATTTGCTTTGGCATCAAACTTCCCATGCTAATCAGTTTAATTCCTCAAGATATAGCATTTACAGCCAAATACATGAAGAAAGTTTAGTGTTGGCTTCCTATTCTTGAACAATTGGTAGGGTGTCATTCATTTTTCTTGATTAACCAAAGAAATATTCTGAGTGTAGCATGCAGCATTTACAGCTTCAGCCCAAAAATATGTTGGTAACTTTGATTCTTCTAGCATTGTTCTAGTAACTTCAATAAGAGATCTATTTTTCCTTTCCACCACACCATTTTTTTATGGAGTTCTTGTTGTTGAAAACTCATGCATGATCCCATTTTCTTCATAAAATGATCTCATCACAGAATTCTTGAACTCATTGCAATAGTTGCAAAGGTTCTTCAATTGTTGAATCAAGCTTCTTTCTGAATAATGCCTTTATTTGCTTTCCTTTCTGACATGCATCACACAGTCCATCCTTTGAGAAATCCACTTGAGGAATACCTCTTACCAAATCTTTCCTGACTAGCTCATTCATAGTCTTGAAGTTATGGTGAGACAGCTTCTTGTGTCATAGCCAACTTTTATCTTAACTTGCTTTGGTAAATAGATAAGTGACAGATTCTGCATTTGATGAGTTGAAATCAGCTAAATACACATTCCCTTTTCTCACTCCAGTGAGAACCACTTTGTTGCTTCTCTTGTTTGTCACAACACAGGCTTCAGAATTAAATGTTACTGAGTCGCCCTTATCACAAAGCTGGCTGATACTCAACAAATTGTGCTTGAGCCCATTCACTAGGGCAACTTCCTCAATGATGACATTATCCTTTGAAATCAAGCCATATCCCACAGTATAACCCTTGATATTATCTCCAAAAGTGATACTTGGACCATCTCTCTCCTTGAACTTAGTGAGCAGGGTAGAATCTCCAATCATGTTCCTTGAGCACCCATTATCCAAATACCAAAGATTCATCATGTTCCCTGCACACAATAAAATCAAATGAAGTTGATTTTGGTACCAAAGTTTCCTTGGGTCCTGTTTTGTTAGCCTTTTTCTTCGGTTTCTTAGGCTTGTCCTCATCTGAGTTAGACATTTGTAGTTCATCCTTAGTCAGTTGAGTAGAGTCCTTAAAACCATTCATCATTGCAGAATTATCATGCATAGACTGATTAACATGTAAAGGCATATTATGTGCGAACATGTTATTCCAGTATGGCATGCTAAATCGCATTTGTGGCATACTAAATGCAACATAGTGAGGATTTTGAGCAAATGGCATATTAACAAACTGTCCATACAAATTATGTGCAGGCATAACATTTACAAGCATTGTAGGCATGTTGGGAAATGAAGGTGGTGCATACATGGGAGCAGGCATAGCAAGTTTGCAATTAACAGACAAGTGATTAACATACCACACTTAACACAGATTTTTCTTGGTGCATATTTATCAGGTGTGTAGTTGTTATGTTTGTTAATTCCTACTTTCCCATTTCTATTGTTTTTCTTTTTAGATTTTGCTCTCACTTTAATTTTCTCCAATCTGTCATTCAATTGCTTGATAGATGCCCTACATTGAATCTCTTTTTCTTGTTCACTTGACTTGTTTCTCCTGGAACAAAGTTCTTAGAAACTGATCCATATTTCTCATTTAGCTTAGCTAGTTTAGCTTTGCTAATTGGCTTTTTTCACTCAACGAATGTAATTCCTTGTCTTTCGACGGATGATCCTTTAGATCTTTTAATGGATGACATTCATCATCCGTCGAATCCACATCCGTAGAATGTCCTTCTGCCAATTATAATCTAGTTTCTCCTTGATCTTTTTCCAGGCTTCATCACATAAGGATAATATACCTTGAACTTTAGTAATTTGAGCATGGACATCTCTAGATGATTTCCATGCCTTAATTACTTCCTGTTCTCATTCAAGCTGCTTTCTTAAAATCTCCTCTTTCTTTAAGGATTCGGTTAGTTCATCTTTAGCAATCTTGCATTCTATCTTTAATTTTTCAAACTCAACAAATTGAGTTTCTAACACAGTATTGCTTTCACTTAAAAACAAATTGTTCTCTTTAAGTTTACTGTTTTCTTTAGTGAGAAACTTGAGTGTAACACGCAGATGATATAATTCAGTAAACATGTCATTTATGGCATCATTACACTCAGCTTTAGATAAATGTGCTAGGTTAGTGGTGATTACCTGATTACTTGATGAACTGACCTTTGTTTAATCTGATTTGGCCATAAGTGCTAGATTGACATAGCTTATATCTTCATCTTCATCTAATTTCATATGCAACCCAGTCATTTTCTTGTGTGATGAAAGCCCTTTTTTTTGTTTGAGCAACTCAAAGTATTTCTGTTTGTAATCAACAGACTCAAATTTCTTTTTACCAGAATTAGAATTTCTGCATTCACTAGAATAAAACTTGCCAAGACACACTTGAAACATTTGAATTTAGACTTATCAACCATGTTTCTGTTTGACTTGGCTGCACCAAAAATTCTTGTTGAATTTGAGCTTGGCAAATCTCCTCGATAGAAAATCAAGATGCTCATCTAAGTCATCCATGTCATCTTGACTAAGATTGTCTTCATGTTCAGCTACTAGCCCTTTTCCCCTGCCTTCACAAACTCTATGGTTTGGTGCAGATTCAACAGCTTCAACCTTTGTCTCCTTCTCCTTTTCTTGCTTAGTAACCAATGCAATGGATCCTCCATTCTTTCTTCCTTTCTCCAGCTTCTCATCTTGCTCTATTTCAAGCTCATAGGTCTTTAGAATCCCATAAAGTCTATCCAAGGTGAATAACTTGTAATCTTGAGAATTTCTCAATGAGACTGTCATAGGCTTCTATTCCTTTGGCAGAGATCTAAGGAATTTGAGGTTTGAGTCTTTTGTTTGATAGACCCTTCTATGCAATTTTAGAGCATTCAGTAGTTTTTGAAATCTACTGAAAATGTCAGTGAGTGACTCACTTTCTTCACTATTAAAATGCTCAAATTGCTGAAGCAAGAGTTGCATTTTGTTTTCCCTTACCTGCTCATTTCCATCACATATAACTTGAATTGTTTTCCAGACATCCTTAGCATTTTTGCAGTTTATGATGTTGTCAAACATGTCACCATCAACACCATTAAACAAAATGTTCATGGCCTTTTTATACTTACGAACTTGTTCAATGTCTGGATCAGACCATTCTGCTCTAGGCTTTGGGACATATGCTTCATTTCCTGTAGCAATTCTCATAGGGACATGTGGACCTTTCTCAATGCAGTCCACATATGCTTCATCTTGGGATAGGAGATGCAGGTGCATCTTCACCTTCTAATGGTGATAGTTGTAGTTGTCTTTGTCCAGAAATGGAATATTTACTCCAACATCTTTTCTGCTCATCTTGTTAGTTGTTGTGATCTTTAAACTCTTTGTTCTTCAAGAGCTTGCTTTGATACTAATTTTTATTCTCAACAATCTAAACAAGAATTAAAGAAGGAGGGGCTGAATGTAATTCTGGCTTCTTTTCAATTTTTAAGAACAGTTCTTCAATAAATATATATAGTTGTGTTCAATTTAGCAATGGTGCGGAATAACAGAAGTATAAAAATCAAAACACAAAATATTTAAATACAAGTACTTAAAAACTTTCTGGTGGATTGAACTTTTCCACCAGAGATATATATTTAGTAGAGAACTCTGCGTTATAGAATTGTACACAGCTGTTTACAAGTTGAATCTAGAAAATCCAAAGAAATTCTTTACAAATTCTGCCTTATCTATTTCTCTGGTAATTTGCTTACTAACTTGGATACTATTCAACTTGCTACACTTGGTTTATATATCACCAAGTTACATGATAAGAAGACAAACAAATAAGACAAATTATTTCTAGTGTAACTTCATGATTCTTCATTTCTCAATCCAGCATCTTTTAATATCTTCTGTTTAGCATGGAAATGGAAATGCTTCTTTGTTCTCTAAAACATGAATTAGGCTTCCACATTCCATTTGCATACAACCAACGCATGTGACTGTCAAGTCACTATCACTGCTCTTTTGAATTTGATCATCCGTTGGAACTCATGTTAATCATTCATCGAGACTTACGTTGATCATCCGTTGAAATATTGTGAATCATCCGTTGAGACTATCTTCTTGGCATTTGACTCCATTACATTTATACAAGATTACAAGGTATCAAATATTTATAATTACCCAACCTATCTTGTATATCAATCTATTAGTCAACATGACTTAAACATTCTACAACATCTAGTTCACTAAGTTATTTAAGTATGCAGAAATATGCTACTAATATTATTGTTACATAAGCTGCTCTTTCAACGGATGTTGAATTGATCATCCGTTAAAAGCTACAATTTCACTTAAATAAAATCTACTAAGTGTTTTGTTCAAGTTATCATCAAGTACACAACATATTCCTAACATTCAGGATGAAAGAGAAGTGATGAACCAGACCAGTATCTAAAGGCCAAGAAAATGCATGACTGAATATCTAAGGTTAGAAGTGCCCTAAATACTTTATTGAAACTTGAAAAGTGCACTAAATATGACAAAGAGTATGTAAGTGAAGCAATCAAAAGTTAAGTTGGAAGACTGTAAAGTTGAGACATTGATGATGATCTTGTAAAATTCAATATGTTGTAACACACGTATGATTTATTTAGAAAAGAGAATAAATCAGCAGATGCATACCACTCAAATGAGTATAAAAAATGAAAGACATAAGGGAATGAAATAGTTCTAGTCTGGCTAAAATTTGATCATACACAAACATTTTAATCTTTTGGTTGAAAATTCTCATTTAAGATATTTTATTCAATGATACATAGTTATCAGTTGATTAACTATGAGAAAATAAGAAGAAAAAAGGTAGACAGGGATAATTATGATGATAAGATAAAATTTATATGAAAAAACACCTAAACTATGAAGAAAGGTAATTAAGATGAGATAAATCACTTTCTCTTCAGGGTTAGGAATCACAGATAAGTATAGGACTATAATAATGCACATCATTCATGATAATTATGATAGACAAACAACATGCAAATACACTTATCTAGACATACAATTTTGATTTTAGCATCACTATCTAGCAAGAGGTGAAAATAAAAGCTTACCTGAGCAAGATCTTAAATCTTAATCAGCCTTTTAAGATAAAATCTCTTTTGATAATACTTGTCCACTCTTCTTTTCTCGAGCTTGTTGTTCTTTCCAGTCCTGTAACATTCATTAGGACAGTTGTCTACACGTATATTAGTGAGGTTCATTTTAAAGTCTTGAAGAAATAGGAGAATGACTGAATAATAAGTTTCACTTCTTATTTATTCAAGAAAAAGTATTTTTATTAAATCTATCTTGAATAAATAATTTAAATAATTTCTAAAGTTTTAACTATTTAGAATGACAAGGAATTTGAACAACTCTGTTCAATAGTATGGTTTATCACAGATCTCTTCAATATAATGCATTTTGGATTCAACCTCCATTATATTGTAAAATTTGAATAATCCATATCATGATCTTGAAGTTGTACAAATTCGAGAAAATTCAAAATTAATTATTTAGAAAATCCTTGATTATCAAAAATGAATTACGTGTTCACATAAATATTGCTGAATAAGGATAACAAGGCATATGGTAAGAAAAGTAACTAATTTTAACTAGTTATCTCAAGCAACTTTCATTGTTAATTTCATAATATAAAACATATTATGACCTCTAAACAATTAACAAATAATTGATATGCCATGCTACATTGATTCCTAAGGTATAATCTCATCCTACCATTAACTAAATAGTGAGAAATTTCAATAAAGTAATTCTCAAAAATTATTCTAATTTTATGATATTGATTCTTAATAAAGTAACAGTCAGAGAAAAGTTCAGCTAGATTTCACTTCTACAATATGAGTAATTCATGAGTTAAATCTTTACTACTCCTGATAAATTTTTCTGATAAAATAATTTAAGTTAAGTGTGAAGAAATGAGTAACAGCTCATGGGCATCAATATATAAAAGTAGTCTTCATGTGTAACTTAACTTAATCAAAAAATTGATCACACCATGAAACTTAGTCACAAGCTCCAATATTCGTATTTACTAGTTCCAAATAAACACCGATATATCAGTGATCAGTTTTATCAGTATTTATCAATTTTTGAATAACTAATAAATTTTGATAGATAATTATTTCTACAAAGAAAAATAATACAACTTACTTTCAAAACATAAAGTTTAGTGAGGACTCTGCATCCTTAAAGTGAAGCTGTGTAGTATACTCATAACCATTGATGAACAGTTATATGTCGGTGGCTAAGAACGAGCAATTCATATATAACTTGTTCATCAATTTCTAGATAATATATGCAGACTCCAAGTGTTTATTTTGAATGTCAATGGATAATAAACATCAGTTTTATCAGTACTTATTAGTTTTAGAATAACTAATAAATTTTGATAGATGATTATGGCTACAAAAAAAATATTACAGCTTAATTTCAAAACACAGAGTTTGGAGAGGACTCTGCATCCTTAAAAAGATGTTGTGTAGTTTGATAGCCATTGATGAATAATTATATATCGATGGCTAAGAACTAGCAATTGATATATAACCTGTTCATCAATTGCTAGATAATATATGCAGACTCCAAATGTTCATTTTAAATGTCAATGGCTAAAGCTATCCATTGATGTAGTTAGAGCAGATAAAATCAGACTCATCACTATCCGACATTAAATATCAGATAGAAATCAAATTCAAACACTTGGCTACTGACTAATATGCAACATAATTTCATCCAATAATATATAGATAAATCATCAAAAATTGTGACATGTATATGACTTTACAAAAGAATCCAGATTATGTGCTATGACTCCTAGAAAAATAAGAATAAATTGATCTTGAAAATCCACAATCATCAAACTGATTAGAGAATAGATTTTCATCAAAATTCATTACATACAATATGGCTACTTAAAGCATATATCTGACAAAGATCAAAATGAATTGTAACATACCTAGCTTAATTACCAATTTTGTGAAAGTGGATTCTGCTTGGTAATAGATATCTAATTGTGTTAATGTGTTTGATTCTTGACTATTGACATGAATTTTCAGTTAATGCAAAAGCTATGGTGTTGTCTTAGTAGTTTGGAGTTCATTCCAACTACAAACTATAGTCAAAAGATTGACTTTTTGTCCATGAGAGTTGTGAACAACATTCTTTAGCTGCGATGTCTTCATTCTCAGCATTAAAGAATGACACATAGTTAATCTACTTTGCAAGCTCAAGATTTTAATTAGTTTGTCTTAGACAGTGACAGCTCCTTGTAGATTCTTTCCTGTCATTTTTGCAAACTGCATAATTTGCATCTAGAAAACCAGTTAGATCAATCTCAGAGTCTCTAGGTTATCAATGTCCAAGAATTGATGATCCTTTGAGATATCTGAATGATTACTTTAAAGTTTATGAGTAAGAATATACCGGAGACAAAGTGAGAGGTAAGCAATAATTTTTTGTTAAATATAATCTTTGATATACTGTAAACTTAAATAGTATGAGAACCAACTTAGCTCGTGTACCTTGAAATATTCACACTAGTATTCAGTTCAGAAAAGACAAAAGTTGGCATGAGTAATTTTGCAGTTGTATAATCAGTTGAGTCAAAAATCTAAAGAATAAATAGTGTTTGACTTATAAAAATTTAATCACTCACTTGATTTACTTGAGTATCAAGAAAATAAGTGAATTCACCCATCATGCTCATTTTATATTAAATTTTTCATTGAATTTGATATACCTTTTTCAAGATTTATCAATAGTAGAGTCAATGATTATATTATTCACACAAAAATATACAATTATACTAGAGAAATATATATTTCTAAAAGAGGAGAGTTTTGACTTTTGTACTTCTCAAGAAATAGTCCCTAGATAAATATTGGTGAAAACAGTAAATACCATGCACTAGATAATTGCATTATTCCACATAGTTCTTTCAGAAGCTAGTCCACACACTCTACAATTCTTGAATCATCGGGATCCTGAGATTGAGATACATAAGCTTCTTCCTTAAATCTTCAGTTAAGAAAGCACTGCATGTTCCAGTTTGATAGATTTTGAAACTGACATGAGCGGAACATATATGAAAGATTTTGATTGCTTTTGTCTTTGTTACCAGTGGTAATATCACTGTCACTTTTTACTTTATGCAGATAGTCTTCAGTTGTATTGGACTTATTTCTTGAGATCATGCCATTTCCATCTACCTGAGTGACCAATTGATTCCTTTGACCGCACTATCTTTTGATCTAGGCACCAGCTCCTTAACTCTATTTGTGCCAAGTTGGTTTAACTCTTGTTGTTTAAATGCAAACCAAGTTGATTCCGGAAGAGCTTCTTTCACTTTCTTCGGTTCTTCCTTGAGTATAAATTTGTTGTGTTCTAGTTTCTTTCTTGATAGATGTGTCTTCAAAAGATGAGTTGATAATATGATTACTTGTCAATTTTATTTGGTAGAGAAAGTTTGATGTTGATAATGAGACATTTCTGAGCTGTAGAGAGTGATTACTAAAATTTCTTGAAACTCTCCCTGAGTGAGAGACTTCAACTTTATCGGCAGTTGATGTCACTTATATTTTCCTATCGATTGATAGCTCACCAATAGCTAGCTCTTTTTGATCAATGGCTGTCTTACTGAATTGATCATTGGCTATTTCATTTAGGTGTTCAACTGTTATTTTCACATGTATTGGATTAGAAGTTGACGTGATGAATTCTCTGAAAACATTATAACCAAAACTTTCCAGTCATTCTTCTTAATATTTGATTCAAGACAATCTTCAATGATGTGATCGTTCGATTCTTGAGTCTTGTTTTCATTACGTGCATCATGAATTGATTCCATAGCATTCCTTTTGACTTCCAGATTATAGATCTTGTAGTTCTTTCCTATTGAGCATGTAACTGGGATTCTTCCTACGACGTTAGCTTCAAGTTTAAAAATGATTTCTCCTAAATTTAAGATGAAGCATCTAAAGCCAAGGGCATGAAGAAATTTCCATATTGTTTTCTTTGCAAATACTTGACTGATCAAAGAGATATTTTGGTTAGAGTCTATGCTATAGATGGCTTCATTCCAGAGATGGGTAGATATCTTTAATTCTTCAAGTATTGCTCTTCCTGCTTCTCTGAGTAATTACTTATTTCTTTCAGCTGCTCCATTCTGAAGTAGATTTGTAACACCCCCAAATCCGGGGTTAGAGCATTTAGTCGTCATTATGAAACCTCAAACAAAACAATTTGTTTATTATTTTGATATCATCAGTAGTATTTATTATTTTATTTTAGTCCGAACACCATATATATCTACCCCAATATCATCTCTTACTCGCTTACATTATCCGGTTATATATAACTCAGTTTCAGGGGTTTCATAATTTTTAGAGATAATATTATATAAGATAATTATGTCAAAATAATAAATTAATTAAGTGAGGGCAATTTAGTAATTTCAGTAAGTACCGACCAACTATAACACTTTCAATATTTCGTTTATTATAATATAGTATATACAGTATAGATACATTTATTTTATTAAATAGAATTGCTCGTAATATTTTTGAAAAATGGTGTTACAGTTAAAGAAAATAAAAAAAGGTAACATGTTGATTTATATTGATAGTATAGACATAACTATTAGCTACCTATAATATCTATATGATATAAATTATAATATCTATATTTAATTTTAATTAAATAATAAGTTAATGAGTGGATATAGTAAAGACTGTTTTTAAATTTAATTAAATAAAAATTAAATTAGTAGAATAAGTTGACTTCAATATTAATTAAAATAATATAGACCTCAATAAATATTAGAATATAAATTGATAGAGAAAGTTGAGTTTAATATCAATCAAAATAATATAGATATAATGTATATTAGAATTTAAATTGGTAAAGTAAGTTACTTCAATATCATTTAGAATTAGAATTGATCAATTAACGCCCGACCAACCAAAATTTTAATGTTTAGTCTGTCATAATACATATAACATATTTTATTAAATAGAGTTTCCTGTAACATATCTTTTATCCTTTATCAAGTGTCCACTTTTGTCTTTTACAAGTGCCTACCCTATTTATAAAGATCAAGTCTCACGTAGTTCTTGGGGAACAACTTATCTAGGCTAGGGTTATGGTTTTTTCTTCCCGTGCAACCCAAGCCCATATCTAAGATATACTTTTAGCCAATTAGTCACGTAAACCTCGACCGGCCGTAGACGATTCCTAGAATCTCGCGACATCTCCGTATTTTTTCTCGTGATTGTAGGAATGTCCTATGTCTACCCCAAAATTCACGAACAACTCAGTTATCTATGAGTAATTTTCCATATTTCAGAAAAATTCATCTACTGCCAGCTGATCTAGTCACCTCGGCTCACACCAACTCTTCTCAGACCAATAAGTGAACCCTCTCCTTCATTATCCCACTAGAAGCGAGCTCACCAGCCCAGCTCGTGTGTGGATAGGCTCCTTCACACTACACCATAAGTGGGTTATTGTAATGTCTAAATGTTGTTACAATATACCCGAAAAATGTTACATTAGGTCTATTATAACACCAAGGGGAATTACATTTACGAGCATTACAATAAATACCCTAATGTAACACTTCAGTGACCTATTCTAACCATGATAAAATGTTACAATAGGCAACTAATGTATCGCAGTAATGCCCAAATATAACGCAAAATGAGTGATACATTATGTTCGATGAAGATTACAGAAGTGGGCCCCACATAGTCTACTGCTATGTTATAATTTATGTATTGTAACACTACTTTTGTTGTAATTAAGGTACATTAGCTTTTACAATGAAACACTATACATAAAAATACATCAAATTAGAATAGGCTAATGCAACAAATAATTATAATTTTTTTGAAATACATCACAACAAAGTACCAATACATAACAATCTCATATCAAAACCAAACCAATACGTATCAAACTAGGACAATATCAACTACTCCAAACCAATGCATATCCCAACTACAAAAAAAGTACTAGATACTAAGGTACAAGAGATCAAAATATACAAAAGTATGTTAAAAAGCAAACTTGATAAAAAAATTTAAGAACTTCCGTCTTGTGTGTCTGAAGTTTGAATGGAGATTCCCTTGGATAAGATCTTGATTCAAACTAGTGGAATCTTGGCATTCACCCGCATACATATCATCTATAAATGTTGTGTCATTCAGAGTGTGAACAGAAAAAACCATTGTATACATTGTGTTGTTATCTGTCCCAGCTGAGAAAGAACGAAAAAACATAAATATTTAATCGTTCTTTTCTTTGCAAACATAATACACTGAAAACAAGATAATGTCAATTGTGAAATACGTGTTATCTTAAGAGTAATATTGATGTCACTAGGACGAGTCCTGAACAACATTCAGAAAACAAAATAAAAACATATTGAGGTGAAGTGATGTAAATTTCTAACAATCAGCACCCATGTTAGTTACAATCAGTTTAATAGTTTGCATCTTTACCTCCTAAAATTATTGAATGCTACAACCACAAAACATAAAATTTGTATAATCTTACGTGCAAGTCCAACTCCAGCAATAATAATGTTATTTCGAAGCATAATGGAGCTACTATATACCCTGTCATGGGTAGTAGCACCGATAGTTTAGATCCATGGATTCAAAGAAGATATACTCTTAGGCGATGGTCCAAGAGTATATCTTCTTTGAGTTCATAAAAATTCCTTTGTTCAAATGACACATCAGGTTTGAGCTCCTTGTACCATGGAGAATGTAGAATAGATGACTGATTCAATAATTATTTACCTAAAGAAAATAAAATCGCAGACAACCATTAACTAACTGTAGCTTACCACACCAACGCAGGACTTTGTTTGGCAGCCTCTTGATCTCTACAAGGGATGGGCAAGCACTCACTTCAACCGCATATATGTTCTCAACTGTTACAGAGTAACTCTGAAACGTAATACTAGAAGGTCTCCCTTGGATCAAAATAATATTAAAAAACATAATTAGAAATAAGATAATAGTAGTAGGTAATTTATACGATATCTTTGATTTTGACATGATGCTTGTTAATCCTATGTATTTAAGCACCACCTAATCACTAAAGATAGACATAACCTGAGTATCACGAACACCAAACATTACTAACTTCTTATCCAGGAACACTTAACACATCCAACTCCAAATCCAGCAATAAAAAAACATTTACTCCCATACTAGATAAAGCTATGGTAATAGATATTATATAATCCTAGTTCATTTAATGAGTTAACATTAGAGAAAAGTTAAAAATTCCACAAACACAAACACAAAAATGAACTTCAGTTTCATACATTGCTACACCTATTTTTGGAGATAATAAATTGACGCGTGAAAAAAAAGCATGATAACATACACTCCGATATTACCTACCGTAATTACCGTAACTGATATTACCTACGACTTTAACTGAGTACTTACCGTAATTACAAAAGCTTTAAGACCCAACATAATATGAGAAAAAGCCCTAACCCCAATTTCAAAGCCCTAATCACCTAATTTCACAACAAAAAATATGTTAATTGGAGAGAATATATATATATATATATATATATCGAAAATTTTCCCCAACCAAATTGGTTGGGATGCATCATCTACAATGTTTCATTACAGGCTTCCGCAATGTTTCATTACGGCATGTGAGTACTACAGCTCCCTATATATATGTGTGTGTATGTGTGTTTTTAAATTGGAGCAAATATGTTTATATATACCGTTTAATCTAAGCAAAAGAACTAAAGCCCCAATTTTCAACCATTGAAACCTGCAAAATAAATCAAAAAATTAGTAATGGTGTTTAAATTAGTGTCATACATATGTGTATTCAAATAATAAATCTCCAATTTCTTCTTTAATTTATCATTTGAGAGTCGAGAGTGAGTGATTTACGACAGTCGAGATGAGAGAGTGTTTGAGTGAGAGGGAGTGTTTGAGACTTTGAGTGTGTGTGAGCCTGTTTTGTGCAAGCCTGGAGATGTATTCATTTAGAGGGGGGAAATCCATCCCATTTTTCACCAAGAAAATTATGTAGTATTTTTTAATTTTTATATTTTAGTTTTTCATTTTAATTATTAATTAATTATTTATTAAATAAATAAATTTTACAATTTATATTATATATTACATTCTTGATTCAATATTAATCTATATTATAATTTTAATACTAGTTTTATGATAATATTTTCACTTTGATATTTTTAAAAATAAAAAAAGTAACTAATGTAACACCAAGTGCCGGTGTTACAAGTTGTGTAACACCGGCATTTTTCTGCAACACTAGCTTTATAGCTACAATAACATTAATTGAGAGGTGTTACAATAAAATAAAAATTTCTTAGCTAATTTACGCTAATTGTAACACTTGAATTATAGTAGCCCGTATCAATGGTGGTGTTTGTGGGCAGAGGAAGGTTATGTATGATGATGGCTGAGCTTGTATGATGGCTCCTTCAAAAAGAAGAGGGTTTTCTTTTATCCTTTATCAAGTGTCCACTCCTGTCTCATACAAGTGCCTACGTACCCTATTTATAGGGATCAAGCCTCACGTAGTTCTTAGGGAACAACTTATCTAGGCCAGGGTTATGGTTTTTTCTACCCGTGCAACCCAAACCCATATCTAAGGACCCCAAAATCTTAGTTTCTTTTAATTTGATAAAATTTGGATGGGGAGGTGAGGACCCCATTTTTCTCGTAGTTGTATTTAAATTATATCACCCTCAGGCCCTACTCTTAACTTTGCTTAATTATAATTGTTGTATAAATATTCAAATCTTATGTGCTTGCATACCCTTATCGTATTTGTTATTGTGCTAGCTAGTTTTCCTTGTTAATTTCCTTTATTTAGCACAAGTTGTATGGGCTCGCATCATACAACTTTTTTCCCTACTGGCCTTGATTTATTCTAACTCTGGCCGCGCATGGCGAATGTTTCATTTTACTTGAGAGGGAGCCGAGCTCACCAGCTCGCATCTCCTGCCTATTCTTTTTCTTGTATTCTATGATCCTTTTTCTTTTTCAATTTAAAACAAGTAAAATTTACTGATGATAAACCTAAGTAGCAAACTCGCATCACTGTTGATCCATTATTGTTATAGTTCTGGCCGTTTATGGCAAGTTTGTTTCTTTAATAGCAAGGCAGGCCCAGCGGCTCGCATCGCTTCCACACCTTTAGAAAAGAAATTTATAAAAACCTTTTATTTTTATTAAGTATTTTATCCTCGTATCATAAGAAATGTGAGCCGAAGATGTGAGCTTGCATCGCTGCTGGCTTCAAACCTTCGCATGTTTGGCCTCGCATGGCGTAACTCTAAGTGGGTTTGAGAACTTCCATTGCTTTTCCTAATTCTGCAATCTTATTAAAAACTTTACCAATCCTTTTTGTGAAAAAAGAAATAAATAGCGATTAGGCATTCATTCATAAATAGTGGAAGGTTAGTCAAGTACACGCTTATGGCCTCAGGGAGGTACCTATATATAGCACTACCCCCTGAGACTTAGGAATATTTTATAATACTAAGTCTAAAAAGAACAATGTTACTGATAATACTTGCGGAGATGCTCCACATTCCAGGCCCGTGAGATCAACTTGTCCTGCATATCATTGAGATGGTAGGTTCCCTCCCAAAGTACTGATTTTATCTTGTAAGGACCTTCCCAATTTGCCTTAAAGACTCCATGACTCACTACCTTGGTGTTTGGCATGACCTGACGCGAAACCAAATTACCCACTTTGAAAGTCTAGTCTCAAACTTTCTCGATGATTAACCTCATTCGCTCCACATCATAATTATCCCTCCGAAAAGATCATGCCCCCACTTCTACCGGTACCATGGCCTCACATTTATACACCAAAGAGAAAGGTGTTTACTCAGTTGTAGTTCTCGGGGTTGTGTTATAAGACCATAAGACCTGAGGGAGCTCACATATTCATGTTCCCTTCTTCTCCTCCATCTTTACATTCAAGGTGTGCTTGATGATCTTATTAGCAGCCTCAGTCTGTCTATTGCTTTGAGGGTGGCTGAGTTCACTAAAGCTCATTTGAATCCCCTACAAAATTCTCTCATCTCCTTGCTGCGAAATTTCTTTACATTATCAGAGACCAACTTGTATTGGATGCCATACCAGCATACAATGGCTCTGTACACAAACTCCTTGAGCTTCTTTGCTGTAATGGTAGCCAGAGGCTTAGCTTCTGCCCACTTCATAAAATAATCCACATCAACCACTACATACTTAACACTTCCCTTTTCCTTGGGAAGCTCTCCAATCAAATCAAATCCCCATATGGAAAAAGGCCAAGGGCTCATGAGAGATGTGAGAGGGGCCACAGGGGATGTTATAATAATTGGCATATCGTTGGCACTTATCACAAGCTCGATAGAATTCAAAGGCATCCTTCTTCAACATTGGCCAATAATATCCCTATCGGAGGATATTCTAAGCTAGAGAACTACCCCCCAAGTGATTGCCACAAATTCCCTCATGTACCTCCCTCAGGATATAGTTGCACTCATTTCCATCTATGCATTTGAGGAGGGGCACATTGAACTCTCTTCTGTAAAGAGTCCTATCATATATCACATAGCGAGCTACCTTGTACCTCATCCTCCTTGTCTCATTCTTTATGTCTAGAAGCAATCCTTCTTTTAAGTAAGCCAAAATAAGAGTCATCCATGTTGTGTCGAGACCGCTAACAATGCTAATAATCTCGTGTAAGGGCATATTGGGCCGCCTCTGTATATCAAGGGGAACGACCCCTAACAGAGTGGCTTCATGACGCGAGCCCAGTTTTTCCAGCTTGTCCGCGCCTTCATTATGCCTTCCTGTGATAAGCTCCAACCTTACTTCATGGAACATGCCAATTATTCTTTTTTCACACATCAAATAAAGTTCTGTTCTCGGCCCTTTAGCTTGGTACTCCCTGTTTATCTAGTAGACCACGATCATTGAGTCACTAAACACATTCAAATTCTCGACCTTCATTTCCACGGCTAGTTTGAGGTCATTAATTAGAGCCTCGTACTCAACATCATTATTTGTTGCATGAAAAGACAAATTGATCGTATGTTTTATCTTGTGTCGCTTGGGCAGATTAACTCGACTCCGGCTCTTGCCCCTTCCCTATTAGAGGCTCCATCCAAAATAAGACTCCACCATGGGGCATTGTTCTACTTTCTCTGCTCACTCTCCTTTACCTCAGGTATGACAATGAAACCCCCCCTGATCCACTTCTTGGTGGGGGGGAACTCTAGGATAAAATCGGCCAAGGCATGGCCTTTAATCGCGGTCCTAGGCTTATAATCCACCTCAAACTGGCCGATCTCTATTGTCCATTTTAACATTCGACCAGTAGTCTCAGGCTTGTACATCACCTTCCTAAGGGGATAAGAGGTCATCACTTATATTTTATTGGCCTGAAAATAGGGCCTGAGCTTCCGGGAGGCCAGGATTAGAGCATATGCTAACTTCTCGAGACATGCATATCGAGTCTCTGTATCGACTAGCCTTTTACTCACAAAATATACTGGGAGTTGAACTTCATCTTCTCCCCAAACCAACACAACACTGATTGAGAAGTCGGAAACAACCAAGTGGTGGACTAAAGCTTCCCTTGTCTTTGGGTTAGATAGCATCGGAGGGCTATTGAGGTGCTTCTCAACGCTCTAAAAAGAAACTTCACACTCCTATGTCCATTCAAAGTTCTTCCCCACTTTTTTGATTACTTTAAAGAACTCTTGGCATTTGTCAGAGGACTTTGAGACAAAGCGGTTTAAAGAAGCCACTCGCTCTGTCAAGCTCTGAACGTCTTTCACCCGTCATGGAGACTGCATCTCGAATAGGGCTCGTATCTTGGCGGGGTTGGCCTCAATACCCTTATGGTTGACGATAAAGCCCAGAAACTTCCCATACTTGACCCCGAACACACATTTCTGGTGGTTGAGCTTCATCATATACTCCCTCAGAATTTGGAACATCTCTGATAAATGACGAACGTGATCATTTTCTTCCTTTGATTTTACGAGCATATCATCCACATATGCCTCCATAGTCTTTCCCAATTGGTGTCTGAATATTTTATTCACCAATCTCTAATAGGTTACTCCCGCATTGAGGAACCCGAAGGGCATCCCGACGTAACAGTAGAGGCCCTGATCAGTGATAATGGAACTGTGCTCCTGATCTGGCCCATATATCGGGATTTAATTATATCCCGAATAAGTATCCATGAAGCTAAATAAGGCATGCCCGCCATGGAATCAACTAGCTGATTGATCTGGGTAGGGGAAAACTATCATTCAGGAAGGCTTTGTTGAGGTCAGTGAAATCTACACATGTCCTCCATTTATCATTCGATTTTTTTAAGAGTACGGGATTGGCAAGCCATATTGGGTAGAAAGCTTCCCTCAAAAGCCCTTCCTCCATCAACCTATCCACTTTTTATTTTAGGGCTTCTGTCCTCTCCCCGATGATCGGCCGCCTGTTTTGTCTGAACCCCTTCTTTTTTGGATCTAAACTGAGCCAGCGGCGCATGACACTCGGGTCAATCCCCACCATATCAGAATGTGACCATGCGCAGACATCCAAATTCTTCCTCAAAAACTATGCCAAGTCCTCCCTATGTTCGGGGCTCAAGTTAGAGCCAATATGGAGTACTTTGGAAGGATCATTCGGGTTTACGAAGATGGGGATAGTATCTTCTACGGCCCCGGCTCTTTCAACCATCGGGGGAATCCTCGAGTCTAAGTCTTCTCGAGCCTCACTAGTTTCCCCAACCTCTGTGATTATTAACTATTATGTCCCTCCAAGTTCGGGTTGGTGGGCTCGAACCGGACTTATCAAATCCTCAGAAGTCATGGTGACCTCGCGGGTAATTCTATTTGGCAGGTATATGGTTGTTGTCGTCTTTTTCCATGCCCACTTTCCTTTTTTTGAGTCTCGCAGAAATTTGTTCTAGGCTCTCTTCTTCATCACTTGCTTCCTCCACAATCCCCTCTTACACCATCATGACGGGCTGAGAGGCCTCCATTAGCAAGGCCCCAGGGCGTGGCTCTACCTGAATCCCCAGATGCTCAAAGTATCCTTATGGAAATTCTTCGATAAAGATCAAGTTACAAGTCTCGTGCCTCTCGGGGTGCATTCTTTTTCTCCTATCAACCTCTTCCACGAGGACATCACCCTCTTCCAGTTTTACTATATCCCCTGATGCATTTTCCAACTCTGCTGCCTTGAGCACCTGGTTGTAATAATCTCTTGATTCATATTGAAAAATCTTCAAAAAATCTATGTTGTGCAAGACATGCCTGTATAATAACAAGACAAAGTCAGTTTGACAACCCTAAGATTTAGTTGTATGATAATCAATTGGGTATTCTATATTGTATTTCTTGAGTCTGTAAAAAGGTTAGAAGATTAGAATGGAGGATTTTTCTGTGAACAAATTCAAGCTCAGGATTAAACTCTGGAAGAAGACAATGCCATGATCATGCCTCAGAGAAAAGTGTAGAAGCTTGGAATTCAATAAAATTGTTCTATGAAAAATGCTCTATGTCAAGATATCGACAAGTCACAGATCAAGTTATATCGAGAAGTCTAGAATGACTTATCTAGCCAAAATGACCTATAGAGAAGTCTCAGAGATATCAATAAGTCAAATGAAGATGTAGAGAACTGGAGATATCGACAAGTCATTTCTGCATGTAGAGAACTCAGAGATATCGAGAAGTCAAATAAAGATGTGAAGAATTGGAGATATCTACAAGTCAATTTCTCATATAAAGATCTCAGAGATATCGACAAGTCAAAATGTGCATATAGAGATCTCAGAGATATCAACAAGGCATTTCTACATGTAGAGATCTCATATATATCGCTAAGTCATTTCACAAGCAAGGATCTAGAGACCTCGACAAGTCAAGTATACCTATAGAGAACTTGGAGATCTCGATAAGTCATTATACTTATCAAGATGTCACTTCTCTATAGAACAAACGGGAGATCTCAACATGCCTCTCAAATAAAAAATGCAGACAAGTTCAAGATTCAATATAATCAGTCAACAAACGATCTATTCATTAGATCGAAAAGTCTACAAATTAGATGGAAGAATACAAGATCAAGGGCCAAGATTAACTGGACAAAGGATGGTCACAGACCTGCAAGATTCTGCACAAATTTGCTAAGCTAGAAATGGAATAGAAAAAGGTTGCTTTATAAAGTATTTTAGTACATTTTAGTGCAAGTCTTGTAAACCCGTGTTGCTAGTCTATAAAGCATGCACTGGTCCTTAGTTCACAAGTAACAAACAAATCTAAATTTCTTGTATTCTCTCAAGATAGAAGCCGTGTTCTTATTTTCTTAAGAGCCCAGAATTTTCAGCAACACTAACTTAATTAATACGAATTAAGTGAGTTTTGAAAATACTGTGTTTGTTGGTTATTTTTGTAAATATAATATCTTTGCAAAATTTAAACTACTTTGTTCACCTAAAATTTAAACAAGTTTAAAAAGGGTAAAAATTGAAGAAACAGATTCACCCCCCTTCTGTGTTGCATTCAATATCTGACAAGTGGTATCAGAGAAAAATCTGAATGTAAACAGATAAAGATCTTAAAAGTATGAGTGCACAAAAGTTAAGCAGTATCAAGATTCCAGCCTTTGATAAAATCTACTATACACTTTGGAAGAAAAAGATGATGATGTTCATAAGGATGGCCAATCCCATGTACATCAATATTCTCAAGAATGGCCCTTTTATCCCCATGGAAAGGGTTGATGAATGTACCGATGGAGACATGGTTACTCCAGCTCACTTTGCCCCTAAAGACCCCTCAAAATACACAGAGCCTGAAAAGGAAAACATTTCTCTGGACAGCGGCTTGCAACTAATACTGATAGAGTCACTTGACAATGTTATGTAAAATAATATTGTCAACTATAACACAACCAAACAAATTTGGGAAAAGATTGAAATTCTGTGTGAGAGTACATAGGAAGTAAGGTCTAATCAAAGGAGAATATTGGTGTCTCAGTATGAGGGTTTCATGGCCAAGCCTAAATAATTACTGAAGTTTTTGAAAGGTTCAATAGACTGATAAATGACTTGCACTTCATGATAAATATTATGAAGTTGAGGAGGCTAACCTAAAATTTTTTCTAGCTCTTCCTGACCACCTTGAACAGAAAATATCAGTTATTAGATAAGGAAGAGACTTGAGCAATATGACACTAGAAGTCCTATATGGGATCTTGAAAATATATGTGCTTGAAATGTTATAAAGGAGGTAATTGATGGAAAACCAAGGACATGTAGTTGATGGATCCAGTTCCTTAGTGGTCAATGATATTGAAGCAAGTGAAGATAAACAAGATGCTCAAGTTCTAGTCATTCATGTTGTTGAGAAAAAGGACAAGGGACCTAAAAAACAAGTGATTATGGAGCTAGAGGAAGATGAATACTACACCCTTGATGAGATAGATGAGATAGATCAATCAATGGCTTACCTGGATAGAAAATTTTCTAATATTAGGGTTAAAAACCAAGGTTTTTCAAGAACAAGGGACAGTCCTTAAATAGCAACAACTGGAAACCAAAAACTCAGTATAACTCAGCAAGCAAAGGTGGATACAAAACTGGATCTGTTGACAGATTAAAAATAAGGTGTTTTAACTATGATGAAATAGGCCACTTTGCTACTGAGTGCAGGAAGCCAAAGAAAGTGAAGAAGGATAAAGCCTATCTGGAATTTGAAGCAAAGTATGAAGCTCTCTTGAAGAAACAACAGGGAAATGCATACATAGCTGAAGGCAAGAGTTGGGATGACACTGATGAAGATGATGAGAATGAAAAATTTGGAAATTATGCACTTATGGCTCTTAAGCAAGGAGAATCGTCCTCATCAAAATCAGAGGTACCAACTCTAACTACCATTGATCTAACTACAAGCCAATATAAAGAAATTGTTGAAAGAATGAGTGTAGGGATGTTTCATATCCACACAATCATGGTAGAAGCTACTGAGGAAGTTAGCTACTGAGAAACTGTTGGAGATGCAGCTTGTTGAGCTTGAAACTGTCAAGCAAGAAAATAAATATTTGAACAACAAGCTCAAGTGTGCAAGTTAAATTGAAGCTGTGTTGAGGGAAAAAATAGAAAAGAATAAGGTGAAATTGAAGTCTTCCAGAAATGCATTTCAGTTGGTTGGTCAATACCATGAGAAGAACAAACCATGTGCTAATATAGATATTGGCTTAGACTATGATGCCTTGAACATTAACAAGAAAAATGAAGGTGACAAAGGTCAGTGTAATAACTCGAATTTTTGAGACATTGTAAAATGTTTAACGAATAGTAACCCTGAAGGACGGGGAAAATTTTTTAGCCCACACTATGTAGTGCATGAGAAAATGAGTTTCGGAGTTGATATTATAATTATACATAACAAATGAGTGTATGTAAAAACTATTAGTTTTCGAAGAAAACGAACTTTAAAAAACGGCCATATTTACGAATCATCGAGGATTACGGGAATCACAATATAATTACAAAACTAAAACCCTACGGATTGATATCCAAGTATGATAATTCAAAATATAAGGAATAAATACGAAAGGAATTACGTCGCAAACCATTTACAAGAAAGTATTTCAAAAACGTTTAAGCGACCGAGCGAATGTGTAAACGAATAAATAAACGTAACGCACTAAAGAATCATGGTAATAAAGTAACCATGGTTACTTTACCAAATAGTGAGCTAAGGTTTAGGATGATCAACCAAGGCTATCAAACAGTAAGCTAAAGAGCTAAACAAGTGGCTTAGCTTGTAAACTAGGAAGCTAATTGGATTTGTCCCCAAGATTTGCAACAAGAATAAAATCCTAGGATCTAAACTAGAGAATATCAATCAAATAAAAAGATATCACAACCTCATTTCCAAGAAGCAACCAAGGAAGCAAGCATTAAAATGCTTATTCTCTCCCAAAACCTCTTCCATTCGGCTTTTCTTCTTCAACCAAGAAATCAAAATCAAAACTTCAAGCTCTAGCCATGGATAAATCCTCCCATTAATTCTCAAGCTTCCTAACAACCAAACTAAGGTAATATAAATCTTTGAGCTCTTTTTATCAAGGTTTGTTGGGTGAAATAAAATCAAGAAAGTTGATGATGAATAGTATGTAGTAACTCTTCTTTGGTTTCTTGATTTTGATGGTTGTTTTAGATTCCAAAAACCATACTAAGCACTCCCAAGACTTCACCATCATCAAGAACACATCTCAAGCTCTCAAGGAAGGTAAAAATCTTTGACCCAACTTTATTTAAGATTTAAGTTCAAGGTCCTTTTAGTATGTAGATGTAAACATAGTTTTGGTGAGAGTATTGTTGTAATCTTGATGTTTAGCTAAGTAGATTTAATGTTGATTGTTGCTGACTCAAGAACATGATGTTCTTGAGATGAGTTAGTGTTTTGATGATTATATGTTGGTTGTTGGTGGTAGTATAATGATTTAAGGCATAAACGAAACTCCGATCGTAACCGTAATCTCGTTAAAATGAACAAAATGTAACTTTAAGTTTCTGCAGAAAGTCCCGAGCATGTAAACTATAGTTTCTTTAAAAATAACCCTTGATTATGATATAAAATGTTATAAGGATCTTTTAGGCGCTTGAATCTCTTGATTCCGATTTACGGATCAAAAGTTATGGCTGTTTTACTAAAAGTGATTTATGTGACAAAAACTGCTACGAATTACGAACTTTGAAAATATAAAGGATCGACTTAAGAAGGTTCATAAAACATGAAAGTTTACAGAGAGTAGCACATTGAGTTTCCTAACTGCCACAAAAATTTTAAGTGATAATAATGATTTTTCAATTTTATAAAAATATCGGAGCCGAGACCGCGTGATTAGAAACCGTAGAATCCATAAGCGGAGCCGACGACAAAAATGAGAATGGACTTAAGATGCTTTGAAAAAGGAAGCGACCATAATGATAATAAGGACTCGAAGAAATAATAAGGGTAGTATAAGTTGAGAGGGTGCATAATAAGTAGCGCATGAGTGCGAGTCGCCGTAAATTAGAACCGGACCTAACGAAACGAATTGTGTTTATGATTATAGATTTCCAAGCGGAACCTAGAGTATCCTCCACCTCGAGATACCCAGGAAAGTTTACGAACCCAAATCCATTTACTGTTGTCTTGTGAAAGGATTATTTTATTATCATGGCATAAATACCATGCTTGTCATGATACGTAGTAATTGAATTTTCGCATAATGTAGCGATGTTGTACGATAAGTATATATCGTAAAATATTTAATTCCGCTTTAAGCGTGACGTATAATTATAAGACCGAGAGTCGGTCGGGATTTTAAGATGAAAACCCGGGAATCATTCTGGTGATATTATTAGGATAATTAAAAGTCCATAGTAGTATGATTTGAAGGACTCAACATCCACTTACGAAATATTAAATACCTCGAACTTTTATTAAAATGATTTTCAAAGATCGTATTCCCTCAACTATACTTTATCGTTCGATTACGAAATATTTATTAACTATTTACTTATCATGGAGGAAGTATACTCTAGTGAATAATTATTTCAAACTCGATTAAATGTAAAAGATTATTATATTACGTAAACATAAATTAGTTGAGAAATATTATTTAAATATTCTTTTCAAGTAAACTCATTCGAGTTTTAATTATTTATCAATTAATATTTAATTATTTATTATTTATTAAAGGGTTTATTTATGATTTAAAAATCATAAAACCTGATGTAAAATACTTTCTGATTTTCGGAAAATCATTCGAATAATTTCAGATCGTCGGAGAATATTATCTCGACTTATTTTAAATATTTTAAATATAGTTTCAAAAGGAACTCCCCCTTATTTACTTATCTGTTGACAACGGTCAACTCACATCCTTAGTACTTCCTCCGAAAACTTTCGGAAGTACATATATATATATATATCTGAGGTAAAGTTGTGCCTATCAACAAGAAAAACGCTTGGGAAACTTTGATATAGTTCGATGATTCCAAGTATATGATAGGATTTCCTAAAGGACAAGGGAGGGGTAGGATCCATGTACTTCGTGTATTGGATAGACTACCGGTACCGTAGGAGACGGTACTATACGTACCTAAGGACCTGCGAAGTGTGTGTATACCCAAAATGAGGACACATAGCCCGTATGCGGCAAGGGTGATAACTGGGATACGAAGGTGTCGTCTTTCTACTAGTAGAAAAGGTTACTATTATCGTAGTATGACTGATCATCGTATGCGGTGGCTCCAACGAGTGTCCTATTCTTCCAATTGGCAGTGTGATGCAATATCGTAACCCAAGCCTTGGTGCTGGGTTTACTATTAAGGTATTCGCAGGATAATAAAATCCACTAAAGAATTGTTTTCATAAGAAGGTGTGTATCACCAAGGAAAACTATTTTCAAATAAAACATAATTATCATATATGATATTTTACATAAGTTTATCATACAATCATTTTCATACTGTACATTATTATGCTGGGCATCATAGCTCACACTTGTTTTCTTAAATTGACACAACATAACAGTGAATCAAGATGCCTACCATGAGAACCACAGCCAGGAAATGAGTAGGAAATGGCCAGCTATTCCATAGGTTGTTTGGTGTTGTACCACAGGTAGTCCGAATAAGCTGGATTGGTTTCCAGTTGTTTTTAGTTCGGTTTATTTATAAGTATGACTTATGTAAGGTAATAATTAAGAAACGTATATTTGGACGACGGACTAGCCTTACTTAAAGGTTACTCCCCGGTAAGACTTAATTACTTTTGGGTTGTAATAATTATCACTTTGTGGTTTGATTTACTCTAGTAATGAATGGTTCATTTCCAAGACAATAACCTGTAAGTGTGTGTGTGTGATAAGTGCGGGGTGGTAAAGTGTGAGTATTTATATATTGTGATGTGAGGTATGTGGTTTATAATGGTTTATATGGCGTGGCCTCCGAGTTTCCTGACCCCGGATTTTGGGGCGCCACAAAAAGGTAATTGCAGATCAAGATGTCCCAGTTATGCTGAAAAAAGTTGATGCACCTTTGTTCAATGCATGTAAAGTTAATTTCAGTGAGGTTGAGTTGGTCATCAAGCAAGAACTTGGAGATGAAGATTGTGAAAATTAAAATAAAGAAACCCCTCCTACTGCTGAAATTAAGAAGAGGCCCATGGTCAATCAAGTTTCTAAGACACCAATCAGGGAAATCAAAACTAAGAATACTGGAAAAAAAGAACATGAATGGGAAAATTGGAGTGAACAAGAGCAATAACTTTTCATTTGTTGTAGATGCTCCTAGGAAACAATGTCAAAAGTGTGGCTCAACCAAATACCTAACTCACCTTTGTAAATAGGTTGTTAGTGAGACAAAAGTGGGAGCATGCAAATATAATGAAGCAAAGCCTGAAGACCCTTGTTCATTCTGTGATAAATTTGATTACATTCCTTGCAATATGAAAGTAATGATAATATGTCATGAACTGAATGTAGATCTCAAAGAAGTTAACCTTGGATCTACAGTTAAAAAGAAAAATGTAAATCAATCATTGAACACTATTTATTCTGAATCATCAAATTCTACTTCTGTAACTTCTGTTAAAAAGAAGAAAGTACCCAACACTGCTTTGGTAGCTAAACACACTTAATCCTCATTGTGTGTAGGGAAAAATGAAGAGAGTCATATGAATCATTGTCAGTGGATGCTCCAGACATATTATAACGACTCGTATTTGTGTATTATTAAAAGTGTAATTATTGAATAATAAAATAAATAAAATATGTGTATTGGTTTTGTCAGCTGTATGTTGCCTTATTATTAATTGTGTGTGACTTATTTGTGTACGTGGATTATTTTTATAATTAAATATTGAGTCGTATGGCTTTTCTTTTACTTTTAAAAGTGGTTTATTAAAGATTTATTCTCATAAATATTGGAATTATCTCTAAAATTATTTTTATGATTTTATAATTTTATTAATTATTTTTAGGAATTTATAAAATTTAGAAATCAACATTTCATTGATTATTTATCCCCGAATAATTTTCTGACTATATTTTAGTGTAAATTCAGGATTAAATCGAAGAATGTTTCAAAATCATGAAACTCATATTTTCTTAAGTTTGGAATATTTCGAGAATTTAAAAAAAAACGGATTTTTTTTGGATTTTATTCACCCATACATTTGTTCGTTAAATTGTAAAATACGGGTTTGCAGCGCGTTTCAAAAATGATTTAAAAATTATGAAAAATTTATATTATTAGTTTTAAATTATTCCGGGAATTTTAAAGTTATTTTGGTAAATTTTGGAATTATTTTTACCTGCAAGTTATTCATTAGATCGTTAATTTCAGTGTCAGATTCAGAAGCGCAACAAAGTTAGTTAATTATGCCCATTCTTACCCCATTTTCTTCTTATCTCCTGTTCAATCTCTCTTTCACTTCTCTCTTTCTCACTGTCTCCCAATCTCTCTCGGTTTCTCATTCTCTCAATTTTATCGAACTCTCTTTGTCTCTCTTCCCCTCGCAATATCTCGGTTCCCTCTCCTCTTTCCCCTATTCCCCCGTCTTCTTCCCTATTTCCCACCACCGTTTGGTTTTCCGGCCGCCGCACTCTTTCCTTCCGTTTACTTTCCGGTGATTACTCAGGTTATTTCTGTTGTTTATATACATATATATATGTATATATACGTAAGTATATATATATGTGTGTGTGTTTTGTGTGAATTTCGTGTCTGTGTTGTTGTGTGTGTGTACATCGCAGCGTGTGTGTATAACGCCTTATTTATTGCCGCCTGTTGCTCCTTTCCGGCCACGCCCTGTTCTTTTCCAGCTGCGCGTGTAGGCGCGTGTGTTCTGTTGTTAGCTGTTTGGTTCAATTATGTCATGAATCAAATTTTTATCATTTTATTTAATTTCTTTAGGATTTATTTGATTAAAGTTTCGTGAAACAAATAAATTCATGCGGGAAAAAAATTATTAATTGGTGAAATTCGTATCGGAAACCCGAATTTATCGGGTACCCGCGAATTTTATCGACGCCGACGATGAGCCTCGGCGAGCCGACGGTGGACGGTGATGAATATTTCTGAGTCCTTCATTTCGTAAAATTATTTTCAAAATGAAAATATTTATTTAGAGTATCGAATTTGGATTGCGAAATTTGGGAATTGTTGGTTGTGATGTCGATTATGTTTCGACGGGAAGTCCGATAAATAAAGGAGTTGCTTCCCGATTTCTGAATTATTTTTTTCGGGAATACGGAAACGTCTTCTGTAATTATCGGAAATGTCGACCGGAAATATATAAGCTCATTGTACAAAATATGTTTTTGTGTTGTGGTCAAACATTTTGGGAAAATATCCAATAACCCTATTTTCTAAAATGACGGGTATATGTATTTTCCGAGAATAGATACTAAACCGAATTTCGAGGACGTGAACCCTAATTGTTATGTGTATTATAATAATATATATAATTACGAGTCGGGTTTTGATAACGTATGGGTAGGATATTAGTGAGGATATGTCAAGCATATTCGGTCATCTAATTTAGGGTATTTCAGTAACGTAGGTCCCAATCGAAAGCCCGAGCATCCAGGTCGGTTCAAAGCTAGCCAGTAATAGTTGTTAAAGCATATTAAGGCAAGTACCCCTAAACAAATCTTCTATGGTTCAGTACTATATGAATAACTGTTGATTTGAATTGTATAGTGGAACATAACGTTTTAAGTTACGTATCCCCTGTATTTAAAAATGTTTGGTTAAATTATATTTTGGGGAAAAGTAACTTCTCAAAATACTTATCTCTAAAATATGATTAATACGAAATTTTTTTTGGAAAGTGTGCTGTGATAGAATTATTTTAAAAAGAGATAGGTAAGAGTGGTTTTGAAAACTGGATAACGTGAACCTAATATTAGATAACGGTCGTAAGTGGCTAAGTTGGTGGCGCGCCCTATTTTCACCGATTAGTCCAGCGTAACTTATCAAAGAACTAGCTAGTCTCTGCATATCCGGTACGAATTGTGTGAAAGCCCGATTAGCTTTCTATGAATTGTGTGATAGCCCGGCCAGCTATCCTAGATAAATTGTGTGAAGGCTTGATGAGTCGTCCTTAGATAACATCCAATATATATATATATATATATATATATATCTGATTGCGGTTTTGTGGTTCCCGTGATGGAACAAATGGTTTTGTACAGTACATGAATGATGTTATTGTTTTATAGACCATGCTAGTTATTGATATCCAGTTTATAACTGCTTTACTTGTTTTTGGTAGCAAGTTATGATTTTTGTTCCTATAACTGTTTATCATAAATTATTTTACTTGTTATTCATATAGTGGTACTTCTGAGCAATTAATCTCTCACTCTTGCAAAATGTTTTGTATATTCATATATTGCAGATGCCTAGGAGACCCTTCTATCATAGGCAGGGCCAGATTTCAATTCCTCATGTACCATGATCCTCTGAGATAGTTGTGTCAGACCTGATGTGGTCTGTTGAGTTACTGGAAAAAGTTAGTTGTGTCAGGTTTGTTAACTAAGTTGGCTTGTAATAATTGTTTAATCTAAATCATACTTGAACTTGGAAAGGATCTTATTAACGGGTTGTATTTATATCGAATAAGAACGAGTTGGTTGTATTATATTTGTGGTTTGTTGTTGGTCATGACATCAACTCCTAACCCCGGAGTTGAGGCCGTCATAGGTTAGTATCAGAGCAACAGGTTAGAAGTAGAGTCAGAAAGGGTAGAAATTGTGTTCAAAGGTGTGAGTCAGTAACTCATATAGATGAGTGAGTTTAAGAGTTCAGTCGAGGGTTCAATGGTGTAACCTTGGCATCTATTGAGGTTTTCTTGGAATTGCGTTGATCATTAGTGTATCTCCCTCGTGCATATGTGCTATTGGCATTGGCCGATAGAGGTTTCTAGTTATCCCTCTCGCGAGAACGAGCCTGATCATGTGAGTTCAGTTAGTATGTTACGATAGTAGTCGGCGGCTGCTATGAGAGCCAAATTTGGATGTGTATTGACTCATGTTGTTAGTGTTGCAGTGTAATTATTGTTGTTACTTTTATTGTTGTATTTGTTGCTGATTTTGTTAAATTTATCTATTCAATATGGATGGACATGATGGGAATATTTAATTGTGGCAGCATTCTCTTGACACATAAAAATGTTGCTACCCGGGAGAAGTTTTTAAACTAAAACCATTTGTTGAGTTTCAGGAGAATGTCGCCAAAGAAAAATAACCCTTCCAATTCCTCTAATAGAGCGTCTGTTGGGGACCCAGTCATGGATGAGTTGCTAGATTTGCTCTGCCAACAGTTTAATAAGATGGCTCAGCAGTAAGAATAATTTCAGCAGCAACAACAACAATTTATGCAATAGAAGCAACAACAACAATAATTCATACAACAACAGAAACAACAAATTCAACAACAACAGCTGTAGCTTCAGCTTCGGCAACCACCTCAGCAAAGAGAGGTGAACCAAACTGTTAGTTTTAAATCCTTTCAGTCTGTGAAACCCTCAGATTTTAAGAGTGAAGTGGACCCTGTTGCTGCTAGAATTTGGCTAAAGGAGATGGAAAAAGCCTTTACCCTCACTCAAGTAAGTGATAATCTTAAATTGGACTATGCGAGTTACTTTCTGAAGAGTGAGGAAAATTATTGATGGGAGTCCACTCGTGCCTTGGAAGGAGAAGGTCCTGTTTCTTGGACCAGGTTTACAGAGTTATTTTTGGAAAAGTATTTTCCGGATTGTTTGCAAAATCAGTTGGAGGTTGAGTTTCTGGAATTGAAGCAGGGTAAAAAGAGTGCGGCAGAATATGAGGACGAGTTTACGGAATTGGCCCGATGGGTACCTGCGTATGTAAGTACTGAAGCTCTAAGAGCAAAGAGGTTCCAGCAGAGATTGAAGGCAGAAATCCGCAGTGGAGTTGTAGCCTTGCAACTCAAGAAATATACCTTAGTCGTCCAGGCCGCTCTAGTAATAGAGAGTGACCATAAGTTGGCCGCCAAGGAAAGGGGCGATAAAAAGAGAAAGTTTGAGGGTGTTACAAATAAGGCGGATCAAGGAGAATCCAGTCAGAAGTTTCCAAATCCATTCAGAAGGAATATAAATAGGAGGTTTAAGAGACAGACTTTTCTCTAGACTGGGTCTAGTGCCACTTCAGTTACTTCCACTCTAACTCTATTAGTGAAGTCAGCGGTGAAATATAAGTTGTGTGGCAAAAGACATAGTGGCCAGCGTAAAAGGAATGTTCAATGTTTCAAATATGATCATAAAGGTCATTATGCGTCGGAATACAAGTCAGAAAATCCAGGAGTTACTTCTTACAACTATGGGAAGGTTGGATATATTTCGAGAAATTATGGAACGGCTACTCAAGGTAATGTATCCCAAGGACCAGCATCCAGCACAACTAGAGCCAGAACTTTCAAGATGACCAAGAGGTCCAATGCTCAGGACTTAAATGTAGTTGCAAGTACGCACTTTCTCAACTCCGTACCTGTTAAAGTTTTATTTGATTCAGGAGCATCTAAGTCCTTTATATCAAAAGAATGTGTGAATAAAATGGATTTAATATTGGAAGACTTAGCTGAGCCCTTGACCATAGAAGTGGCCAATCAGGACAGAATTTCAGTGAGTCAGTTTTGTCTTAAGTGTCAATTCGAAATCCAAGGGCATTCTTTTTTGGCTGACTTAATACCCTTCGAGCTAGGAGAGTTTGATGTGATTTTAGAAATGGATTGATTGTCCCAATATAAGGCAAATATTGGCTGTAAGAAGAAGAAGATTATGATATATCTAGAGGAAAATATTAGGGTAATTATCAAGGGCGGAGGAAAGAAAAGAAATTTCTTTCAATACTGAAGGCAAAGAAACTGTTAAGACAAGGATGTGAGGCTTACCTAGCCCATATAGTAGATACCGAGAAAGAGGCACCTAATATGGACGAGATTCCAATAGTAAGAGAATTTCCGGACGTCATTCAAGATGAGTTTCCAGGATTACCACCAGATCGTGAGATCGAGTTTTTGATTGTTCTAGTTTTTGGAGCAGAACCAATTTCAAAGGTTTCATATCGAATGGCCCCAGTATAGACGAAGGAAATAGCTAAGCAGCTTTAGGAACTACTAGATAAGGGAGTGATTATGCCCAGTGTATCCCCATGGGGTGCCCCAGTGTTGTTTGTAAAGAAAAAGGATGGAAGCATGAGATTGTGTATTGATTATCGGGAGTTAAATAAGTTGACCATCAAGAATAATTATCCCCTACCAAGGATCGATGACTTGTTTGACCAGCTTAAGGGAGTGTGTTGTTTCTCGAAGATTGACTTGAGGTCCGGCTATCATCAGTTGAAGATTCAGCCAGAAGACATATCAAAGACTGCGTTCAAAACTAGATATGGACACTACGAGTTCCTAGTGATGCCATTTGGATTGACCAATGCACCAACAACTTTCATGGATTGAAAGAACAGGGTGTATAAGGAGTACTTGGATAAATTTGTTATTGTATTTATTGATGACATCCTCATCTACTCAAAGACTAACGAAGATCATGTTGAACACCTGAGGATTGCCCTGTAAATGGAGAGAGAAGCAGTTGTACGCTAAGTTTTCAAAGTACGAATTTTGGTTGGATGAATTCCAGTTTTTGGATCATGTTGTGGGTAATGATGGTATTAAGGTGGATCCTGTAAAGATTGAGGCTGTATCCAAGTGGGAACAACCAAAGACCCCGACGGAAGTTAAAAGTTTTCTTGGATTTGTAGGTTACTACCGGAGATTTGTAAAAGACTTTGCCAAGATTGCGACTCCGTTAACCAAGCTGACCAGAAAGAATGAAAATTTTGTTTGGATCGAGAAATGCAAAGAAATTTTTCAAGAGTTGAAGAAAAGATTAGTGACAGCTCCAGTGCTAGCATTGCCAGATGAAATGGGAAACTTTGTAATTTACAGTGACGATTCTGTAAAGGTTTTGGGTTATGTGTTGATGCAACATGATAAAGTTATTGCATATACATCCAGATAGCTAAAACCTTATGAACAGAAGTATCAAGTTCATGATTTGGAGTTGGCAGCAATAGTGTTCACATTGAAGTTGTGGAAACATTATTTGTACGGAGAAAAGTGCGAGATCTATACATACCATAAGATTTTAAAATATATATTCACCTAGAAGGATCTAAACATGAGACAATGTAGATGCCTGAAATTAATTAAGGATTATGATTGTTCCATTAATTACCACCCAGGCAAAGCCAATAAAGTGGCAGATGCCTTGAGTAGAAAGGAAATATTGAATGCGATTAGGATCGCTGATGAGTTAGCAAAGGAATTGGAAAAGTTAGAAATTGAAGTTCGTGTACTAGAAGGTAATAAGGAGCAATTGTGTGAGATTAACTTTTAGCCAGAATTGATGGACAAGATCAAGAAGTGTCAGGAAGGGATAATGGATCAAGGACTAGATAGTTTGACTGGAGAAGAACTTTGTACTCAAAAAGACAACAAAGGTATGTTCAGATTTTCCTCTAGAATATGGATCCCAAATGTGACTGAGCTGAAGAATGAGATTTTGCGAGATGCCTATAATTCTAGGTTTTCTATCCACCTTGGAAATACTAAAATGTACCAAGATTTTAAGCAGAACTTTTGGTGGCCAGGAATGAAAAATGAGATAGCGGATTGGGTTAGTAAATATCACACTTTCCAAATAGTAAAAGAAGAACATCAAAGGCCAAGTGGATTGCTAAAACTTTTAGAAATTCCCTAGTGGAAATGGGAAGAGATCACAATGGATTTTGTAGTAGGACTACCAAGGACAAAGTCGAACCATGATGCTATTTGGGTAATTGTTGATAGGTTGACGAAGTCTGTACATTTTCTTCCGATCAACGAAGATATTCTTTGGATAAGCTAGTCAAGCTATATTTAGATGAAATTGTGACCAGGCATGGAGTCCATGTTTCGACTGTATTTGATCGAGATCCAAGATTTAATTCAAGGTTTTGGACGAAATTCCAGGAATGTTTGGTAACTAAGTTAAATATGAGTACCGCATATCATCCCCAGACAGATGGTTAAAGTAAAAAGATGATTCAGACGATAAAAGATATGTTGAGAGTATGCGCTTTGAATTTTAAAGGAAACTGGGATGATCGCCTGCCATTGATTGTGTTATCCTATAATAATTGTTATCATGACAGTATAGGAATGGCACCCTATGAAGTTTTATATGGACGTAAATGTAGGTCCCCACTTTATTGGGATGAAGTGGGATAAAAGAAGTTGTTAGGTCTTGAGTTGGTTCAACCAACCAAGGACGCAGTGGTATTGATTCAAAAAAGATTAAAAGCATCACATGATAGACAGAGAAAGAACACAGACTTGCATTGAAAGGACATGGATATAGAGATAGGATCGTTGGTATTGTTGAAAAAGTCGCCTTGGAAAGGATTGGTTATATTTTGGACAAAAAGGCAAACTGAGTCCTAGGTATATCGGAGCGTTTGAAGTATTGAGAAAAGTAGGTAAAGTTGACTATGAGTTGGCACTGCCGCCGCAACTGCAGCATATCTATAACGTGTTCCATGTATCTATGTTGAAGCTCTATATCCCTGATTCGAACCAAGTTATTGAGTATGAGCCAATTGAGTTTCAGTCAGATTTATCCTACGTGGAGCAGCCAATCCAGATTCTAGATCGTAAAGAGCGAGTCGTTAGAAATAAGTCAATTCCTATAGTTAAAGTACTTTGGAGAAATCCTCGAGTTAAGGAGTCTACTTGGGAGTTAGAGTCAGACATGCTTGACAAATTTCCTCACTTGTTTAATTACTTAAGATTGAGAGGACATAATCTTTTTAAGGGGGGAAAGATATACCTCTTGTATTTGTGTATTATTAAAAGTGTAATTATTGAATAATTAAATAAATAAAATATATGTATTGGTTATGTCAGCTGTATGATGTCTTATTATTAATTGCGTGCGACTTATTTTTGTACGGGGATTATTTATATAATTAATTATTGAGTTGTGTGGCTTTGCTTTTACTTTTAAAAGGGGTTTATTAAAGACTTATTTTCTCATAAATATTGTAATTATCTATAAAATTATTTTTATGGTTTTATAATTTTTTTCATTATTTTTAGGAATTCATAAAATTTAGAAATCAATATTTTATTGATTATTTATCCCCGAATGATTTTCTGACTATATTTTAATGTAAATTAAGTATTAAATCCAATAATGTTTCAAAAAACATATAACTCATATTTTCTTCAGTTTGGAATATTTCGAGAATTTTAAAATTATTTCAGAAAGTTTTCGGATTTTATTCACCCGCACGTTTGTTCGTTAAATTATAAAATGCGGGTTTGTAGCGCATTTCAAAAATGATTTAAAAATTATGAAAATTTTATATCATTAGTTTTTAATTATTCCGGGAATTTTAAAATTATTTTGGTAAATTTTTAAATTATTTTTACACGTAAGTTTTTCGTTAGATCGTTAATTTCGGTGTTAGATTCAGAATAATAGCACAACAAAATCAGATAATTATGCCCATTCTTACTCCTTTTTCTTCTTATCTCCTGTTCAATCTATCTCTCACTTCTCTCTTTCTCACTATCTCCCAATCTCTCTCGGTTTCTCACTCTCTCAATTTTTTTCGAACTCTCTTTGTCTCTCTTTCTCTTACAATATCTCTGTTCCCTCTCCTCTTTCCCCTATTCCCCCGTCTTCTTCCCTGTTTCCCGTGGCCGCTTGGTCTTCCGGCCGCCGCACTCCTTCTTTCCGTTTACTTTTCGGTGATTACTCCGGTTATTTCTGTTGTTTTTATACATATATATACATGTAAGTATATATGTGTGTGTTATTGTGTGTGTTATGTGTGGATTTCGTGTGTGTGTTATTGTGTGTGTGTACATCGCAGTGTGTGTGTGTATAGCGCCTTGTGTTATTGTCGCCTTTTGCTCCTTTCCGGCCACACCCTGTTCTTTTCTGGTTGCGCGTGTAGGCGTGTGTGTTCTGTGTGTTCTGTTGTTAGCATTTTGGTTCGATTATGTCCTGAATCAAATTTTTTATCATTTTCTTTAATTTCTGCAGGATTTATTTGATTAAAGTTTCATGAAATAAATAAATTCATGCGGGAAAGAAATTATTAATTGGTTAAATTCATGCTAGAAACCCGAATTTATCGGGTACCCACGAATTTTACCGTCGTCGGCGATAAGCCTCGGCGATCCGATGGTGGACGGTGATGAATATTTTTGAGTCCTACATTTATAAAATAAATAAATTAGTTCATAAAATTAATTTCAAAATAAAAATAGTTATTTAGTGTATCTAATTTGGATTGCGAAATTTGGGAATTGTTGGTTGTGACATCAATTATGTTTTGACGGGAAGTCCGATAAATAAAGGAGACGCTGCCCGATTTTTGGAAAATTATTTTCGGGAATACTGAAACGTGTTATGTAATTATCGAAAACTTCAATCGAAAATATATAAGTACATTGTAGGAAATCTGTTTGCGTGTTGTGGTAAAACATTTTACAAAAATATCCAATAACCCTATTTTCTAAAACAACGGGTATATGTATTTTCCGAGAATAAATACCGAACCGAATTTTGAGGACGTGAACCCTAATTGTTACATGTATTACAATAATACGTATAATTACGAGTTAGGTTTTGATAACATATGGGTAGGATATTAGCGTGAATATTTCAAGCATATTTGGTCATCTAATTTAGGGTATTTCGGTTCTGTAGATCCCAATCGAAAGCCCGAGCATCCAGGTCGGTTCAAAGCCAGTCAGTAATAGTTTTTAAAGCATATTAAGGCATGTACCCCTGAACGAATCTTCTACAGTTCAGTACTATATGAATAACTATTGATTTAAATTGTATAGTGCAGCATAACGTTTAAAGTTTCATGACCCCTTATATTCAAAACTGTTTGGTTAAATTATGTTTTGGGGAAAAGTAACTTCTGAAAATACATATCTCTAAAATATGATTAATACGGAAAAGGTTTTGGATAGTGTGGTGTGATAGAATTATTTTAAAAAGGATAGGTAAGAGTGTTTTTGAAAACTGGATAAAGTGAATCAGATATTGGATAACGTTCATAAGTGGCTAAGTCGGTGGCATGCCCTATTTTTACCGATTAGTCCAGCGTAACTTATCAGAGACCTAGCTAGTCTCTGTGGATCCGGTACGAATTGTGTGAAAGCGTGATCAGCTTTCCTAGACGAATTGTGTTATAGCTCGACCAAATATCCTAGATAAATTGTGTGAAGGCTTGATCATCCGTCCTTTGATAACATCCAATATATATATCTGATTGTGGTTTTATGGTTCCGTGATAGAACAATTGGTTTTGTAGTCCCCGTAATGGGACAAATGGTTTTGTGGTTCCTTTCCTGTAAAGGAACATATGATTTGAAATAAAAATAGCATGCTAAAATTGGATCTGGTATTTGTACAACGCATGACTGATGTTATTGGTTTATAGAGCATGCTAGTTGTTGATAACCAGATTATAACTGCTTTACTTGTTTTTGGTAGCAAGTTATGATTTATGTTCCTATAACTATTTATCATAGATTGTTTTACTTGTTATTTATATACTGGTACTGCCAATCGATTAATTGCTCATTCTTGCAAAATATTTTGTATATTCATATATTGCAGATGCCTAAGAGACCCTTCTGTCATAGGCAGGGCCAGATTCCAGTTCCTCCTGTACCAAGCTCCTCTGAGATAGTTATGTTAGACCATATGTGATCTGTTGAGTTGCTGTAAGAAGTTAGTTGTGTCAGGTTTGTTAAGTAAGTTAGCTTGTAATAATTATGTAATCTAAATAATACTTGAACCTGGAAAAGATCTTGTTAAGGGGTTGTGTTTATATCGAATAAGAATGAGTTGGTTGTATTATATTTTTGGTTTGTTGTTATTCGTGACGTCAACTCTTAACCATGGGGTTGAGGCCGTCACACATATGACAGGTGATAAGTCCCTGCTATCATAATTTGAGGAGATGGTTGGCCCATTGGTTACTTTTGAAGAAAACAACAAAGGATTTACAATGGGATATGGCAAGTTAATTTCTGGAAATATTGTGATTGAAGATGTGGCACTGGTAGCTGATCTTGAAGTAAATCTCTTAAGTGTCAGTCAATTCACAGATAAAGGATTCAAAGTTTTATTTGACAAAGGAGACTGTTCAATTATCAGCAAAAAGACTGGTAAAGTTGCTTTGAAAGGAGCAAGGAAATGAAGCTTATTTGTTACAGATCTATACTCAGCAAATAGGGATGGTATATGTTACTCTACACCAAGGCATCTATTCAGCAAAGCAAGTTGTGGCACAAGAAACTCTCTCACCTGAATTATAAAGAAATTAATACATTGGTGAAAGAGGAATTAGTAATAGACATTCCAAATCTGGAATTTGCTGAAGATGAAGTTTGTGAGACTTGTCAAAAAGGAAAAATGAAAAGGTCCGGTCACAAAAGTAAAACTAGAATTCCATAAGTGCACTATTGCAACTTATTCACATGGACCTGTTTGGACCAATTAATGTCTTATGCATTCAAAGGATGAAACTCCACACATCATTATTGAACACATCAAGAAGATTGAGAAACATGTTGAATATCAAATTTGTGTAAAAAGATTGAGGAGTGACAATGGCACAGATTCAGGAATGCAAAATTTAAATGAATTTTGCAAAGACAAGGTATTTTTCAAGAGTTCTCAGCTGCAAGGACACCTCAGTAATATGGGGTAGTTGAAAGGAAGAATAGAACTCTAGTTGAGGCTGCTAGAATAATGCTGCAAGATGCCCATTTACCATCAAGTTTTTGGGAAGAAGCTTTGAACATTGTATACTATATTAAAAACATAAATCTCATCAACAAAAATCTTGGCAAGTCACCCTACTAAGTTTTGTTAAAAAAGGAAGCCTATTGTGAAGCATATGCATGTGTTTGGAAGCAAGTGCTTTATGCTAAAAGACAACTCTGAATATGGGGGAAAGTTTGACTCTAAAGTTTTTAAAACAATTTTTCTGGGATATTTATTGAAGAGAACTGCCTACAGATTTTATGTGCTTGAACAAATGAAAATTATGGAAAGCACAGATGTGACTTTTGATGATGACAAGTCTCCTTACTTAGAATGCCTAGATGAGAATGAAGCTGAAGCCCTTAAGTTTAAAAATCTAAACATTAATAGTGATTTTGAAGATGAATCTAAGATCAACACAAGAAATAGAATGAATGAAGAGTCAACTTAGCAAGTGAATCATGAGAATGAAAATTCATCTCATACACCTGAATTTGATGGCACAAACTCAGGGGGAGAAAGAGAAGAAAGTTCTGCAAGTCATGCCAATGGTGAAGAAAATGCAGAAAATTCAAGTCAACAAAATCACAACAGAAAATGTGATAGGAGTCACACAAGACATGCAATTATTGGTGATCCAAATGCTGGAGTGAGGACTAAAAGTGAAACTGCAAATGAATATCTACATGCATGCTTTCTTTCACAAATTGAGCCTAAGAAAACTAAGGAAGCTCTACTTGATCATGACTGGATATCTTCCATGCAAGAAGATCTAAATCAATTTGAGAGAAACAAAGTTTAGAAGTTGGTTCCTGCCCCAAAGAACAGAAGCATAATTGGAACAAAGTGGGTGTACAGGAACAAAATGGATGAAAATGGAATTGTAACAAGAAATAAAGCAATGTTGGTTGCAAAAAGCTACTCACAAGAAGAAGAAATTGATTATTATGAAACTTTTGCTTCAGTTGCAAGACTTAAAGCAATGAAAGAATATATTTTTATATATTTTATATGATTTTATTTTTATATTAATTATATTTTGCGCTGATTTGGATATTTATTTAATAGGTTTTGATGTTTTATTATAGCCAAAAACTTGATGTATTTATTTTATATATAACCGTAAGCGCACGTTGTCTATTGCTAGTACAAAGTGGCAAGTACAGGTCGTATCCACAAGAAGACCAAGTTTTAAGAATTTCAATTTAACTGTTATTAATTATTTCCGAGAGAAGAACGAATATTAAAGGTTTTTAACCAGCTTACTAATTCAAATTAAAAATATTTTTAAATCAATTAACTAAAGGTCTAGGGGATGCAGGTTCACCATTCTTACACCAAGCTAATCATAAAAGTATAGAAATTCAGTGGGTCAAGTAATTAAAGTAAAAGTTAATCTTTCTCAAGCATTAACACATTCAGAAATCTAGTGATGATCCCGCTCTCACTTTCAATTCTGCTATCATATATGTGCCTCTAATGAGTAAAATCTCTCAATCTATTACCCCTATTACATACAGATAATCTGTTATATTGGCCAATTACACAAATTAAGTATTAAAACATATCAACTAGAATTTCTTTTTACCCATTAAACTACTAATCAAATTAAAGCATATTCATGATGCAAACATGGCTTCCCTTTGCGCCCTAGAATTAAACTACCCACTCATGCTAGATGTAAAAGAATAGAAACAATGATGAACTGCATGTAAAATAGATACTAATAAAATGAGAATAGATAGGAATACCTTTAACTTTAGATTAATGAAGAAATCAATATCCAAGATAGAACAAATGCTATGAAAGAGATGAAGAAACCGAAAACCCTAGCTCTGTAATAGTACATATTTCTATATCCGTGTATCTAGCTACTAAAACTGAAGTCTCCCCTAATTATGAAATTATTTTATTATTTTAATCAAATTACAAGTGAGAGTTCTAGACAGAGTAAGATTCTGTAATTAAAATTTGTAGCTATCTGTTCTCTGCCGTTTCTGGGCTGTTATCATTGTATTATCCTTCCTGGGCCATGCCTGAATTAAATAGAATTCTATAATCTTCGTGTGGGCTGTAAGATCTTCGGAAACGGACTTTTGAAACTCAAGATATGGCTCAAACAGTATTTACAGCCCGTATAGTCCAATATTACGAATTTTCTTCTATTTTTACTTCAAAATATGACTTTTTTTGCTCCAAATCATTTCAAGTCTAGAATTTCCTTGTAACCTACAATAAAACATCAAAAACTATTAAATAAATATCCAAATCAGCGCAAAACATAATTAATATGAGAATAAAATCATATAAAATATATTCTATCAAACATCCCCACACTAAACATTTGCACATCCTCGGGCAAATAAGCGAAATAAAAATTAAGTCCTAACTAACTGATTGTTTTCGTAGATGACACGATTGTATTGAGCATATGCAACAAGTCGTTAAATCCCTAAGCAACCCTAGTTGGACGAGCGTTATCTCGTGAGGGCTTATAGTGAATCTAACCATAAATCAATTTTTTTCTACCAAGTCTCAAGTATGCAACATCTCACAGCACTCCACACATGTAAACCACAATTACACAATTTTGACAATCTTTCTAATTCGCACATCATTCGAACACAACTATCCAAGTACGCACACATTGTGAAAATAGACAAAAATAAAATAAATTAGATGTCAAAGTCCCATCTAGTAAGTAACATGCTATGGATAGAAAAACTCACACAACTCTCAAATCACAAAAGTGTATAGTTTAGGTGTATTCACTCAAGTTCAATCAATAAAGTTATGTGCTACCATAAGCTCGGTTGTCCACCAAATCTCCAATACTTTGAATATATGCATGCACAAATTAAAAGGTCTTTGTTAAAATTTGGAACGTGGCTAAGGTCAAGGGTAGGATATCAAGAAAAGGCTAATAGGTGGCTAACTTGATAAACTAATAGAGCATAATGATCATTTTTTATTAAGCACTCAATATGAAATTTTGATCATATAAAAGTTGAGCAAACTTTCACAAGTATTAAGCTCAATCACATATTATAATATACTTTTCCACTTCATATTGCAGAAACCAATGAACACAAACCCTTTTTTATCTTCTCTTTTTTCATTTTTTTTCAAGTTCAAGTATTCCTCCAGTAACCAAGGGCAATAAAAAGTCACCAAGTAAAATAAGAGGTATTGAGTTAATCCCCCTTAGTTTCTAGTATAGTACACTTAATACCAACACATGTACTTGGATCGTGCCTTTCATATGATATTACACTTGCCACCCAATGGTTTCAAAGGAGTACTTAACTCTTTTATTTCTTTCCTTTTTTTTCAAGTTGATAACCAGCAAATTATTCACACTTCAACAAATAAATCCCTATACTATATATCACCAACCCTCAAATGATCAAAATGCTCAACTAGTAAATCAAGACAAGAACAAACAAGTAGGTCCCATCATTTAGAGTGGTGATATATCAAAAGACCGGATATAAAGCTAAAAAAGGTTCACTAGGGATATAATTTATGGGTATCGTTTAGGTAACTACGGTTAATCCTATTGCCTTTATCATTTTCATGCATACAAATACCATGTAGTCTCAACAAGGTTTAAAACAAGTTATAGAACAACATACTCCATGATGAACAACATATAATAATAAAATCTGATTTATATAAAATATATCAATTACAAATTATGATCAAATTCTCACAAGGTGAAAGCATGCTTAAGTACTTACTAAAAATGATAAAGATACATATCAAGTTTTATAATTTTCACAAGCACGTACAAGAAATTATCATGCAACAAATGATTGTCTAAAGATGTGACATATCAACTAATCATGCAAAAAAGCTCACACAATGTGTACTTATCCTTGTTAACACACTGCGAGACTAGGAAACTAATTATTTTTTAGTTTTCTATTTTTTTTTAGTTTTTAAATTTATAATTTTTTTGAATTTTTTTAACACTAGGAACTAATCTCCACACTTAAGTGGATGACATCCAATTATTTCCCCATCCTCTCTTGATTTTGCATAATTTGAATCTGGTTTGCTCTTAGCTCAGCAGCTTGTTGCTCAAGAGGTAACATTAGCACTGCAATCATCTCTGGTTATACTCTATCACGTGTCTGAGGTGTTGGAGACAATCCCTCCTTACGACCAAGTCGACGCAATATATGCATACTTGTGACGTACTCATAATCAATATGTTATGACCAACCCATTGTCGCCTTTAAGTTAGTTGTATAGCGACTAAAAACAACCAGCTTTTCTGCGATTTGAGTGACAAATCCTCCAATAACTAGAGCACCATTATGCCTGCTGGCGTGATACAAAAATCTTTCTATCAACAAACTCGTTCAATAGACTAAAAGTCCCGCATCAAAGTAGTACAATAAAGCAAGCTCCCCTGTTTGAATTTGTTGTTACTCTTAGCATGACCATATATAGTAAATGATAAAAGTCTAGTAAATAACAGTAGGAGGGGCTTATGATATGCGAAGCTGAAGCACATTGAGCAATATATCTTTATATGTTGGGCAATCCTCTGATTTTGTGCCAAAAAGGTGTAGCATAATTTTTAGGAAGTGGTTGCTGCTCTACTAACTGCCAGTTGAACATGTTGGCCAACTGAGCTTTTTTAATCTCATAATTTGTATTTGCAATCCAAAAAGATAACAACCCCTCGCTAGAAACCATGAAAGAACTGAGAAACTCATACGTAAGAGGAGCATAAGAGGGCTCATTCATGTCCAAGAGATTACTCCGTCTAATTTTAGCCAGTCTATGTTCGAATTCTATAACCATGGCCAACCTATTAATACACGTAAAATATATATACCTGCTGGGAAGGACCGGGCATTCAGATAAAGTGGCATATCAGGATTGTTGTGTTTCTCCAACAGTCTTAACATCCGGATATTTTTGAATATCAGGCAAGGCTGAATAACGAAGCTGCTTCTGCTTCTTCTTTGGAGGTGATTTAGATGAACCCATAGTTGGAATAACGAAACAAATACAACGAATAAAGTTACAAAAGTACAGAAAAAGGTTCCCACAGCTATTCTTGTACCTCTTGTAGAGACAGGGACGGACTAAAAGTAGGAGTTGGTTTTGCGGCTTTGATGTAAAGCGGCTACTAATTCTTACAGGTTAGAAACACCCGTTCTTTGTAAAAGTAGGCGCACAAATTGGGGGGGAAAGTTATGTGAAGAGAAGGAGGCTATGAATGTCACGGCATTGACGCGGCTGCAGGTGTACAAATATATGAATACTAACCTAATATAGTTATAAACAATAATAATATATACCTAATAAATAAATAAAGTTAGTTAAAAACATTTTTTATATATAATTATTTATAAAGTACATAATTACGTAAAATAACCTATAAATATATAAACATAATGTAACGCATAATACATAGTTAGGATAAGAGATAGTTTACATAAATATTGGGTGGGTAAAAGAAATACAAGAAAACAAAATAAAAAAATAGTAACAAAATAATAATAATAATAATAATAATGTATATAATTAATATAATTATAATAAATAATAATAAAGAATTCTATACGAAATGAGAATACAAAATAAATTAGAAAAAGAATAACAGAATAAGAGGAGGAGGCAGGTTGGGGGTTGTAAACAGGGGGAGTGTAATTCCAGAAGGAGAGTACCCCGCGGGTGGCGAGCACGCACCGCGGGTACATCTTTTTTTAACATGCTATTTTAACAAATGAACTACAGAGAGTGTGCACACCGTAGTTTGCTAGATCATCCCCGCAGTTTTTTTTCTAATAGGAATCGGCTGTTGACGCACTGGAGAAAAATAAAGTTGCACCGCAGTTTAATTTAAAATTCTTCCAAATCCATTTATAGAGTGCCTTCATACGGCGAGTAACAAAATGCGCCTCGTGGTCTCACACAAGTCTTCGATTTTTTTTAATACTCCTGAACATTTCACACAAAAATTATTAGGACACCTTGAGGAAGTAAAAATAAATACAAAAATGAAATAACCTCTAAAAAATTATACAAAAATAATTAAATAAAAAATAGAAATAGTACTAATAATAATAATAATAATAATACAATTATATATTACTAATAATAATAGTAATAACTATAATACAAAAAATTTACATTACCAACACGTTAGGTTGCCTCCCAAAAATCGTTCCTTTAGAGTCATTAGCTCGACTTCTACCCTCGATTTAAAGCTCAGTAGCGTGGTTATTGAGACGAACCGTCTTCTATTTTCTAACAAATGCACCATCCACATATAATTTCAGGCGTTGACCACCATCCACATATAATTTCAGGCGTTGACCGTTTACCTTATATTTTCCTCAATCAGATCTCATTATTCCAATAGAACCATGAACTTTAACATCGGTAACAGTGAATGGTCCGGACCATCTAGATTTGAGCTTTCCAGAAAATAGTCAAAGCCTCGAATTAAATAACAATACCTTGTCACCAACTTAAAAATCACGTCATTGGATCATCTTGTCATGCATTCTTTTCATTCTTTCCTTGTACAGCCGAAAATTGTCATAAGCATCAAAACGAAGCTTATCTAATTCATTCAACTGGAGAAGTCTTGCTTCACCCGCAACCTTCTAATCTATGTTGATATCTTTGATAGCCCAAAAACCATGATGATCAAGCTCAACTGGAAAGTGACAAGCCTTGTCATGGGGCTTATAAGCTATCCGGCAAGCCCACAAAGCATCATCTAACTTCAAATAACAATATTTTTGAGACTTTGCAACCACCTTTTCTAAGATGATCTTGATTTGATGATTTGAAACCTCAACTTGGCCACTTGTCTGAGGGTGAGAAGCTAGGCCAACCTTATGAACAACACCATATTTCTTGAGAAGAGTTTCAAATTATCGATAGTAAAAATGAGAACCACCATCACTTATCACTGTTCTAGGAACTCTAAAGCATGGGAAGATAATATTTATAAAGAGTTTCATCACAACCTTAGAATTGTTGGTTATCGATATAATAGATTCAATCTACTTAGATACATAGTCAACAACCAAGATATATTCATCCCGCGAGAAGTTGGGAAAGGTCCCATAAAATCAATACCCCATACATAATAAAATTTCAACTTCTAAAATCTTGGTTTGTGGCATCTCATGGAGTTTAAAAATATTACCCATTCTTTGACATGCATCACAGGCTAGACAAAAAGCACGAGCATCCTTAAATAAAAAAGGCCAAAAGAAACCGGATTGGAGCACCTTTGCAGCGGCTTTATAAGGACCTTAATGACCCCCTCATGCTAGAGAATGACAATGCCTAAGAATGTCATTTACTTCAAGCTCGGAAACACGTATACGAAAGATACCATCAGCGCACTTCCGATACAAGAAAAGGTCATCCCAAAAATATTATTTAGCATCAAGTTAGAACCATTTTTGTTGTTGATAGGTCAATTCTAGAGGATGAGATCTACTAACACAAAAGTTTAAAAAATCTGCATACCGTGGAGTTCTAGTAGCAACGACAAATAAATGATCATCCAGAAAAGAATCGTCAATGGGAGTGTCAGATACAATATTAGATATAAAATGCAGCCGTGAGAGATGATTTGGAACCATGTTCTCAGCACCCTTCTTGTCTTTAATTTCCAAGTCAAATTCTTGGAGTAACAGAATCCATAATAAGCCTCGATTTTGCTTCCTTCTTGGCCAACAGATATTTAAGTGCAGAATAATCCGTGTGAACAAAGACTTTGGAACCAATAAGATAAGCACAAAACTTGTCAATTGCATAGACCATAGCTAAAAGCTCCTTCTCAATAGTAGCGTAGTTCACCTGAGCTTCATCAAGGTTTTACTTGCATAGTAGATAGCGTGCAATACCTTATCTTTCCTCTGACCGAGAATTGCCCCAACAACATAATTACTTGCATCACACATGATTTCGAATGGAAGATTCTAATCTGGAGGTTGTATGATGGTGCACTTATCAAAGCTTCCATAATCCTGTAAAAGGACTCCAAACATGCATCAGTAAAGACAAAAGTGGCATCCTTAAGCAATAATTTAGTGAGGGGTTTTGAAATTTTTGAAAAATCTTTTATAAAATGACGATAAAACCCCACATGAGCTAAGAAACTCCTAACTCCCTTGATATTAATAGGAGGAGGAAGTTTCTCAATCACCTCAATTTTTGCTTTATCAACTTGGTTTCCACGTTAAGTAATAAGATGGCCAACTACCACTCCTTCATTGACCATGAAGTGGCATTTTTCCCAATTCAAAACTAACTTAATATCTTCACAATGTTTAAGCACTTTAGAGAGAATTTGCAGACATACATCAAATTTAGAATCATAAACACTAAAATCATCCATAAAGTCTTCCATAATAGATTCAATGAAATCAGAAAAAATGGTTGTCATGTAAGGCTGAAAAGTAGCACGGGCATTACACAATCCAAATGGCACTCTTCAATATGTAAAGGTGCCATATGGACATGTGAATATAGTCTTTTCCTGGTCATCAGGGTGTATAGAGATCTGAAAGAACCCTGAGTACCCATCCAAATAACAAAAGAATTTATGTTTGGAAAGTCTCTCAAGAATTTGATCAATGAATGGAAGAGGGTAGTGATCTTTTTTAGTGGAAGTGTTTAATCTACGATAATCAATAAACAACCTCCAATCAGTGACAACTTTAATGGGAATTAATTTATCTTTATCTTTTTTAACCACTATAGTTCCTCCCTTTTTAGGAACTACTTGAACCAGGATTACCCATTTTAAGTCAGAAATTGGGTAAATAATTTTTGCATCAAGAAGTTTTAAAACTTCCTTTTTAACAACCTCTTGCATGTTAGGGTTCAAGCGGCATTGTTCTTGTATGCAAGGTTTATGTTCCTCATCTAGATGAATTCTATGCATGCAAAAGTCTGGGATAATCCCTTTAAGATCGTCAATTCTATACCCAATTGCCTTTCTATGCATACACAACACAATAAGAAGCTTAGAAATTTGACCAGCATCAAGATTAGAACTAGAAATCACATGACAAGACCCCTTATCATCAAGAAACACATACTTGAGAGTAGATGGAAAAGGCTTTAACTTTAATTTCTTCACCTGAGGTTTATCACAAGAAGTAATAGTGTTTCTTACCTCAAAAATTTGGCTTGGATCAGCCTTACCATCCAGCTCAAGAATCAACGAGTCAACTTCAGAAAGTCATTCCCCTTCTGAAGCTTCAAGCATAAAAACTACTTACAACGCATCATTCAACAAAATTTGTGGTAGATCATCATGAACAATTTCATCGATGACATCAATCATGTGACAAGAAAATGGGACTTAAGAGCAGAGGTTAGTGTGAAAGTAATCTTATCATCGCCAACGTTCAAAGTCAGAGTCCCATTTTTAACATCTATAGCAGCACCTGCAGTACAGAGGAATGGCCTACCCAAAATAATGGGAATTTTGATATCCTCTTCCATGTCCAAAACTACAAAGTCTACAGGAATATAAAATTTTCTAACCCTGACAGGTACATCATCTAAAATACCTAAAGTATATTTCATAAAATGGCCCGCTATTTGCAGTGTCATCTGTGTACATTTCAACTCTCCCATGTTTAATTTTTGAAAAATCGTGAGAGGTATGACAAAGACGCTAGCGCCTAAGTCACATAAAGATTTGTCAAAGCTACTGTCTCCACCTCACCAAAAGATCTTTTCTTTCTTGAAATATCCTTTAAATACTTTGCATATGATGGAACTTGAGAAATTAAATCAGTGAAAGAAACTATTACCTCGAGATTCTTGACAAGTGTCATGAACTTACCAAATTGTTGATCTACCTTAGTTCTGTTCATCCTTCTAGGAAAACGGTAACTTGGGCATAAATGATGGAGGAGCATTTACAATCTTCTCGTTATCAGCTTCCTTCCTTCCTTCAGTTCCACCCTTATTTGTTTGATCAACATCATCCACTTTGTCATCTTTGTCGGTTTCCTTCTCTTTCTCACCGGTCATATCAGCGGTAAGCATTGAAGGACCATCATAGGTAAAACCATTCCTAAGAGCAATTCCATTCACATTTTCTTTTGGATGAGCTAGTTGTAATGGTAAAGAGCCAGACTACCTTGTTACGGAAGAACTAGCCATTTGTGCAATATGAGTTTCCAACATCTTGTTATGAGTTCTCAACTCTTTGATCTCCCTTATGTTGTTTTCTTGATTCCATTGAACTTGTAGTAATATCTTCATCATATCACTGGTCTGATCAGGTTGTGCAGCTTATGAAGCATATGTTTGAGAGGGCTTCTGAAATCCAGGGGGATTTTGAGGTCCTTGAGAAGTCCTATATTTTTGTTGATTAGGATATTGATATGATTGCTTATATTGTTGTTGCTGATTAGGAGCATATGGATTTTGAGCATTGTTGTTCCTTTTTAAAAAATTCAGATGATCTCTCCAACCAGGATTGTAAGTGTTGGAGTAAGGATTGTACTGCTACCTTTGCTGAAAAATATTTTCTTGCTCCATCTAAAAATTTTGTGAATTTGAAAATTGTACGAGCATTCATTACCGAAGTGGCCTTGAACACCACACACTTCACATATAGAATTAAATTGCCCAGTAAGGATACAATTGTTTAAGGGGGTTGTATAACGACTCGTACATTTTTGTAATATTTAAATATGTAATTATTGCATAAATAATTACATAAATAATTTTGTATTAATTATGGTCCCTGTGTCTGACTTATTATTGTTTATATATGATTGTTGAATTGCGTGGTGTGTTATTATGATTAGCTTTTGCACCATTTTATTTTTATTTCACTTTTAAAAAGTGATTTTATGACAATCTTATTTTCAAAAATTATTTGGGTTGTCTCTAAAATTGTTTTATGATTTTATAATTTCAATGATTATTTTTGGGATTTTATAAAATTTACAAATCAATATTCTGTTAATTATTTATTCTTGAATGATTTTCTAATTTAGTTTAATTGTAAAATCCATATTTAATTCCAGGATTCTTCAAAAATCATGAAACTCATATTTTATTAAGTTCATAATATTCTGAGAATTTTAAAATTATTTTGGTTATTTTCGGGATTAATTCTACCCGCGCCTAGTTTCGCGTAAACGTGAAAAACAGATATTAGTTGCATTTTAAAAATAGTTTAAAAATCTCAAAAGTTTTATTTTTTATTTATTTTGAATATTTCGAGAATTTTGGTATGAAGTTATAAATTTTGTTGATACGTTAAAGAGCGCAGTTGGTACGTTATTGTAAGCAGGGACGAACCAAATGTTTGTAAAAATTAGACCAGGGACACGTGTTACCTCTTGTTTTCACTGTGATACGTGTATGTGCCTTGTTTCTTTTCCTTTCTCTCTTTTATTTCCCCTGTGCCTACTCCCTCTCTCGGTTCTCTCCTGCTCTCTCTTCCTCTCAATCGAGTATCTCAATTTCTCTTCTTTCTCTTGATTTTCTTCTCGCCCTATCGTCTCCTGCCCCTGGTTATTGTTTTTGCTTGTTTCCCCGTTATGGCTGCCGTTTTCCCTTCTTGTTTCACTACCGTTGCCGCTGGTTTCCGACATGGTGGCGGTGGTGTGGTTGTGTTCGGTATATATATATGTATGTATATGTATATATATATGTGTGTGTGTATATGTGTGTGCATGTGTGTGTGTGTGAGTTGTGATGTGTGTGCTGCGGCGACGACCGCGTGTGGCCGTGTGGTGCCGTGTTTTTGCTCTTGTTTTCTCTGGTTTTTGGTTTGGGCTTGTTCTGTTTGCAGTTGAGCCTGTAATTTGGGCCTGGCTGTTGGATTTTTGTGTTGGGCTTTTGTTGGGCCCGTGTGTGCAGTTGGTCTGGACTGTTATAATTTTTAAATTTAAATTCCTTTTTGCTGTAAAAAATTCTTGATTAAAATTCGTGATATTAAATTATAAATTAAGCGGGGGATGAATTTTAATCGGTGAAATTTATTCGGACACCCGTATATTTTCGGGCACCAATAAGTTTTGTCGCGATGCGCGATGAATT